>NC_069702.1:42638103-42963103 GCF_023699985.2 Odocoileus virginianus
TGCTTTAGCACAATTGTGCCAGAGTCACAGAGCACTGATGCATTGAAAGCGAAAAGGAGGAGGCCCCAGGTGAAGGGCAGTTCTTGAAAGGATGAACTGCAGAACCGCTTGCAGCTCTGTAACACGGGTATGGTCACTTAACAACCACAACCTGAGACCAATTGTAAACATTTAAGCAGGTCAGAGAGACCCAGGCTCAGAGGCCAGGCTGAGTCGAAACCAGGCCGGTAACTTCAGAGAATTCACAGGCAGGCAGGGAGGCCAGGGCTCCGGCCACACCAGGCAGCAGGGGGCGCGCACGGCCCCACGTTTCTCCTCCGCAGCATCCGCGGAGGCCAGGGTTCGCTCGTGTGGCTGTGTGCTGCGAAGTGCAAAGTCGGTGGGTTTAGCCAATAGCTTTGCTTTTTGCAATTACCCTCCATATTTATGCACAAAGATAAAAGACACAGCTAGCTCCAAGAGCAAAGTAAATGCTCGGTAAATAATAATTTATGACAAGAAGCATGGAAGTAAGGAAAAATAATTCCAGTCATTGGTCTCGTAAGACTTTATTTATTTATGGTTATCTTTATGATAGGCGTCAAATTCTAAACCTGTGTTGAAGAGACAGGAATTAAACATTTATTTCCATCCCCTAATGAATGCATGAGTAAAGGCAGTTAGAGCCAAATGTGATAGACAGAAGACAAAGATGAAGCATTTGAAGCTGAGATTTAAATGCAGTGTTTCAAGTCTAGTTATTCAGGCTGGGCCTCTGCATCTGGGTGGGGGGACTATCTTGAGCCACCCCCTGACCTGGGGACACTCCCCTGTTGATCACATGATTGCCACAGGGCTCCTTAGGCTCCTGTAGGCAATGTCGCAGGAATGCAGAAAAGTTAAAAACCAGAAATACACAGAAATGAAGAAATGCTATTGTCTTTTCTGGGCACCTTTAAATAGAAGAGGGGCTTCCCAGGTGGCTCAATGGTCAAGAATCGCCTGCCACTGCAGGAGACGTGGATTCCATCCCCTAGAGGAGGAAATGGCAACCCACTCCAGCTTTCTTCCCTAGGAAATCTCACGGACAGAGGAGCCTGGCGGACTACAGCCCATGGGCTCGCAAGAGTTGGACATGACTTAGCAACTAAACAACAATAGAAGGATACTCTTTTCCTTACAGACTCTTCACCTTCAGGTATTCTTGAATGTCTTTTTCAATGGCTTACCAGTGTCTTAAAGAATTAATGCACAATGCTCTTAGGAAAACTACCAACACCCGAGACTCCAAACAGACTTGGCGAGAGTGTGGCGGTTTTTCAGAGCAGGGTTCAGGTCCAGCCATTGCATTGCCATGGAAACAGATGCCAACATCTACCACTGGTTGCATTTTGAAGGGATTTACAGTAATGGATGAAGGCAGCATTTATGAATGGAAAAATGAGGCAGCAGCTCACCCAACAAAAAGAAAAACAGAAGTTAAAGTAAGGAAGTGACACACACAAGTTCAAATCACATTACCTTCTCTTCCATCTCACTTCTGGCTCCGGGCAGATCCAGAGGACTTGGAGAACTGGGCGTCTCACTGGGCTGGAACGGCAGAGAGAGTGCTCAAGTCACACGGGAGCACGGGAAGTCCTGGGCAAACACAACCGGCGTCTGTGCGGAGGGCCGCCCCCCCGCCCCCCCGAGCAGAGAGCGCTGGCAGGTTCATGGTGTCCAGATTCCACCAGGGCTCCAGAGGCTCAGTATTCACTCCCCTCTCCCTCGAGTTCAACTCATTTCCCATCTGGGTGGGCTCCAACCTCAGTCCCTGATGTGCTTCCCCACTGCTGAGAGAGTCGGGGACTGCCCTGTCGCCAGCGAGGCAGAACTCTGACCCCACAGCTTTCAGCCTGGCTGGCTGCCTTCCACCCCCTTCACCTCTGCCAGACCTCTTCTCCATGAGAAAGAAACGGGGTCCTTCCAGGGGCACACACAGGCCTGGGCTGAGGAGGTGGGTGGCCAGAGGCAGCGAGAAAACTTTGGAGGAAGGGAGGGAGGGAGAGAGGAAAAGAGAGAAAGAAGAGGAGGAAAAAGCCTAATGATTCCCATCCCAGTCGCCTTGCAGGTCCTGGGTACACGCATATCATGTCACATGTGCCAGCTAAACCTTCTGCCTCCTATCACCTATGTTTACAAAAGGGTCTCACTGCCCCTTCCAGAGCCAGAACATCAGCTTGCCCTACCTCAGTCCATTTTCTGCACCACACTTAGAAGCATCTTTAGAAACATAAATCAGATTGTATCACTGCCCTGCTGAAAATTACTCAGAGGGGAACTTCCCTGGCAGTCCAGTGGTTAAGACTCCACTTTCAATGCAGCGGCACATGGGTTCAACCCCTGGTCAGGCAACTAAGGTCCTATAAGCCTCAAGGCACAGTCAAAAGGTAAAATAAGATACTAAGATAAAAATAATAAAAAATAAATTCAAAAATTTCTCAGCAGTTTCCTACCACTTTCCAAACAACTCACCCGTTCTCTCGTGGTCTAAATGACCCAGCATCTATCCTGTGATCCACAGCCACCCTTCACCCTCAGGCACATGGGCCTGCTTTCTGTGCCTCCTGCAGGACAAACAGTTCCATCTCTGGGTGTCTGTACTTGTTCTTCCCTGTTCCAAGAGCACCCTCCACCTCTACCAGGCCTGATCAGGGCCATCTGACCTCCTTATCTAAAGAAGCAAACCCCTCTCCAACCACATTGCTCACTTTTGTATCACCGTTTCATTTTCTAGGCAGCATTTTTATTAGTCCGAAATTACGATATGTATTTGTTGAGTTGTTTGTTGTGTGACGCTCCTCTCATCAGAATATAAACTGCACTAAGGCAGTCCTGTGTTTACACTGTGATCCCTCAGCTGGGGGAGCACCTACTGAACGAACGACCCACCCTGTCCCCCAGACCCTGTGCCCTGTGCTTATCAGATCTTCAGTGACAGGGAAGATCTGGTCCATAGGAATCCCTCAATCAAGGCTGATGGCTGATGTTGCGGGCCAGTTCTCAAGAGACTGGAGATGAGGATTGTTGGACCAGCCAAGAGAGAGGGGCCCTGTGCCTGCTTCACCTACCACCCACAGGTGTGGGCGCCGGGAGTCATCAGGGCCGGGCCCAGGCAGAGACAGACAACAAAGGAGATTGTCATCTTTCATCCCTTTCCTTCTTTTGTGCTACAACTTGTAGAGCGCTTATCTTTCTTACTATTATTATAATGCATTAGCTGATAACTAGTATGACTTCTTCCAGGGGCATTTTAGTAACCCCCAACATCATTTCAGGCACCGTGGTAGGCATAGCACAGAGAATGCTTTCTTGTAAGCATGGGAAGACTCGGAGCCTCAGCTAAGAACCGTCTATCTCCCTACCGGTAGGACTGTTTCTCCTTTTCCCATAAGAGGCCCGAAGGCACTCGTGCTGCTGTTAAAGGGACTCTTATTTCAGGATCTGCTCAGAGTGTTTCTTTCAAAGTGTCCAAAGAATAGACTTCTCTGGGGGTACAGTGCATAGGAATCTGCCCGCCCATACAGGGGACATGGGTTTGATCCCTGTTCTGGGAAGATCCCATACGCTGTGGGCTAAGCCCGCTCACCCCAACTACTGAGTTCAAGCCTTAGAGCCCACGATCCACAGCTCCTGAGCCTGCGTGCTGCAACGATGGAAGGCTGCGTGCCTACAGCCTGAACTACACAACGGGAGAAGCCGCCATAGCGAGCGGCCCTTGCACTGCAATCAAGGGTAGCCCCACGCTCCCACTGCCAGAGAAAGCCCCGGCACGGCGACAAAGACCCAGCACAACCATAACTGAATTAAAAAAAAATAAGAAGAGGCAAAACTTGGACAGGATAGTGCTGGGTCAACGTGACTTTCCACACCAAGGAAACTTCAAGCTGGCCTGTTTGATATATTCTATGCCTGTGCAGCACCTACTTCATTCTTTCCTCATTCAAGTCAGTCCAGTTCCACAAGTAATTATTCAGTGCTCCTAAGTAGGCAGTGATGGTATCCTGGGGAGACAGATGTGTAAGATCCAGCCTGTCCTCAAGGAGCCCAACAGTGTGGAGACGGAGAGAAGACAGTTATACGGCCACAGATGCGGAGTGAAGACATGTGAGAAACACTCAGGATGCACAGTGACGGCAGGGAGGACAGTGCAGCTCGGGGCCGAGGGCAGCCGAGTCTCCGAGGGTAAGTGGACGACCCTGGGAAGACGGGGTGCAAAGGGCACGTCTCCCTTGCCTCCCCCTCTTCCAAGCTGGCCCCCCTGCAGCTCAAGGCACTTGTGCCGGAGGTGCTGGGCGACTCCCCACCCTGCAGACCCCGGGGCTGCTGACGCCCCTGCCCACTGCCCAGCCTCCTCCTGGGCTTGTGAGCAATCAAGTCATTCCCCGGAGGAGCTTTACTTTGTTCTCGGTGTCTGAGAGGATGAGGTCTTGCTGAGTCACGACTTCCACGGGACCAGTGAGGAACAGGTCCTCTTCGAAGCGAGGCTCGCCACTGTCCACCTTCTTCATGGGAATGGCGTCGGGTGGCGGCTGCCCAAACCTGATGTTTTTGCCCAACTGTCGCTGGAGAGAAACGAAAGAAAGACGTCCTGAAGCGGTGAAGCGGTCCATAATAACCCCAGTCAGGTTTCCCAGCACAGCGAGCAGGCGCTGAGGCACATTCTCTACACGCCTGGTTTCTAGACTAGCCACCAAGCCAGAAACCCTGGACGCAGTCCTGTAATACCTGAGTCTCCTTCCCAGCGTTTCTTTTTCTTTCCCACCTGTGAGCCATCAGCCTTTTCATCCAGCCATCTCTTTCATGGAGATGCCAACATTTCCAAGGGGGGTAGAGAGATCATATTTCTGATCAAAAAAGTTGCGTATGACAGAAATTTTTTGATTTTTGTCAAAAAAATCAAAAGTCTTTCAAAGGCACAGAAGTGCTTGAAAGGTACAAAAATTATATAGAAAATAGTTTCATGAGCTGCAAGAACCACTGCGGGAAATCAAGACTGTTGTGGTTGTACAAATGAAGGAACCCTCCAGCCCCTTTTTGGACATATTCCCCTTGAATATTTATTTCATCTACCTTCCTCACCAGTCCCTGACTTAAACATCCCGTTTGGGTTACAGTGGGTACCATGGCCAAGGGGAAGAAGGCGCCAGGCCAATAAATCTTTCCATGATTGATGCTAAATACACGGAAAAGATGAAAGCAATCTTGTCCTGCCACTAGGATGTCCCTTTTGCCTTGCTGCAGCTACCCACTGTGACTCACAGGCCAGAAAGAACACAGTGCATCAGAGAAGGAGGCTGGAGTAAGGGCCAGAGAGAGACTGATCGATGGTGGGAGGGAGCTGAATGGATGGTGGGAGGAGGGTAAAGGACAGAAATTAGGTAGAAAAATAGTATTTAGAATTAAAGAAAAGCTGGATTAAAAAGGGAATTATTTTCCCTGAAGAAAAATATATAAACACAATAGTTTTTAATAAGAGGCAAAATATATAATGGGCTTGATATATTAGATATAAAATATTTAATATGTACAGAAAATGAGTGACATTGAGGAAGAAAAAGAGGTAAGCTGTGGTCATCTGAAAGAAGACTGTAATGAATTGAATATACTGTAGAAATTACTGCCTTTATCTACAGTGGGGATTCTCAAGCTCGGCACGATTGACATTTGAGGCCAGATAATTCTTTGTTGTGGGGAGCTCTCTTGCGCATCACAGGGTGTTTAGCATCACCCCTGCCCTCTGGACACCAAACAATAGCAGCAACCCCTGTTCATTTCTGTCTGGACAACCAAAAACTGCCTCCAGGTGTTGTCCAATGTGCCGCGGTGGGGAAGATCGCCTCGGGCTGAGAATTACTGCTCTAGACCTAGGTCTTTTATGAATTCAAAAGAAAAAAAAAAGAATACATTATCTGATCTTTATCTTTAATGTGGCTAATATTTAATCCCACAAAGCTGCAAAAAGCCTTAGCAATCACATTATCTGAACCCCTCGTTTTACAAAAAAAGTCAAGGTCCAGTGACTGGCCCAAGCTTATGGAATAAATGAGTGGTACCAAAGGGACCTGAATCCACATCTTCGAAAACATATTCAGTGCTCTTTTCATGGTGCTCCACTGGTTCTCATAAATTTACACTGTGCTTCCCTTTTCTTACTGGGACAGAAAGAGAGGATCCGGCATTTTTACCACCTTACTGAAGGTGGCCTCCCTTGAGGAAAATGCCCATTCTCTCTTTGAACTCAAGAATATCAAATCCACCTTCACCCAGCTCCCCCTCAGCTTTACGTGGCAGACGGTGAGATTGCAGAGACATGAAAGAGATGAGCCCCAGGTCCCCTCCCCGCACCCCGGGCACCCCAGCATGCCAAGTCAGGAGCACAGAGAGACAAGGACTCGGATTTGATCTGCTGTATCCCAGCCTGGACCCGGCTCCCCGACACCACGGGGAGGGAACACACATCAAAAGCCCAAGTTCAGCCAGTGAAGTACAGCTTGAACAGCCTAAAGGGGTTTCAGGGAGGAGAAGGCTGCAAAAGGGTGTCTTCTAAAATGAGTTTAGCAGGAAGCGGCAGTTAGTGTCTACTCTAAGCAGATCAATAAGCAGGCACAGTTAGAACAGCCGATGATGTCAGACAAGAGGACGTGGTGTAACAAAGCCACAGGCCCTGTGGCACTCTTGCTGCCCTGTGGGAGATGGATGGGGGCCTCGGCAGGAGCGGCAGGAACAGCTCCTGCATCCTAGTCACAGTCTGGGCAGGGCTTCCCTCTGGGACTCCCAGCCCAGCCTTTGGTTGACCAGTTATCTGGTCATCTGGTTACCTCTTCTCTATGTGTGCTGGTAAAGAGCTAAAAATGTTTCTCCAATCACCCTAGAATGAGACCTCCCGTGTCAGGGTCTGCCATCTACCATGTTCTTGAATATCTAAGATGAGGGTATTTCTTCTACTCAGAATGGAAAGAATAATTCTTTAATGAGTTCCCAAGGAGAACTAAGCTTAACACATCAACGCTCTTTTGTTAGGATTTTGGCCACCATCACATAAAGAATGAATGTGCTGATTTGTTTGTTTGTTTGTTTTTGTTAGAGCCCTTTTTATAACACTGATGTCAAGTTCACATTGCTTATATTGAAATAAACTCTGAAAATGCGATGTTTATCGTGGTTACCAGACAAAAATCAAAGAGAAAATGGGGGAAATACATCAGATGCAATAAGAACAGGTGAAATAAGGTGTGTGGGACAAAGCTGGGGAAATGGAGAGCATGACGTTAACAAACAAAGTTGAGAGTTAAAGAGGGAAATTGAGAGGAGGGTGAAGGGGGCAGACAGGAGGCCGAAGGGGGCGGGATGGGGGAGACTGGAAGGGAGGGAGAGGGAGAGGCAGGGAGGGAATGAGAATGTGTGTGTATCTGGGGGCTGATTTATGTTGCGGGTATGTTCATCCTGGCAAAAGAAACACAATGCTTTTGCCTTTGAGAATGACAACGAGCATCTCCGTAAAGCAGCTGATTTAAAATTCCTCTGGAGAAAACAAATTCAGGCTGCTGGTTAGGGAGCTTGGGAGGAGGGCGAGGGAAGGAGGAGGGGAGGACCCAGGTCGTGCAAAAAGTGACAGCCACCATCCAGGGACAGGAAGGCAGCCTCTCCGTCCAGACAAAGGACTGTCCTCGCAGACGCACCCTGCAGTGGCCACAGGCCAGGGCAGGGCTGCAGGGCCACGGCCATGGTGACCAAGCCTCAGGCTCTCAAGGCCCAGGCTCTTGCACCTGATCTGTGGTTCCTGCTCCAAATGTTCCCCTCAACTGACTCAGAGGGGACGGGGCTGCTGGACACTTCATCTGATTTATTGACAACTGAAAAATGACTGCCGAGACCTATCTGCCATCTCAGATGTCGAACGAATTGAACAGGGATAAACATGGCTTTTTGGTGACTTTTCTTCCTCCCACTACTCAGGTTGTCATGGGAAGACACAAGCAGTCACTCAAAACCAGCCCGTTAAGATGAGCTTGCCCGTAAGCTTTCAGGGAAATAAACTATTACCACTCCTTCCATCTATACACAGATGTATTTTAATAGATATGTATATTTTTACATACCCATGGATTCTTTATATGCACTGAGATAATAACCAGAGGGAAGAGTGGAACCTCTGTGCCTAAACTGAGTCCATGTTACTTGTGGCAATGAATGGACTCACTGTTAAGACTGGAATGTGAGCTCAAGGGGCGATATTTTATTCATTCAAATTTGGCCATTTGGCTGTAAAATGGAATGCTGGAGAATGATATTATAGGAATGCACATCTATATTTATGAGGCTCTTTTCCTATGGTGTAGAAATTCCAAGCACATCATATTCTGTAGTTCTCAACACTGCCAATTTAGATTTCCCCAGATTTTTCATAGCCATCCTTCATACTACGGCTATAAGAACAAGGCAAAGAGAAAATAGAATCGCTGTCTTCTTGAGCGAACTCCAGATACTCCCATAGTTAAAATGAATTTAAGAGAATAAGCAAAATCAAACGCACACAGATTTAAAGACATCTGCTCTGTGCAGAAGTGATGAAGAGCAGGTATTTATTCTTTGTGTCCTTGACAGCTGCACGAGGTGCTCAAATCCTCAAAAGTAAGACACTTTGGCATTTTAAAGTGAAATCCAGCCTGGCAGGAGATAGCAGCTACTGAAGACAGACGTTCTCCCTCCTGAGCTAAACAGTCTGTGGACTAATAGACTAAGCATTTTCTGACAAAGCTCTAGTATTATTCTAAACATCACCTGTGGGCTTGGACTGTGATATTCCTGATTCCTATCATCAGTAGGTGCATACATACTTCACAGCCTGGTTTGCTCTGAAATAAACAGGCACCTCCCTGATATGTGCTCTGGGAACATCAAGGTCATTGTAGTCCGATGCGTTGCAGTGCAAAGCTTACAAAGCCACTCCATGCTCTAGCAGATGAACAGTGATTTTCTACAAATGGCAGATTTTAAGAACTGGAGGGGCTCTTCAGATCATCCATTACACGCATCCTCTTGTTTTTCAGATGAGGAATATGAGGGTCAGAGAGCTTTAATGATTTGCCCTGAGACCACAAAGCCAGGTGATGGCAGAGGCCTGTCAGGCATTTTTTTATTTTACTTACTGGCCATAGAACAACTGACTGGTATGTATAGTGTCCTCAAAAAGGACACCACTGTCGTTTCTGTCCCTTATGACTATCCTGTATGTTAAAATTTGTTCTATGCACATGCATTATCTTTATACTCAGGGGGAAAAAGGTAATTTTTCTTTTAAAGTTTCAATTGCTTGCTACAGAAATTTTGGCAGGTGGTAGATTCACATTGTTCAGGAAAGAGTAGGCTTATTTATGCTGTATTCAGTCATTCTGTACTCAGCAGACGGATACTAACCATCACTGGTACAACCTAGGACAGTTCTGGCTGAGGTGACTATATGTGGACACTAGGGGGCAACCTTTCCAAATGCAGTCATTACAGGCACAGCTCTGGTTTCCATGGGCTGGGAAGTTTCTTGAACGAGAAAAAAAACACGTTTTTGGTTTGTTTTTTTTTAAAAATGGCATTCCAGTAGAAATCTCATTTCAAAAGAATGTCTTAATAATGGTGGCAAATTAGCTTGCTAGGACATTTACTGTCAAATAGGTGTTATCCACTACTTCTCTCTCTCTTTTTAAAATAAACATACACACATACACAAAGACAATTCCAGACATAAAAAACATACATGCGTCTGACATAAATAAACACCCTCATTCCATGCTGGAGTCTACGAGGGGGTGGTCTTTTATGCTGCTTACTAAGCATCAATACCAGCATAACGTTTTTATGGAAAAATGCAAAGCATTCATGCAAGTTAATAAGTTAACTACTATTTCTACGACTTACCAGGAACATACTGCTTAGTCGACTGAAAAATAAAGCAGAGTCTTTTGGGGGTGACACAGTGATATCTTATGGCACTCCAAAAATCACATTTGCTATGATAGGGGTCCCCATTTCCCTCCTTGAAAAGCAGAAGTCTCTTATTACATTGTTTCAAAACATAGCATTAGAGCTGTAAGGAAGCTTGTGCATATCCATGCAGCAGGAGCAAAATTAAGGCAGACCTCGTGTGAGTAGATGTGGTCCAGAGGAGAGCATTCAATTAGACAGCTATTCTGTTCCCCTCACATTTCTCCTCCAGCATTAACAGAATTGCTGCTTCAGAAAAGTTGTTTTACATTTTATTAACTATGAAATCAGATTCTTTCAACTTCTGCCTTACATCATTAATACAAACAACAGGCATTCACATATTTCTACTGAGTTTCTATATTTTCAATATTGCAGAATTATCTATTTTTTACAACTCCAAATCCACTTAGTGGAGCGGTGCTGATACGTGCTGTGGTATTACAAAGGTGCTACCATTTAAGACAACAGACTATTCCCTAATTTTTAAAGAACTCCTTGAAAGCCCTTGTGCAATACAGTTGGTTTGTAGACTGAGATCTGCAGGTCACTCCCCTCAGAAAGGGGCTATTATGAGGGTTCATTACTTCTTAGGAATAATATTCCAGGAGCCAGAAACTCACTGCCCTTTCCTCTTCTCCAGCTGAAGAGAAGGGACTGAGGCTAACTATCCTTTCTGAGTCCATAAAATGTGTAGCTGTACGTCCAGCAAGAACCAACAATGGGAGCTAGTCAAGATGTGCTGGAATTTGAAGGAAGTGCCTAGGTTAGTTCTGAGGGCAGGACTATGGCCTTGGGCAGCATGGGGATAGGTATAAACATCTAGGCAAGTCTGGGTGTGGTTCCAGGGTGTTGGCTATTTCCCAGCTGCCATATGCTATATTTAGCTGAGTACCTGTGGAATATGTAACCAAACACAGGTCACAAAATACATAGCTTAATATTCAGTAGGAAGAAGAATATTTCAAGCAAGTAGGAAAATTCTGAGTACCACGCTTCATCATGTCAATAGCTACTCAAGCCAGCTGTCTCCTTTATTATTTTTTTGCTTGGTTCATTCATTCATTTGTTCCTTCACTGTTGCAGACTTAGAAAGAGATGGAAAGCAGCACACCAGAGTCCCCTGTACAGTCTGGATCGCCTCCAAGCAGCCCAAGCTCAGAGAAGTGCTTGCTTAGGCACCTCTGCCGGGTAATTGAGTTCTACTGAGCACTCAGGCAAACCGAGGTTGTCGGATCCCAGGGGTCTTCGCTCCCCTTGCTTTTCCTGGATTTCCCGTTATTTCACTCTCATTCAGTGAAGAATTATTTTATCTTCATTATTAAGGGAGTTACCACCTGAGTCAATTTTAGGGCGGACAACTGCCCACCTCTGCAGCGCGAACAGGAGGGAAGCGGAAGAGCTTCGCAGCGTCCCTCTGGGACAGGGCGGCTCGGGGGAGCCAGGGCCATAAACACAGCAGAACCCGTGAGAGCCCTTCATGGCCAAGCGCAGAGCATCGGAGAGGGTGCCTGCTGAGCGTGCCTGCAGCCGACAGCCAGCCCTGTGCTCAGGGGTCACGGCCGACACTCGGGGTAAGGGGTGCTCTCCTCCCACCCAAGTTCTGCAGCTTCCCTAGGGCACCTGTCCTCATTAAGTCCAGTTAAAAATGAGGGAGCAACTTGAGAGAAAAGGAGACGGGGTGTTCTGAAGGTGGGTACCACTTGACAATGTACCTCTCATGGGTGCACAGAAGCTTCCAGAGAACTAAGCCAGGTTTCAGAAAGCAAACATTCTCACCGGGAGTGACCCCTGGACTTCCCAATCCATGACTCAAGGCCAAGCCAGGGACCTTCCCCACTTCCCTCCGTGGCCGCCCCCCTCCCCCTTCCTATGCCTCTGACCTTCAAGCTGTCTTACCTGAAGAGTTTTGACTTTGCCCAGGATGTTGTCCTGTGACATTGCTTGAACTGTCTGCTCACTTTCTGCTCCCCCATCAGGGATAAAAATACTGTCATGGGAAAATGCCCGTGTTCCCATAGAATAGTTGAAGGACCTGGAATGCAAATCATGTGCTTCATTTTATTAGGATGATAAGACTTCTTTTGGCAATTCCATCTCCTGTTGCTCCTGATTCAGGGGACTCCACCCACATCCCCAATCTCACTCAGAAAGTGCTTCCAGCCCGCTGTCCTCTTCTGCGAGGGGTCAGCCAAGTAGCCAGGCAGACGGAAGTGTCCCTTGGGAATAAGAGAGCATGTCTCCTACACAGCATGTTTTAGAGCCGCTCACTGGGAGAACTCAGCGTGCTTGCTACCTGTTTGTGGAGGACCCAGGACAGAAAGCACTGCAAAAATTTAGCTGCAGGAGCCTTTCTCCTGATGAGCTGTCAAGTCTTGTCAAGCAGTCCTTTTTAAGCAACATGAAGATCTCGAAGTATGAGGCAAGAATTTCTCCCTCTCAGATTGTAATCCATTGGGAAGAAAAATACGTACATCTAAAACAAAGACTTGATGAGGACTGGAACTGCTGATGGACACTATCGGAATAAAGAGCCTCTCTGTGGAGACTCCTCAGGAATTCAGAGGGGTGGGGGCACATGTGCTAAGGAGACTCTAAATGGGCGTCATGCATCGGGCAATGTATCAGTGGTAGGTTCCTAACAATAAGAACGCTTCAGTTGAAAGGCTGGACTTCGGAGGAATTCTAGACCTCTACCCTGACTGTGAGGTATAGGTTGGGTGAACTGCAGGAAGAGGGGGCAGCAGACGCCAACTGTTCCTCACTTGATATGGGAAATTAAGCTATTTCTGGGAAGGAATACACAGGGACAGAATCACACACTCTCCGTAAGGCAAGACAGGCACACATCCACGATGCCAGACACACGGGCAGCTATCCCAGGGCTGAGAACTCTACTTCTCCCTCTCCCCTCCCCCACAGAAAGGGGTCCCATCGGGGGGGTTTCATCAGTGATCAAGGGCAGGAAAGAAGAGCCAGTACTGGGGGAAAGGGCTCTCTGGCTGGTACCTCTGAGTTGAATTACAGAAATGCAGCAGGCAGTGTCCCAACTAAGTTTCTTGGGAAGACTGAGTACCAAACTATATCATCAAATTGGCCAAATTACCAGCAGCATGGTAACAAAGCATATGAAGTTTAGAGACAAAAGACTTGGACATAAGCCTCCTGGCTGTGTGATCATAAAAACAGTAATAACCACCAATTGCGACTTTGATGAAAACACTGTGCTGAAAGCTTTACTTTAGTGATCTCATCACCAACTTATTGTTGCAAATAAAACTCAAGGGATAAACAGCCTTATAGGGTAGTGCTAGCAATAAAGAACCGGCCTGGCAAAGCAGGAGACACAAGAGACGCAGGTTCGATCCCTGGGTCGGGAAGATCCCCTGGAGTAGGAAATGGCAACCCACTCCAGTATTCTTGCCTGGAGAACCCCATGGACGGAGGAGCCTGGTGGGCTGCAGTTCATGGGGTCACAAACAGTTGGACATGACTGAAGTGACTTAGTATACAGTAGGCAAAGTCACCTAAATAGAAGCTGTAGCATGAGAAACAGGATTCAGAACAGCTGAACACAACCCCATGGCAGGCAGCTGAAGTGTTTTAAAGTGGCAGAAGGGCTCTAGTATTCCTTCCCATGAGTGAGATGGAGTTTGGGTGGAGCAGTGGGAGAGGAATACAGGATGCCAGTGTCTTGGGGGCTGGAATATGGGAAGGCTGGAGACGCGAAACAGCTGGAATAATGGGTGAGCCTTCAGCTACATAGCACAGGAGACTGAGGAGGAGCAACCCACTTTATGAAATACGAGGCATTGTTTTAGCATATGATTATCAGAGGGAATTAAATGCGTCATTATGTCCTCGTTCCTTAGAAACTGTGTGACCTGTGCTACCAAATGAACTTCCAAACTCACCCAACGATGCTAGCAATTAAAATTTCATTCAAAGTTATGGAATCGAACCTTTTACTATCCTGTCTGAACTTTTTTTCTCAGATTCCCTGGCTAGGATTCAGATGAAAGAAGAGGTAACGAACTTCATTTTCTACACAGTGTTTTTACAAATGGCTTATGTACACACATGGGCTCTCAGATACTCTTATAAACACATATATGCACAAGCCCACTTCAGATGCTTAATAAACGTTTACTAATGTCTCACAGTTGTATGCACATAATAGGCCGACACTGGAAGGCCAAGTTCTCTTCCAGTTTCCAAGTCAATCTTCTGGCTGAATCATGACATTTTCTTTAAAGATTTTTTTTTTTTTTAATGTGGACCATTTTTAAAGTCTTTATTTGAATTTGTTACAATATTGCTTCTGTTTAATGTTTTGGGTTTTTGGCCTTGAGGCACGTGGGATCTTAGCCCCTGACCAGGGATGAAAACACGCACTCCCTACATTGGAAGGCAAGTCAACCACTGGGCAGCCACGGAAGTCCTTGAATCATGAAGTTTAACTCTCAGCTCAAATTCTTTTTTTTCCAGAAAAACTAAGAACCGACAGTTTCCTGCTTTTCTGTGTTTGTCCCAAATGTTCCTTGCTGCTAGCCAGGATTTAATGTCCCCACATTCTCCACTTCTAGATTATCTTACTGAAAAATAGAGAAAATGAACAGTACTAGGAGTAGTAATAATTATAAACTAGTGTAATCAAAGTGGTGATATTAACACTGGCTAAATTTTATTGGGCACTTGCTATGTCTCCTCCATATGTGATAACTTCTTTAATATACCATCTCAATCCTTATGATATACACTATTTAAACCTTATGTGGTAGGAACTATTATTAAGCCCATTCACAGATGAGGAAACTGAGGCTTGAAGACAGTGAGAGACTTGCCATAAATTAAATGACTGTACATGTGTGAACCTGTTTCTGGCCTGTGTTCTCCTGGTCTATTTGTCTGTTTTTATAGCAACAGTCCCAAGCTGTCTTAGTTACTATAGCTTTTTCCTTCCCCCGAAGTTATTTACTTTTTATTTTTGGTTGCTCTGGGTCTTCACTGCTGTGTGTGGGCTTTCTCTAGTTGTGGCAAGCGGACGCTACTCTTCATCGCAGTGTGCAGGCTTCTCACTTCAGGGGCTTCTCCCAAGGGCTCCTGGGCGGGTGGGTTTCAGTAGCTGTGGCACAAAAGGGCTTAGCTGCTCGACGGCATCTGGGATCTTCCCGGACCAGGGGTTGAACCAGTGTCTCCTGCACCGGCAGGTGGATGCTTACCCACTGCACCACCAGGGAAGTCTTACAGCTGTTTTATGAGTCTTGATATCTAGCAGTTTATGTTCTCCAGCTTTGATTTTTTTCCCAGGTGCCTATACTTATCTCTGCATTTCTACGTAAACTTACATAACACACACACACACACACACACACACACACACACACACACACACCCTCTTAACACTCCTAGGATTGCTTCCCTGATGGCACTGGATCTGTAAATAAACTTTGGGGATAACTAACATCCTTACAACAGTCATTCTTTTCATCCATGAACACTGGATATCCCTTCATTTATTTAGATCCTCTTTACTTTCTCTCAATAAAGTTTTGTAGTTTTCTGTATAGAGGTCTTTATATATTTTCATAGATTTAGTCCTACGTATTTGATGTTTCTGAATCTACTGTAAATGGTATAGGTTAAAACGTTTATTTTTCTAATTATTTATTGGCAGAGTATTAACGTATCACTTGGTTATTGATTACTGACATCATAATTAGGCTTAACTACATTTATTAATCATAATAATGTGATTGTTGATTCTTTTGGATTTTCTATGTATACAGTCATTTTATCTGTGACAAAAGACAGCTTTATTTGTTCATTTTCTTTCTTTCTCCTTTTTTGGTCGCTCGTTCTCTGACTGGGGATTAAACCTGGGCCCCTTTTACAGAGTCCACCACTGGACCACCAGGGAATTACCCTATTCGTTCATTTTTCAATCTCCCTCTCCCTTCCTTCCTTCCATACTGCAATTAGCTACAATCTTCATAGGAACTTAAAACAGAAGAGGTGATGGTAGACTTTGTCATGTTCCCAAGCTGACCAAAAATCGTTCAATATTTTTCCATAAATTATGATGTTAGGTAGGCTTCTCAAATGGCACAAGCTGTAAACAACCCATCTGCCAATGCAGGAGACATAGGAGACGTGGGTTTGATCCCTGGATTGGAAAGACCCCTTGGAGGAGGGCATGGCAACCCACTCGTGTTCTTGCCGGGAGAATCCCCATGGACAGAGGAGCTGGTGTGCTATGGTCCTTTGAGTAGCAAGGAGTCAGATATGACTGAAGCGATTCAGCTGTAGAATTTCTGTTTCTTTGAAAAAACAGGCAATCTGTCTCTTATAACTGATTTTAAGATTTTCCTTTGTCTTTGGTTTTCTCAGTTATTGTCTGTTGTGGCTAGTTGTGAATGTCTTCTGATTTATCTAGCTCAGGGTACGTAATACTCCTTAAACCCATGGCTTGGGGTCTTTCATCAGTTTGGGAAAATTCTCAGCCATTGTTTCTTCAAATACTGCTTCTGCCCCATTTTTCCCTATCCTCTTCTGATTCTGCAATGTTAGACCTTTACAATATAAGTCATGTCTTTCATGTTCTTTTCTGTTTTCATCATTCTTTTTAATCAATATGATTCAGTCTGGATTTTTCTACTGACCTAACTTTCAGCTTACATTAATGTTCCCTTTAGCGGTGTCCAGTCTGCTGTGAAAACTACCTACTGAGTTCTTACTATCAGTAGCATTTTTCAGACCTAGAATCTCCATTTGAATCTTTTTAATAGATTCCAGTTGTCTCATGAAATTATCCATCTTGTCAACTATTTTATTGACTATGGTAATCACAATTATTTGAAAAGCTCTGTCTGAAAAAGCAATATTTTAG
The DNA here is from genome assembly GCF_023699985.2 of Odocoileus virginianus. Classification (NCBI taxonomy): domain Eukaryota; kingdom Metazoa; phylum Chordata; class Mammalia; order Artiodactyla; family Cervidae; genus Odocoileus; species Odocoileus virginianus. The sequence goes on from NC_069702.1 coordinate 42,654,992, forward strand.
TCCCTTTGGGTTTTTCTTTTTTGCTGCACAGTATGCAAGATCTTAGTTCCCAAACCAGGAATCAAACCTGGGCCCTCTGAGGTAGAAGCAGTGTCCTAACCACTAGCCCACCAAAAAAGTCCCTTTTTAAGAAAAAAATACTTGTTTTTATTTATTTGGCTTGGGTCTATTTCTATTATCTTGTTTTCCTCAGTCTGTTTCTTAAATGCCTGGTAATTTGAATTCAACACATATGCATGAAAAATTGTAAAGGCTGGGTTCTCTCCTTCCAAAGAGGATTTGCAGGTTCCTCTAGCAAGCAGTCGGAGAAGGTTAACGGCAACCCACTCCAGTACTCTTGCCTGGAAAATCCCATGGACAGAGGAGCCTGGTAGGCTGCTGTCCATGGGGTCGCTAAGAGTTGGACACGACTGAGAGACTTCACTTTCACTTTTCACTTTCATTCATTGGAGAAGGAAATGGCAACCCACTCCAGTGTTCTTGCCTGGAGAATCCCAGGGACAGGGGAGCCTGGTGGGCTGCCGTCTCTGGGGTCGCACAGAGTCAGACACGACGGAAGTGACTTAGCAGCAGCAGCTAGCAAGCAGTAAAGGATTAGATCACATCAATCCAATCAGGATGATCACAGTGATCAGCAACCTTTGTAAGGCTCAGGCTACGTCTGCTTTGTCCTTGCTTCTAGCGTATAGGCCTCCTGGAGTCTCAAATAACAACCTGGGTTATTATATGTAAAATAGTGACCAGTGCAAGCTCAATGCATGAAGCAGGGCACTGGGACAACCCAGAGGGATGGGGTGGGGAGGGAGGTGGGAGGGGCGTTCAGGATGGGGGAACACATGTACACCCGTGGCTGATTCATGTTGATGTATGGCAAAAACCACCACAATATTGTAAAGTAATTACCCTTCAATTAAAATAAATTAATTAAAAAAAACATACATGGGTTATTTCCTAAAAGTCCTTCTCCTGGGTAGGTTGGTGAGTCTTGAAACTGTGTACAAACCCGTGTCCTTGTCTTTTGAAGTAAAATGCTGATTCAAGAGTTAATGACTGGGGACTGTCCCGGTGGCACAGTGGACAAGAATCCACCTGCCAATGCAGAAGACAAAGTTTCGATCCCTGGTCCAGGAAGATTCCACACATCACAGAGCAACTAAGCCCTTGGATCACAACTACTGAGCCGAAACTTTAGAGCCTGCAAGTTGCAACCGCTGAGCCCATGTGCTGCGACTACCGAAGCCCATGCCTAGAGCCTGCGCACTGCAAGAAGAGAGGCCACTGCAATAAGAAGCCCGCGCACTTCAACCAAGAGCAGCCCCCGCTCACTGCAATTAAAGAAAGGCTCCGCAAATCCACAAAGACCCACCACAGCCAAAAATAAAAATAAATCATAAAAGTTATTTTAAAAAGAAAGAAAAAATTGAGTAAAATTATATTTTAAAAGAGTTAATGACTGGGATATGTGAAGATGTAGAAACAAAGAACAGCTGTTAGACTAGAAAACTGATAACAATTTAGACTAAAATTCTGCCACATAGCAGAATCATTGAACTTACAGTTCCTTGAAAGATACAGATAAAGGTCTGACACACATTCCTAAGTTGTTTTTTACAGGAAGCAGACCCCCTCCAGATGAAAACTGCTGACCGCAAGAACATAGATCCTAGACTGGTTGAAACCAGAAGGCTGATTAAGCTTGAAACTTCACCTTGATGGCAACCAATCTGAGAACTCCACAAGCTGATCACTCCTGAATACTATAAAACTTCTCACTATCCACTCTAGGGTGGGTCACACAGTCTTAAGAGCATTAGCCCACTGTGGTCCCCTTTGCCTGGCAAAGCAATAAAAGCTACTCTTTTCTACATCACCCAAAACCCTGTCTCCATGTTTCTATGTGGCACCAGTGAACAGAGGCTGAGTTTTGGCAACAATCTCAAACTACAATTTTTGTCTTTCTGGCACCAAAGATTGCCAAAAATTCTGCTGTTTTTCAGCCTTCATTCTTGTGCAGTTTTACCAGCAAATGCCTCAAAAGGAAAACTGTTACTTAGATTTAGATTTCATTCTGGGCTTCTCTTCTCGGGGAATTTAGTCCCTCAAGTCCTGGCTGTCCTGGCAGTCTCAAACTCTAATTTTTGTGCTCCCAGCCCCATGAGTTTGCCTACAGCTCTTCTGCCTTCTCCTCGTCTTGGTCGCCACCCTGAACATTTTTGGTCTCTTGGCCTGTACCCAAGAATCAACTAATGCCCACTGGAAAGAAGCAATATGCAGAAAGCATGGCTCAACTCAGTGGATCTCCCTTCTCTCCAGGATCTCACTGCTCAAGTCTGGTGCTCTAGCAGCAATCTGACACCTTCAAACAGACGTCCCCGTCAGAGTATTTTATTTGTATTTTCAGTTGCTCTCGGTGAGAGCACTGATTTGTTATAAGCTACTTCATCACAGCCAGAAGTGAAAATAACTAATTTTTTTGATATTTATTAAGTTTCTACACACGTCAGAATCTATTTTTTGATATGGCCATTGCTGTTACGAGAATTACTTTTTCCTGTTACACAAATTAGTTTATTTTGCCTTTTAGTATGATAATTCCAAAATTTAACTTGAGGATAAACACAGAAGCAGCTGTGACATAAAAGGAAAGAGTCACTTGGCAACGCCCTGAGTCCTCCAGGGCTGGTATCCAGCCTCCTAGAACACAGGCAGGAAGACAGTACCTACTTTTCAAAGTGATGAAAAACATTCGTACCTTTCTCTTATATCTGTTTTTGGGCCTTTTTTAAAGCCCCGTTTTTGTGCCTTTTTTAAAGCCCCGAGAAGAAACGGCAGAGGAGAGCGGTCACTGATTTATTAGTAACACTAAAGAACACTCTCTTCTAGATAATTCACTTTACATAACGCGAGTTAACATTACATCCTTGGCAATTGGTGTAACTTTAGATCTTTGGTAATCATGGTTACCAATTTGGTCTCCAAACAACTCTACAATGCAGATTATTTTCTTTTCTCTAAAGAGGAAGCTGACACAAAGAGTGGGTAAGAATGTTGCCCGAAGTTCCAGATTTTGAGACAGGGCTGGAATGGAAACTGAATAGCCCACGTGCGGAGAGCTCAGCTTGAAACTATGTTCTAATGAACAAAGAGCTTGGTGGGAATCTCTGTCCTTAACCAGCTGGGAACTATGAATTACGTGATTAGGAGGTGGAGGGGCAATTTACCACAAATTGCACCTTAGCCAAGTTCATCTGGACTTCTTTATTCTTGACATTTACAGATCTTTCACGACTGATTGCAAAGTAGCCCAGTTCTCCGCCTTCTGTTTATTAAGAGTGAGCTAAGAGGCGAGGGGTCTCTGCGCCTCTGTGCTGCAACCTACCCTTGGAGTATCTGTTCGGAAGGAAGAAATAGGACCTGCCGTGTGGCAAACTTCTCTTGTGATGCTTAGAATACCTAGCCGCCTCTTGATCAACTGTGAGATGTATAAAGACCTCTAAAACTCCCCGGATTTTTAACTTCTAACTGAAAGATGATCAATACAGTCATTTAACAGTCATCTTAATTTAAGCAAGACCTGAAGTCAAATGTAAAGCACATGTGGGAAAAGCAAACTCTAGAAGGACAGGGAGAGAGGCCCACTTGGGAAATTTAGAACAACACTGGGCCCTGAGGAGCCGTTTTCCTAAGCTTAGAGAAGAACTACTGAACCGTGACTTACAGATGCCACAAAAATGGTCCCTTTGGACTTAGAGGTCCAAAGAGCAGAGAAGTTCCTGGGGCCTTATGGAAAGAAAGGACTCACAACTCTCATCTCCAGATCTCTGTTCTGGTTTTTGTTGTTGTTGTCATTGATAAAATTGCTATTCGCAGAGAGACTGGGATTCCAAACATCTATCAGAAGCTTCTAATCAGCTCATGGAGACCACTGTTCATCTTCTCAACTGCCTTACTGACTCCTTTGGTTATCCTTCCAAAGGCAGAGACAGTAGAATGGCCTGAGGCTACTCTTTGGGCTTTAACAATCAGTTTTTTAAAAAACTATTTATTTATTTATTTATTTGGCTTTGTCAGGTCAGCTGAATCATGCAGGTTCTTTCCAGCATAGGGACGCTCCAGTTGCTGGGCACGAGGATTTCAGTAGTTGCGGCGTGCAGGCTTAGTTGCTCTGTGGCATATGGGATCTTAGCTCTCCGACTGGGCATCAAACCCATGTCCCCTGCATTGCAAGGCAACTTTTTATACACTTCAATACCAGGGAAGTCCCAACAATCACTTTCAATGAGTAACTCCAGTACTGCACTCTCTTCTACCCACCCGTCTCCTGCTACACTAGTGGACCCCATGTTGCTCTTTAGTCGCTAAGTTGTGTCTGACTCTGCAACCCTATGGACTGTAGCCCACCAGGCTCCTCTGTCCCTGGGATTCTCCAGGCAAGAACACTGGAGTGGGTTGCCATTTCCTTTTCCAGGGGATCTTCTCGACCCAGGGGTTGAACTGGCGTTTCCTGCACTGGCAGGCGGATTCTTTACCACTGAGCCGCCAGGGACGCTTACTACTTGGACTGATACTTCAGTGGACCCTACTACGTGGCTAGCCCATTGTGTCTCTACAGATTTGACACAAACAAAAGCAAACTCATCAGGCGTTTCCCACAAAATTCCAATCTTTCCTATTTCTTTGTTACTAGCATCCCTTAGGTTCTGTGCTATAATATTTTGTAAGTGAAGTCAGATCCAGGTTAGGGGAAAGGTATTGTACCAAAGGCCTTAATGAGTAAACATTATCTGCCCTTTCACAGGTAGAAATCCTTCAAAAACAATATCGAAATCAATGAGTGAGACTGCAAATCTGAGCTCCGGGACCCATTTAAACCTGCACTGGAGTCTGCTCGGCTGTGCCTGGAGCCCTGAGAGCTCCCTGCCCCGTCTCCAGTGGGCCCCTCATGGAGTCCAGCACCAGGAGAGAGCCGCGCACCCAGGGCGGCAGCCAGCCTTGCCAGCCAGCAGTCTCTGCTGCCTCCGTGGTCACCAAGGCCAGGACTCATCCTTTTGGACAAAGAAGCTGAGGCCCCGAAGGTGAAGACAGAGGCTTTACCGAGACAGGACTGAATGACCTCCCTGGTGGTCCACTGGCTAGGCCTCCGTGCTCCCCACACAGGGGGTCTGGATTTGACTCTGCTCGGGGAACTAGATCCCACATGCTGCAATGACAAGAACCCAAATGCTGCAAGGAACGTCAAAGATCCTGTGCGCTGCAACGAAGATTCATTGCAGCCAAATACATTTCTTTTTAAAAAGAACTGAAACCAGGAGGAACAGTGACAACAATGCTCACTAGCCCTTTAACTGCCCTTAGCAGATCTCTGCTTATTTCCTGTAAGATGACCGACATCTGTAAATGATCGCCAACTGCAGTCTCCTCCAGTTCCACCTCCTCTCAAACCTGACACTCATCTTTAAGCAGTTCATTTGCCAGCTCAGAAACCTCTAGTGGTTCCTTTTTGCCAAATTCTACCAGATGAAGCTGCAATGGCTGCCTGGCACTTAGGGCTCTTCACGAAGGCATTTAGGTACCCGAAAGCACTCTGGCTTTCTGAAACAGAGGCCCTGCAATGCAGGGATTTAGTACTCAGACTGAAGCCAATGTGCCTCCCTATGAAACCTGGTTCTCCCACTTACAGCTGTGTGGCCTTGGGCATGTCACTAAACCTCTAGGTCATCGGTTTCCTTATCCGTAAATAATGATGATAATACGACCTACCTCATGCAGCTTAGGGCTTCCCTGGTGGTTTAGATGGTAAAGAATCTGCCTGAAATGTGGGAGACTTAGGTTCAATCCCTTGGTTGGGAAGATCCCCTGGAGAACGGAAAGGCTACCCACTCCAGTATTCTGGCCTGGAGAATTCCATGGACAGAGGAGCCTGGTGGGCTACAGTCCATGAGGTCACAAAGTCAGACACGACTGAGTGACGAGCACAGCACATGGAGCTTATTTAGGATTAAATGAGCTACCACAGGTAAACACCTTAGAGTAACGTGTTTATATAAATATTACCTATTATTATCAAGTGTTACCCTACTTCAAACATCCAGAAACGCAAACCCAACCGTTCAGTCCCCCAGACACCCTCTCCTGGCTCCGTCACTGCAGGGCTGACTGCCCACTGCCAATCTCTCAGTGCAGGTCCTACTTATCCTTCAAGGTCCAACAGCACCTTATCAATCCCACACAGCCTTGCCTGTTTTGCTGGAAGAAGGGGACCTTTTCTCTCTCAGAAAGCCCTATACATGCACTTCTCGTTACATACATGTTTATGTTGTGGTTACTAAAATCACGCCTTAAATGAGAAGGAAAACAAAAGTGCTTTCGCGTTGTAAGATGTATCACTATATTTTCACTACAGCACTTGGAATTGCTTGAGGGCAGGGATCATAACTTATCTTTGTTTCTCCGTGAAAGTGTGAAAGTGTTAGCTGCTCAGTCATGTCTGACTCTTTGCGACCCCATGGACTATAGCCCTGCCAGGCTCCTCTGTGCATGGAATTCTCCAGGCAAGAATACTGAAGTGGGTAGCCAATCCCTTCTCCAGTGGATCTTGCTGACCCAGGGATTGAACCTGGGTCTCCTGCATTGCAGGAGGACTCTCTACCATCTGAGCCGCCAAGGAAGTCCATGATAGGGAAGCCCAGCTTCTCCCACAGCGCTCTACAAAATGAAGGCTGTATGTTTTTTCAGTGGATGCGTAAAGGATCAACAGTGTACCGGAGTTCATCAGATGGGTCTCCAATGGGGAGGTCACTGAGGGAGTGAAAGTCCTGAGAAGGCAAAAAGTGGGCAAGTCAGGATGATCAGCATTTTCAAAGGTTCCTTCTAGGCCTCCTTCTCAACTCAAACCAGCAAACTGCTTCTGGCTTTGTTTCCCGTCTCTCTCTCACCAAGTTTTCCAGGTTTCATTATGTGTCAGTTATAGTTCTTAGCTGCAAGTAAGAGAAACTAACTTTGTCTCACGCAACCAAGAGAAAAGCTGCTAGGATTTCCCTCATGGTCCAGTGGTTAAGAACCCACCGGCCAATGCAGGGGACATGGGTTTGATCCCTGGATCGGGAAGATTCTATATGCCGAGGGGCAGCTAAGCCCGAGTGCCACAACTACCCAGGCCTTAGTGCCTAGATCCTGCGCTCTGCAACAAGAGAAGTCACGGCAATGAGAAGTCCATGCATCACAACGAAGAGCAGCCCCCGCCTGCCATAGCCAGAGAAAGCCTGTGTGCGGCAGTGAAGGTGCAGCCACAGATACATCAACAATTTAAAAAAGAAATTTCTGAGATGAAAACGGGAATATATATTTTAAGCAACTTCTATTTTCCTATTTTTTCAATTTTAAAAATATTTAAAGAGCCGTTTTAAAACTCATTGTCTGAAATTTAGAGTTCTAGAGCCCATGCTCCACAGCAAGAGAATAGCTTCTGCCTGCAGCAACGAAGACCTAGGGTGGCCAGAAATTAAAATAATAATGATAATAAATAAACTAATTAGGAAAAGAAAAGAAAAGCTACTAGATGAACAGTGAGGGCTCAAAGGACAACGAAAGTTAGAATGAGAGCCTGGAGAAAGACAGGGGTGAAGAGAGCTCTAGAGGTCAAGGCATCAGGAACCACAGCAGCTGGAACATAGCGCTCAAAGAGCCCCGTTACAGCCTGCTCTCCGGGTTGTGTCTTTACTTCCTGGATCCACCTGCCCAGTCAAAGCCCTAGAGACAAAGGCTGACTGGCCAGGCTGGGCCACATGTTCAGGCCAGGCTTCAGCAGGAGGGCAAGTAGAAGATCTGGGCCTTTTGGCTTCTGTCCGAGGAAGCAGGCACCAACTTCTGTCAGAAGGGCACACAGCAAAACTGATTCCCTGAAAGGAAACTTGGGTGCTTGGAGAAGGAGAACCAGGAGCTAACAGCTGCATGACCCCAGACCAGCCACCACTATGCTCTGGGATCCCCTTTCGATCCTCGTCTCCCACTCAGCCCATCCGCACAGACCAGTCATTTGAACAGCTAGCTCTCTGGTGTTCGGATTCCACTTGTCCTCCAAGAGGCTGTCTTTCTTCTCAGCGGCACAGGCTGTGGCCTGAGAGCAAAGGATGCCACACCCCATGCTCCTGGATGTCCACACCTATCTCCAGTGCCCTATGCCCATGCCTATCTGCAGAAGTGGCAGAGATCAGATAGAGGGTGTGTGATGGGTCTGCGGCCTGGAGCTTAAGCCCTAGAAAGGAACAGTAGAGAGAGAAAGTGAGAAGGAAAATAAAACAAAGTTATCCCTTAGACATACTATTGCATCCCTCACCCACTGGGCAGTGAGTGCTAAGGAGCACAGGAGGGCCATCTCCATTTTAAGTTGTGTTGTCTAGAACTACTGCTTCCAGTGGGGTCTGGTGTGAAAGGAACAATGAAAAGGGAGGGATAGTTTGCTGGTGGAGGTGTTTTGGGGAAAAGTCTCCTCATGAATAAAATGTGACACAAGACAGGGATGATCTCCTTTTTTGTTCCTGGTTCGTGTCATCTGCAGGTGACAGCTGGAACAGAGGCAGCCACATTGGAACCCTGAGGAAATAAGCCTGGGGATAGCTATGCTCCCTGAAAATGCCAGAGAAGAAAAGGAATCAGACTGGATCTTGATTATGTTGTTAGGTTGCTTCATCAATGGTCCTTGGAACATGGAAAGTCTTCTAGACTATCAGGAATCAGACAATGCACTTCATTACCATTGCAGAAAGATACCTGTAGATGGGTTTTCTGTTAACTCATAATGCCTGATACAGTCTTCTAGCCACTACTCTAAACTCTGGTCACATCTAAGACCCACTGACATCATCGAACCTTGGAGTAAGAGCCTACAGAGGGAAATTCTCCCCACCCAAAAAAGGAGAAGGCTCTCCGCAGCTGCACAGTTAACACATGTCTCAGGCCAGCCCTCGTACTTCTCCTTTGTCCTTTTTGGACAAGCATCATGTAATTTGGGACCATAGATATTGGGTAATTACCATGGCAATGATTAGGGATTCACTTCAGGAATAAGGAAATATAATTATAGTCCAATTGCAGCTTGTTTCCATGACAACAGGGGCAATTGTAATTGATCAGCACTTTTCTTCCTAAACAGAGCCGTGAGTCTCATTTAAATGAAATGCTGAAGAGCAATTAACTATCATCATCAAACAAACCGGAGTTGCTGGAAGAGACTGAAGTCAGATTACATTTTGTGTGACATCTTGGAGACTCATCCTGGACTCTGACCTTCTATGAAAATACACAGTTCTCAATAGGCTAAAGGGTACCGAATCACCTATAATTACAAGAGAAACAGGGTATGTCATAAAAAATTCAAGGAAGAGGAAGGAAGTTTGGAGTCTTAAAACAGACACTGAGAACGGAAGTCGAAGGATCACCTACTCCAGCCTCTAGGCTCAGTCCCCAGTCTACGTCACTTAGGACCATCAGTCATCCAGCCTGCCTCGAACATTCTGTAGGGGCTCCTCAGCCTTCCATGCACCCTGCAGGTGCCCCACCTGGAGTAAGGTCTTTCCATAAACCTCTCTAGCCACCGTGGCAATCGGTTTAGTCTTGGTCTATGCTTTGGAAATAGAAAACTAGTTATCAACATCCTCTTCGTCTCAGTAGTAATATTACCCTGCATTTGGAAAGTACTTCTTCATAGCAACTAGTGTCAGGTCCCATGAATTTTTAAAATAATTTTATTTTATTTATTTTTGGCTGTGCTGAGTCTTCATTGCTGCCTGGGCTTTTCTCTAGTTGCAGTGAGCAGGGGCTACGCTTCGTTGTGGTGCTCACGCTTCTCCCTGCGGTGGCTTCTCCTCTTGGGGAGCACAGGGTCTAGGCACATGGGCTTCAGCAGCTGCAGTGCATGGGCTCGGGAGCTGCAGCTCACAGGCTTGGTTGCTCAGCGGCAAGTGTGATCCTCCCAGACCAGGGATCAAACCCATGTCTCCCGCATTGGCAGGCACATTCTTTACCACTGAGCCACCAGGGAAGCCCCCACATGCATTTTTTGTCCTCAGAATTGTCCTGGAAGACAGCATATCCATTTAAGAGATCAAGAGGCTGGCTTGGTAAAGGTCACACAGCTCTGAAAACACCTGGATTCACAAGAGGATCCTGGCTTCCAATCTTCTGCCCTTCCACATTTTGTATCTCTAATAATTACTGAAACTGATCATCAACCTTCTTTCTCCTGGACTTATTCAGCCCAGGTCTGTTAGTTCTCCTACTTAGTCCTAATTTTCATGCATTTAATGCTTTTTTGCACCTCTTCTCTACTCTATTCAATTTTAGCACATCCCAGGTTCTCATGGATAGAGGAGAAATGATAAAGTAAACTAGTCTTTTCTGACTTCATCTTTTGAAAAGCAGCAAGGCCAAGGAACCGACGCACACACGGTAATCAGAGAGCCTGGGCTTCACTGTAATTTCATTGGTGACATGCTGTCTCACTGCACCAACCGTGTAATTTTCCTTTTCCAGCAGGTCAAAGGGACAGAGATCCTCTTCACCACGGTGGGAAACCGAAGGATGAATTAAGAGAATACTGACTGGTACAGTGAGTGGAAAGAGTCAGTATGGTAAAAAGGGGAGGATTCATGTATTCATTCATTCAATGAATAATTACTGAATGCCTGTTATGTGCTAGGCACAGTGCTGGAGGCTGGAAATAGGATGAAAGGTAAGGTGTGCAGGCCTACATTTATGGAAAAGTAAAGAAAGCTGTGAGAACAAGGGCAGGGGGTCCTGGTCTAGGTTCAGGGAGCCAGAGAAAGCTTGCTCCCTGGAGGAAGGTGCATTTGTGCAGAAAACTGCAGGATGAAGAGGAATTAGATGAGGAAGGAGATAGAGGTGGGGGGTGGGGTTTTCCAGACAAAAGAATTACCATGTGGAAAATCAGCTGAGTTGGAGTCATATGTCAACTCTACGTTTAACAATTTGGAGGAGCTGTCCAAGTGTTTTCCAAAGTGGCTGCATCATTTCACATTATCAGCAATGTAGGAGGGTTCCCATTTCCCACATCCTTACCAAAACTTACTACTGTCTGTCTTTTTTATTACAGTCGTCCTAGTGGGTGTGATCAGGTCAGAACCTGTGCTCCAGGAAGAGGACTCAGAAGGAAACGGAGATCATATGGGCAGAGATCCTGCCTAGGCAGTGAGGGGCTCAAGCCACATAATGGGTACCCCAGTCCTGGGGTCCAAGGCAGGAAGATTAGCCCCCGTGGCGGGGTGGAGGGCCAGTCAGAGGGACTAACAGGAGGGCTTTGGGAAGCCTGGACTTTTTTCTTAGGAGTAGTGGGCACACTGACATAGAAAACCCTAATCTTTTTTCTTTTTTCCCCCAAACTTAAAATTTTTTATTTTGTATCCGGGTTTAGCCAATTAACAATGTTGTGGTACTTCCAGGGGAACAGTGAAGGGACTCAGCTGTACATGCATCCATTCTACCTCAGTATTCCCGCCCGTTCAGGCTGGCACATGGCACTGAGCAGATCTCCATGTGCCATGCATGGGTCTTTGTTGGTTACCCATTTTAAATACAGCAGCGTGTACATGACCTTCCCAGACCACCCAACTATCCCCTCCCCCAAGCCCCCTCCAACCCCACCCCCACAACCATAAATATGTTTTCTCAGTCTGTGAATCTCTTTCTGTTTTGTAAGTAAGTTCATTTGTATCATTTTTTAGATCCCACATATAAGGGATGTCATATGATATTTTTCCTTCTCTGTCTAACTTACTTCACTCAGTATGACACTCTCTAGGTCCAAACAGAGAGTTGCTGCAAATTGCATTATTTCATTCTTTTCATGGCTGAGTAATATTCCACCACATATATGTAACACGTCTTCTGTATCTATTCCTCTGTCGATGGACATTTAGAAAACCTGAATCTTGTATTCTGAAATCTTGCTCAACTCTATTAGTTGAATGGTTTTCTTGTGGATTCCTTGGGATTTTCTATATATAAGATCATGGCATCTGCAGATAGATGGCTTTATTTCTTCCTTTCCAAAATTAAAGCTTCTATTTCTTGCCTAACTGTCCTAGTTATAACCTACAGTAAGTACAGTGTTAAAAAGTGATACTTGTCTTTTTCCTGATCTCAAGGGAAACACATTTTTTCACCATTAAGCATAATATTAGCTGTGGATTTTCATCACTGTCCTTTATTAAGTTGAAGAAATTCCTTTCCACTCCCAGTTTTGAGTGTTTTTTATCATGTAAGGGTGTTGGATTTTGTCAAATGCTTTTATCTCCATCAGCTGAGATGTTGTGGTTTGTGTCCTTTATGTTGTTAATATAGTGTATTATATTGATTGATTTTTGCATATAAAACTAACTTTGTATTTCTGGCTTAAATTCCATTAGGTCACGGCATATAATCCTTTCTATATGTTGTTGGATGCAGTTTGCTAGTATTTTGTTTCGAATTTTTATGTCTTGATTCCTTAGAGATATTGGTCTATAATTTTCTTTTTCTGTGATGTCTTCGCCTGGATTTGGTATTATGGTAACAGTGGCCTCACAGAATGAGCTGGAAAGTTTACTCCTATTTGCCACATTCGTCCTCCTGTGGAAGCCTCTGCTTATGCCATTTCTGACTGGAAACATCCGTGCCTGTCTCTCAGCCACTCCAAGTCCTGTCCCTTGCTGGCAGACAGCTCCAGGCCTCCTTATTCCCGAGCCCCTTCCTGTCCTGCTCCAGCCCCAAGGGGAGCTCCCCCTCCAGGGAGCCCCTTCAGTACTTAACATGCTCACAGCGGGCACTTACTGTCCAGCGCCGGAGCTGCGTGTGATACAGTCAACGCCAGGTGCTAAGCAGAAACTGGAGGCAGGACAAGCGCTGTCCCCGGAAGTCGCAGAACCCCTGGCAGGCAGCTGAGGACCAAAGGATGTCCGAGCTTAGTGACCCAGGGCCGGCAGGACAACCCAGGGCCACGTGACTAGCTCCCTAGTCCAGCTGCAGCAGGACAGAGAGGCCGGGAGTGGATGGTTCCGAGTGCACTCGCTGGGTCCCGCCTCAGCGTCTTACCAGCAAGCCATTCTCTGGCTCTAGCTTTCTCATCTTTGAAATGGGAGGAATAATGTCAATCTCAGAGAGTCATGGGAAATATTACATGAATTCACCTATGTAAAACACATTTGTATTAAGTTTAACACGTGGTAACTTTAATATACACCAATGGCTATTCTCTGAGGGGGAAAAAAAATGTGTGGTTAAAGGAATCTTAGAAATGCTGCAAATGACATCTCTCTTCTTGGAAATTCCCAGGGCACAATGGCATAGTAAAAGCTCTGATAAGTCCTACGTAAAGAATTCCATTTAATTCGTTTTGGTCCAGGATTTCCCAGACCTTTTTGTCAAAATGACTCTCTCCCCCTTTTGAAATTTAAAATCTATTTAGCATACTTTGGGAAACACGGTATTAGCTGTCTTTAGTTAATAAAGGAAGTCATATTAAATTGTTAAAAACTGATCATGTTTTACTGTTTTGCTTTTCCCACTGGCATGTGTAATTTAAAAGTAGCAGCCTAGGAGAAATAAAGGCTTCTAAGCTAGAGAAAGAACAGAATGCTTTAAGACCCAAAGGAAATGAGAAATTTCAGGCAGAAGGAGCAGATCAATAATGAGCTATTTTTGGCCATAGAGACATTTCTAGAATTACAGATTTTTGGAGTTCGACAGCATGTTAAAGTTCAGCTCCTTTAAGTTCCTACCCGGTGCAGAAATTGCCCTTCATCAGTCCCAATCCCCCTGGCATACACCCAGCCTCTCCATTTTTAAACAGCTCTAGTAATTATGAAATTCTCCTTCACACTAGGCTGAAGTCTGCCTCCTTGGAGCCTCCACCTGAGATCATGTTCACAGAATTTTGAGTTTTGTATTTTAGTACCAGCTGCCCGTTTTGGAGATTAACAAATAAAATACACTACATATATATATATGTATATATATATATATATATATATACTTTTTGAATCCTACACAACATAAAGGAGCATATCTGTTAATTGAGCAGTGAACTGAAAATAAGAATTATCAGAAGCAGCATTTTTCATCTTCTCCTTCTGTAAATAGGGCAAATAATCAGAAGTTCAGCTATACTGTAGATGATGCATGTAATACTTACTTCATGGGTGGAATTATTTTTCAGCTGGAAATTTCTGGGACTTCTCTGGTAGTACAGTGGATAAGAAGATGCCTCCCAACACAGGGGCAAGTTCAATCCCTGGTCTGGGAAGATTCTACATGCCTCGGAGCAACTAAGGCCATGTGCCACACCTCTGGAAGCCCGAGTACCTAGAGCTTGTGGTCCGCAACAAGGCAAGTCCCGCAGGGAGACGCCCGTGTGCCCCACAGCACAGGGCAGCCCTGCTGGCCACACCCAGAGAAGGCGGCCTGCAGCAGGGCAGACCCAGAGCGGCAATACATATGTAAATAATTTAATACTGAAAAAAGGAAATTTCTGAGAAGAAAACAGGAATATATCTATTTTAAGGAACTTCGATTTTCCTGGTTTTTTTAATTTCAAAAATATTTAAAGAGCCATTTTAAAGCTCACTGTCCAAAGTTTATCCTTTTAGCTTCCTGTATCATACAAATGTGTTAAACAATTAAAATACAGCGTATGTTTCATAAATATAGGTTTATTAAGAACAGGTAGCATTACATATATTTACTAGAAATGTAGCTGTTAGATCCAATGTAGATTTCCCCAAGGCTTCGTAAAACTTTAAACCTTAAGGAAAAAACCTAAGGGTAATTGGAATGCCAATTAAGTGGGATGAGAACCAGAGTCTAGGGTCTTCTGAGTCGAATATAGTTCGACAAGAAATCAGAGACTTGACAGAGCTATAAAAAGGATCAGCTGTGTTTTCACAGGACAGTCCTTCTCAAGGAGAACTTTCCAGACACGCTCAGATTTTGCATTAATCCGCTACTCAGTCGTATTTCAGTATCTGTACATCATTCTGATGTGGGAAGCAGAAAGCTTCAGACTCTTACTTTGCAAAGGAAGAAACTGAAGTAAAATCAATTGATTCACGCTGTACAATACTCAGTTCTACATCAGCGCTGACATGCCAACAGTTGGGTCTAGTTTGGTGCTATCTGTGTTCTCTTTCACTGAGATTGTTTCCTTTGGTTAGTAATTTCCTTACTAAAGAGAATGGAAAATAAATACGGGCCTGTGGAGAAAAGGAGTCGGCATTTACTTGGAACTAACAAATGCTGTCGTGGGCACTGTAAAGCTTAATGTGGATGGCCTGCTTCAGGATTCTGTAATCTGGGCTCAACTGCAGTTGACAGCACTGTACTCACAGACAGGCCACTGAGGCTGTTTTTGTCTTTGTCCTTGAAACACAATAAGAATATCACAGATTACATCATCTATGCCATCAACACGGACTTAATGCATTGCCAAGCATTCACAGGAAACATTTTGAGAGCCTAAGATGAGGCTGAAGAAAACCCGCTCCCTGACTTCACGGAACTGACAGGTGAGTGAGTGAGACAGACAAGCCCATCAATAATGTCCGGAGAAAGTGACAAGCTCTTTGCTGGAGCCAGGCGCCCGATGCTGCGGGAATGCTGTCAAGGGCAGACAAACCAGAACTGGTAGTGGGAAAGGCCTTCACAGAGGAGCTGACTGCAGAACTGTCAGGAGCAGAGCTTAACCATCTCTGACTCTGACTTCAATTCCCAGCACTCAGGTGAGAAAGTACTGCCTGACCCTGCTTGTCTAAGTTCTTGACACTGTCACAGCCAGATGGAGTGAGGGAGAGAGGAGGAGACAGCAGAGACAGGAGGGGAGAGAAGGAGGGAGTAGAGATGGGGAGAGGGAGAGAGAAGGAGAGAAAAGAGACAGGGAGAGAGAGAGAAGGAGGAGACGGGGAAGGGTGGAGGAGAGCAGAGAAGAGGGGAGACAGGTGGAGAGAGAATAAGGAGCAGAAACTCATCGGAGGTGGGTTCTGGAAGCTGCAAGAGATGGCCAGGGGTGTGAGGGTGGCGTCCGTGCCCCAGCAGTCTATGTACTCAATGTGGGTGTGAAACCTCCTCCTCGCCAGGCAGTGGGACAGGGGACACAGTCTCCTTCAAGCCAAGGAAGCCTGCTGAGCTGAGGCAGTGAGCTGCCACTTTCCTCCAGGGCGAGGGCAGCAAGAGAAAGGCTTAGACTCCGGGGCTCTCCCAGCAAGTGAGACCCATGTGCCAGCTCCCCGAGGCGGCTGCACAGAGCTAGCGCCCCGTGCACCCCGATCCTCTACCGTCTGGGAGGTGGAACCCGGGCCGAGGTGGCCCTGCCTCCCTTGGGACGCCACTCCCCACCCCGGAACTCCGTGGAAGGTCTGGGGGCAAAAAGCGTGAGTGATTACCTCAGACTGTCCTCCAGGGTCTCCTCGTCGGAAGAGAAGGTCCCATTGCTGACACTTGGGGGAGAGCGGCACTTGCGCCCCGCAGATGCCTCCTGGGACACCGACGTGCCTTTCTTTTTCCTTTTGCCGAACAACTTCTTAAAAGGCTGGAATTTGCCTCCTTTCTTCTTGTCTGTGGATTACAAGATAAACACGCTGCAGCTGGACAAGGCTGCACCTCTGAGCCTAGAGCGAATTATGACCGGGGCTGTGAGCCGGGGCAAAGGGCGGCCGTCGGAGCCAACAGCCACCTGGCCCGGCGCCAGCATGGTCCTTGGGCAGCAGGGCCACACAGTGGTGGGGGGCCGCGCCCCGGGCAGGGCCTTCAGCCCTGCGGGCACCACCAAGGGCTGCCCAGCTTCATGCTGGCCGGCAGGGCATCCCCTGTGTGTCCTACATGACGCTGGTGCCTGCTTTCTTTAACAAAGCAGATGGCCAGGGCCGCTTTCCCTGGGAGATGCTGAGAAAAACACCTAGGTTAGACAGGTGGTTAAAAGGTTTTAGATAGATAGATAGATATAGATAGATATAGATAGACACACATATAACTTGAGATACATATATATATATATATATATATATATATATCATCTTCCCTGAGACTCACTCTTTCGGCCTTTATTAGGTAATAGAAGATAACTGCTAACTCTTGGCATAAGCTTTGCCCCCAATTCCCTCCATCCCCATATATTTGCAGTTTATTCCTCTTGTCTCCTTTTAAGACATACTATGAAGAGCCTCAGAGGAGCTGTTATGAACATCTTTCCATACGTTATTAGATCCAGGCAGGACCCAGGCTTACTGCCAGCACTTTCTACAGATATTTTAGGTAATACCTTTCAGTTCTGCACCTTGGTATACAAATTCGTCTAAATTACCCCACTCCTACCTCAGAGGAGAAAGTGTAAATCAACCTCAACTAGGATAAGCTTCCTCTCAGATCTTTCCTTTCAAAAGCTTAAAGAGTCATTTATCCAGAGGTCAATCTTTTTTTTTTTTTCTTTTTTAATTATTGAACCCTTGCTATGTATGACTGCTGGCTCAGCAGCATACAATCAGCCTTCAATGCAGGAGACACAGGAGATGCAGGTTTGCTCTCTGGGTCGGGAAGATCCCCTAGAGAAGTGGCAACCACTCAGTATTCTTGCCTGGAGAATCCCATGGACAGAGGAGCCTGGTGGGCTACAGTCCACGGGGTCACAAAGAGTAGGACACGACTGAGTGACTAAGCATGCACATATCTGACCCATGTATGACTGCTGTGAGAACTTCACAGATACTACCTCAGTTATCCTCAAAACCACCTGGGAAGTAGATACTGCAAACATTTCTGTTTTCCGGATGAGAAACCTGAGCCCAGAGAGATGAAATTACTTGTCTGTGTCCTGGGAAACTTATCTTGGAAGCTGGAGTCAGGAGCTCTGAGGTGAAAGGAGAGATGAACGCTCATCATATGTATGGAAAAGTACCTGCACAACACACACACACAGGACTGAGCCCCCATCTGGGTGTCAAGTCCCCAGATCTCTGCTGTCCCGAGATCTGGCTATCAAAGCGAGGCTAACGATGTTCAAGATGGTCATCTCGTCTCCTCTCGTGATCTACAGTTCTGGCCTTACTAAGAGTTCACAGAAAGTCTGATGTGAGGAAGAAGTGGTTTAAACTACTTTGCCCTAAGCAGTGGTGAGAGAAGGTGAGGAAGCATAAAGAATAATTACCAATTACAAGAAGATAACAGTCTGGGATCCTTAGTATAGATGCAAACACACCTTCCAACTTCATCGATCCCAGAAATAACATATTGTATCCCCCTTAACAGGAAAGGAGATTGATAACACAGCAAATAAGGCACTGTGTTAGGCATGTAGTCCTCAGAAAGAGTTAAATTAACCAAAAGACAAGGAAATGTGCAATATAACTGAGATCACATTATTTTAAAATGGCAAAAACAAAATTGGAGGGTTTAATTTCAAAATGTTTTCAATGATTATTTATTCAGGCATATAGGTCAGAGATTTTCACAAAACCTACTTTTGGTTTCCATCAGTAAAGTCTCCAATGGTTAATGTTAAAAATTATAATCAGTAGATTTTGAAGACCATCACAGAATATTAGGTAAGTGTTAGAAGAATTGACTTCATGTGTTTTCCTTGGTGGTCCAGCGGTTAAGAATCCACACTCCAATGCAGGGGATTCCGGGGGGATCCCTTATTAGGGAACTAAGATCCCACAGGCCGCTGGTAAGCTAAGCCCACACACTGCAACTGGGAAGAAACCTGAGACGCAAGAAAAGATCCTGTGTGCCACAATTAAGACCCAAGGCACGTGCACCCCAATGTTCATCGCAGCACTGTTTATAATAGCCAGGACATGGAAGCAACCCAGATGCCCATCAGCAGACGAATGGATGAGGAAGCTGTGGTACATATACACCATGGAATATTACTCAGCCATTAAAAAGAATTCATTTGAGTCAGTTCTAATGAGATGGATGAAACTGGAGCCCATTATACAGAGCGAAGTAAGCCAGAAAGATAAAGACCATTACAGTATACTAACACATATATATGGACTTTAGAAAGATGGTAACGATAACCCTATATGCAAAACAGAAAAGAGACTCAGATGTATAGAACAGACTTGTGGACTCTGGGAGAAGGCGAGGGTGGGATGTTTCAAGAGAACAGCATCAAAACATGTATATTATCTAGGGTGAAACAGATCACCAGCCCAGGTTGGGTGCATGAGACAAGTGCTCGGGCCTGGTGCACTGGGAAGACCCAGAGGGATCGGGTGGAGAGGGAGGTGGGAGGGGGGACTGGGATGGGGAATACATGTAAATCCATGGCTAATTCATTTCAATGTATGACAAAAACTACTGTAATGATGTAAAGTAATTAGCCTCCAACTAATAAAAATAAATGGAAAAAAAAAAAAGACCCAAGGCAGCCGAGAATAAATATTTTTTAAAAGAACTGACTCTATATAAAATGAGTCCATTAAAAAACTTAAACTAATAACATCCTGTAAGTGCCACAAGTATTATTACATTACTGCATAACTGGTCTTTGGCACTGCCTGATGAAATGAATGAGTACAGTACTTTCTCCATGACTGTCCAAGGTTCAAAACATGTAACTGACATCACATCTAATTTCTAGGTCGACGGCAATAGGAAATGGTCAAACAGCAACTTGAGCTACATTTCATTTATTTAGAAGGTAAAATTCTCCTTTTATATCAATTGCTTCTCTTCCCACTGTAGAAATACCTAACCCCAAGTTTTCTAATTGGAAATATTCTAAAAGACCATAGTAAAGTTCTAAAAATATAAGTTATGATGACATCATTACCCCCAGCCTGGGTCCACAAATAAAGCTTTTAAGCTAAGTAGAGAGTTTTAGACTGTTAGAATTTACTGATAAGAAAAAAGTCATCCCTTGCTCTAAAGCTAAGGTGGATTTGATGGGGTTCAACTAAGCTGGAACCAAGGGACTTATCTATACTTAAAGGCAAATTAAATGACAGTTTCTTGAATGGCTATTTAACTGATGGGTGACTTGGTCTACATGGTCAGGCAAGAAGGCTGATGAGGGCCTTTGTAATGCCCCAGTGTCTTGAAGGGTGGCAGGCACCATGTAAAATACTGGCTGCACTGATCATATCGATGGGGAGGACAGAAAGTGAACAGTCTGGGAGAGGACACCCGGCTGTGGAAGCCTTTGCTCGGAGAACTTAGCAGGCTTCAGGCAAGCACACAAAGGCCCCCTCCGGGGGACTTGTTCTGCAGAGCTGGCTGTTTAAGGGCTGTCTGTAAACCCACCAGCCTGGCACTGTGTGCTGCATGTTATATGGGCAATCCCTTGGCATGAGCCCACACACATGATCAGGCAAGACGTATCAAAGTCCAGATGTCAGACGGCACCTTGCTCGTGAATTACTCAGCAAAGGCTGTTTCCTCAATGCCTTACTTACTACCAGGAAGGTAAAAGAACAGGAAAACCTACCTGAACTCTGCAACCAATAACCATTCCTCTTACCACAAAAAAAAAAAAAAAAGATTCTAAATCCTAGGAACACCAATCTTTCTTCAGAGGAGAAATCATAACACAGAAGCTTTCATTAGAAGTCTGCTTCAAAGTCTTAGTGTTTAGTGACATCTCAATTATTAAACAAAATTTCCCCCGGCCCCATTTTCACAATTAATTAATGTTCCTGTTGGAAATATCTTTACATTTTAAATAAAATTCAAAAGTTTACTTTTATGATTATTTTATTATTGACTGTGGCAGTTAACTAATTTTCCAAGATTAACTTTAGAAAAAAAATTTAGTAATTGCAACTAACATTAGGCCCACCCAGTATTCAGACAGCAAACTGTGACCAAGCAACCTTGATATTGTCATTGTTCAGTCACTCAGTGGTGTATGACTCCTTGTGACCCCCTGAACCACAGCATGCCAGGCTTCCCTATCCTTCACCATCTCCCGGAGCGTGCTCAAACTTATGTCCATTGAGTCAGTGATGCCATCCAACCATCTCATTCTCTGTCATCCCCTTCTCCTCCTGCCTTCAATCTTTCCCACCACCAGGGTCTTTTCTAATGAGCTGGCTCTTTGCATCAGGTGGCCAAAGTATTGGAGTTTCATCTTCACCATCAGTCCTTCCAATAAATATTCAGGACTGATTTCCTTTAGGATTGACTGATTTGATCTTCTTGCAGGCCGAGGGACCTTCAAGAGTCTTCTCTAGCACCACAGTTCAAAAGCATCAATTCTTCGGCACTCAGCCTTCTTTAGAGTCCAACCCTTACATCCATACATGAAACTACTAGAAACAACACAGTTTTGACTATATGGACTTTTGTTAACAAAGTAATGTCTCTGCTTTTTAATACGCTGTCTAGGTGTGAACAGTATGAAAAAGCAATCTGAATAGAGAATAGAATTTTATAAATCAGGTAAGGAGTTATACTCTTATTTACTTGACTCCCCAGTTTTATTCTCAATGTTTAGGTCTAAGATCTTCCATATCAAAAAGGCAAGTACCTATATTTTATGAAGAATTTGCAATTCTATGCCACAACAACCATCATGAAAACTTGAGCATATGTCTGTACATATCCTTCAGTAAACTATTTTATGATCAATTTATGATTTGGCAGCTGTATCAACAGTCTGTCTCCACAGAATTAACTGGATTAAGTGAGTGGTCATCATTAGCAGCTATTTTCTTGACAAATAATGCCAATTGTTATTGTAAATAGTTTTGTACAGATGGGCCTAAAAAATCAAAGCAATTTTCACAATGTAGCAAAACAGACAACTTCTGCAATGCTAATATGAAATACTCCCAAAATACGACAGTCAAACAGAAGCAGTAGGACATAGCAAAATATTCTCTAACATTAGAATATTTAGGATGGCATTTTACAACTTTACAACAGAAATTTACTCTTGTTGGGTGGTTAGGGAAGTGGGGAAAGGAGAGAAAGAAGAAGAAATGAGTATTATTTCTACTAAATTTGATTTTTTCTTACTGACTGTGGCTCTAGTTAGGGGTTAAGCGTGTGGGCCCCAGAGATGAGAGCGCGTGTAATTGGCCTGAATCCTGATCCCATGTCTTTCTAGCTATGAAACATCTCCTTACCAGCCTCTGTGGATATTTACCATCTTAAAATGACTGAGTTTATAGGAGAAAAAGCAGTGGGTATCACATTTTCTTAATATTTCAGCATTTTTCTGCCATAATTTTTCACATGAAAGAACCTATATCTGCATACACACTGCTTCAGGGATCACAATAATTTTCATTCTTTAAGTACTGAATTGAATTAATTTACTTTCATCATCTAATAATTACTTAAGGGGATTTTTTTCATTTAAAAAAGTGCTCACTATCTATTATATCATGGATATAATTACATACCATTTGATGGCTACATCAGTATAATTACTAGTTTATACAGAAGACTCCAAAAATTAAAAATCACTGGGCAAGTCAAGCAAATCTGATTCATTTTTCCATTTGTCATGATGATGCAACTCTTACATTTTCATTTCTAAACCTAAAATAATAAAAGCATACAATTTCTCTGCCTTAGATTTATATAACACTGTTCTAAACGAGAAACAGAATTTCCTCTCTTAGTTCATTTAGAACATCACATCTTAGTCTGGAGTTTCTCAGATTGTGCTCTGTGGGTCAGTACCAGGTTCTTATTCAAAGACCAGTCCATTTGAGAATCCATGTAAAACAAAGTTAAACTTGTTTCTTCACTATGGGACCTTTGAGAGTTTTTACTATGCTGATACCAAGTACTGTGCTCCAAATGAGCAGTGCTGCCCAAACTTGACTTTCTGAACATCCATCATGATTAGTGCTCCTCTGAATACTCTGGGAAACAATGTCTTCATTATCTCTTTCAAATGTCTTGTAGTTTCTTTAGGTACTATATTCTTATACACTCTAAAATTTCTCCCCTAAATTCCAGAGCACACAGGAGTTTACTAGAGTGTAGCTCTAGTGATCTTTTTTTTAACTGAACAGCTTCTTCTCAAAAGTATTCTGATGTTCCAGAATTAAGAAAAGCACTGCAGGATTCCTCTTAAATTAGTGAAATTACAGGATTCAGGCAATCGCTGTGTACCGTGTCCTAACACAATGCCTGACGCAAAGCAGACACTCGATATACAGATCGACTGTTCCATTAGAGTCAGATGTGCTTTAGAAATGAGACGTCTTCAGACTGTATAGAGGCAGGTCAAAGCCCCACGGGTGTGTGTGACGGCACTTTACAATCAAATGCAGTGTTTCTGGGAAATATTTATATTCATCTTAGTGTTAATAAATGAATTTTGCACCAAGCTGATGAAGAACCTTTGGGAGTTTGAAAGTACAGATAAGAGGTGGTGATCTCTTTGGGCAGTACAGTCAGTCTCACAATCACGCTTGTTTTGAAAATGCAAATTTGTTCCAATGTGACTGATATCTCATCCGCGACCAGCGGTAGATGAGCGCTTGGAAAACTGCATTCTTCTGAAATGAGGTGTGTAGGAACACACAAAAGCTCCACACACACACACCTCAAACGTCTACCACGTCCCCCAGATTGCCACCCGTGCTCTGAGATAAACCCATGTATATGTGGTGCAGCTTTCTGTCTCCCTCCCACAGCCTCACAGCAACTCACAAGGTGGAGCCCTCCAATACTCCAATCCACAAGAAAACTCTAGGTCTTTTTCAAGGTAGAATACCATATATATTACAGTATTGCTTTATTTCATGGCCATTTAACATGTGTAAAACTGTGCTACCATTTTTTTTATTAGTGCCCACCCTTTTAAATGTGTCATGGATAATTTTTTGTGTTCTGCTGCTCTCCCATTTTCCAATGAGTCCCTGGTTTTCCCTTTGTGATTCAGCATAGCTCACTGATTTTTAGCAACACATATGTCACATGATACTAGAACTCACTCTACATACTAAGGAAAAACATACTGAAATAGGTTTGTACTGTACTTATTAGATCTACACAAGGACCAACCAAAGAAAATGTAACTTCTTGGCTGCTTCTCGGGTCCTTTGTTTCTCAAAACCAATTTTTAATTTTCCCAGTTTTCCCCATTGGGACTCTCAGAACCTCCTTTTACAGATTTCACAATAATTCACAAGAGAAACTAAATAATATTGAGAAATAGTTACAGAGGCAGACATAATTTTTAATGTGAAGTCTCAGTGTTTGGCCACATTTCTCCCACATACTAGAAGATGTGTGGGTGGTGGTTCTTTTCACTGCCAATTTCTGTCACTTGAGTTTCACAGGGTGCTGTGAATCAACGCCCAACTCTGAGAGGGAAATACTGGTTGGGGAGCTGCCTGCTACCTTGCTCTACAATTTAGTGCAGTAGCAAACTACCTCAACAAAGGATACCTCTACCCAAGGGCTGAAGACCTTAAATTCATTTCAATTCCACACATGCTAACTAAACACCCAACACCTGTAGGATCTGCGTGGAGCCCAGCTGGCAACACTAATGAGTAAAGAGTTTTAGGGACATCTGAGGCTGTATTAGTCAGGGTTTAATCAGAGAAACAGAACAAGCAAGAGGTGTTTTTACACAGGCATGCATAAGTGTGTGCATGCGTACGTTTGTGTGTGCATGTAAGATCCATTAAGAGATTATTTGCAAAAAAACTGGCTTATGCCAGGCGGGGGCTGGCTAAGCAAGTTTGAACCCAAGAGGCAAGTCCTTAGGAAGGGCAGGCTCGAATCTGCTGCTCATTCACAGGTGGGATTTCTCTTCTCAGAGAAGCCTCAGCTCTTTTCAAGGTCTTTCAATGAGGAGAATCAGGCCCACCCTGATTATACTGAATAATCTCCCTTGCTTAAAGTCAACTGATTATGGACTTTAATTACATACAAAGTATCTTCACAGCAACCAGCACGCCGGCTGTGACGGACTGCACAGAAGCGTGGCTGTGAGGAGCTACCCTTTGCCCAAAGTCAGGGGCAGCGACCGAGAGCACCAGGCTGCGACTGCGCAGGAGAAGCCGAGAGGCGCTACCCCACGTCCGAGGTCAGGGGCGGCGGCTGAGAGGAGCTACCCCACGTCCGAGGTCAGGGACAGCTACTGAGACTAGTTACCCCATGTCCGAGGTCAGGCGTGGCAGCCGAGAAGGGCAACCCCACAACCAAGGTGAGGAGCAGCGGCTGTGCTTTGCGGGAGCAGCAAACCCCACGAGAGGAGCAACCCCACGTCCGAGGTAAGACAAACCCAAGTGAGACAGTAGGTGTTGCGAGAGGGCATCAAAGGGCAGGCACACTGAAACCATAATCACAGAAAACTAGCCAATCTGATAACAGACCACAGTCCTGTCTAACTCAGTGAAACCAAGCCATGCCGTGTGGGGCCACCCAAGGCCAACGGGCCATGGTGGAGAGGTCTGACAGAATGTGGTCCACTGGAGAAGGGAATGGTAAACCACTTCAGTATTCTTGCCTTGAGAACCCCATGAACAGTAGGAAAAGGTAAAATGACAGGATACTGAAAGAGGAGCTCCCCAGGTCGGCAGGTGCCCAATATGCTACTGGAGATCAGAGGAGAAATAACTCCAGAAAGAAGGAAGGGATGGAGCCAAAGAAAAACAATACCCAGCTGTGGATGGGACTGGTGATGGAAGCAAGGTCCGATGCTGTAAAGAGCAATATTGCATAGGAACCTGGAATGTTAGGTCCATGAATCAAGGCAAATTGGAAGTGGTCAAACAGGAGATGGCGAGAGTAAATGCTGACATTCTAGGAATCAGTGAACTAAAATGGACTGGAATGGGAGAATTTAACTCAGATGACCATTGTATCTACTACTGTGGGCAGGAATCCCTTAGAAGAAATGGAATGGCCATCATGGTCAACAAGAGTCCGAAATGCAGTACTTGGATGCAATCTCAAAAACGACAGAATGATCTCTGTTCGTTTCCAAGGCAAACCATTCAATATTATGGTAATCCAAGTCTATGTCCCAACCAGTAACACTGAGGAAGCTGAAGTTGAATGGTTCTATGAAGACATACAAGACCTTTTAGAACTAACACCCAAAAAAGATGTCCTTTTCATTATAGGGCACTGGAATGCAAAAGTAGGAAGTCAAAAAACACCTGGAGTAACAGGCAAATTTGGCCTTGGAATATGGAATGAAGCAGGTCAAAGGCTAATAGAGTTTTGCCAAGAGAACCCACTGGTCATAGCAAATACCCTCTTCCAACACCACAAGAAAAGACTCTACACGTGGACATCACCAGGTGGTCAACACCGAAATCAGACTGATTATATTCTTTGCAGCCAAAGATGGAGAAGCTCTATACACTCAGCAAAAACAAGACCGGGAACTAACTGTGGTTCAGATCATGAACTCTATATTGCCAAATTCAGACTGAAATTGAAGAAAGTGGGGAAAACCACTAGACCACTCAGGTATGACCTAGATCAAATCCCTTATGATTACACAGTGGAAGTGAGAAATAGATTTAAGGGACTAGATCTGATAGACAGAGTGCCTGATGAGCTATGGACGGAGGTTTGTGACACTGTACAGGAGACAGGGATCAAGACCATCCCCATGGAAAAGAAATCCAAAAGGGCAAAATGGCTGTCTGAGAAGGCCTTACAAATAGCTGTGAAAGGAAGAGAAGTGAAAAGCAAAGGAGAAAAGGAAAGATATTCCCATTTGAGTGTAGAGTTCCCAAGAATAGCAAGGAGAGATAAGAAAGCCTTCCTCAGCAATCAATGCAAAAAAATGAGGAAAATAACAGAATGGGAAAGACTAGAGATCTCTTCAAGGAAATTAGAGATACCAAGGGAACATTTCATGCAAAGATGGGTTCAATAAAGGACAGAAATGGTATGGACCTAACAGAAGCAGAAGATATTAAGACGAGGTGGCAAGAATACACAGAGGAACTGTACAAAAAAGATCTTCACAACCCAGATAATCACATTGGTGTGATCACTCACCTAGAGCCAGACATCCTGGAATGTGAAGTCAAGTGGGCCTTAGAAACCATCACTAAGAACAAAGCTAGTGGAGGTGATGGAATTCCAGTTGAGCTATTTCAAATCCTGAAAGATGATGCTGTCAAAGTGCTGCACTCAATATGCCAGCAAATTTGGAAAACTTAGCAGTGGCCATGGGACTGAAAAAGGTCAGTTTTCGTTCCAATCCCAAAGAAAGGCAATGTTAAAGAATGCTCAAACTACCGTACAATTGCACTCATCTCACATGCTAATAAGTAATGCTCAAAATTCTCCAAGCCAGGCTTCAGCAATACGTGAACCATGAAATTCCAGATGTTTTTTAGAAAAGGCCTGGTTTTAGAAAAGGCCAAGGAACCAGACATCAAGTTGCCAACATCTGCTGGATCATCAAAAAAGCAAGAGAGTTCCAGAAAAACATCTATTTCTGCTTTATTGACTATGCCAAAGTCTTTGACTGTGTGGATCACAATAAACTGTGGAAAATTCTGAAAGAGATGGGAATATCAGACCACCTGACCTGCCTCTTGAGAAACCTGTATGCAGGTCAGGAAGCAACAGTTAGAACTGGACATGAAACAACAGACTGGTTCCAAATAGGAAAAGGAGTATGTCAAGGCTGTATATTGTCACCCTGCTTATTTAACTGATACGCAGAATACATCATGAGAAACGCTGGGATGGAAGAAGCACAAGCTGAAATCAAGACTGCCAGGAGAAATATCAATAACCTCAGATATGCATATTTATGACACCACCCTTGTGGCAGAAAGTGAAGAGAAACTAAAAAGCCTCTTGATGAAAGTGAAAGAGAGAGTGAAAAAGCTGGCTTAAAGCTCAACATTCAGAAAACTAAGATCATGGCATCTGGTCCCATCACCTCATGGGAAATAGATGAGGAGACAGTGGAAACAGTGTCAGACTTAATTTTGGGGGGCTCCAAACTCACTGCAGATGGTGACTGCAGCCATGAAATTAAAAGATGCTTACTCCTTGGAAGGAAAGTTATGACCAACCTAGACAGCATATTAAAAAGCAGAGACATTACTTTGCCAACAAAGGTCCGTCTGGTCAAGGCTATGGTTTTTCCAGTGGTCATGTATGGATGTGAGAGTTGGACTGTGAAGAAAGCTGAGCGCTGAAAAATTGATGCTTTTGAACTGTGGTGTTGGAGAAGACTCTTGAGAGTCCCTTGGACTGCAAGGAGATCAGTCCTGGGTGTTCACTGGAAGGGCTCATGTTGAAGCTGAAACTCCAATACTTTGGCCACCTGATGCGAAGAATTGACTCATGTGAAAAGACCCTGATGCTGGGAGGGATTGGTGGCAGGAGGAGAAGGGGATAACAGAGGATGAGATGGCTGGATGGCATCACCAACTTGATGGACATGGGTCTGAGTAAAGTCCAGGAGTTGGTGATGGACAGGGAGGCCGGGCATGCTGCGATTCATGGGGTCGCAAAGAGTCAGACACGACTGAGTGACTGAACTGAACTGAACTGAACTGAAATATGTTTGATTAAATAACTGGGGAGTACACCCTAGCCAAATTGACACAGCAACAAAATGATCATCACACTCCACCCTTTGTCAACTTGGCTCTCATGCACACTCACACCACACTTCATTTCCAAATAAAGCCAATAATAAAGTCATACTTCCACCCACATGATACAACTATCCTACGTACATCTGCAAACGCCCATTCCACAAAAGAAGATCAAAGTCCTTGGGCAATGCTCACACTTCTCCTGTAACTTATATACTGAGATATAAAGTGAACAGTGAAAGTGTTAGTCGCTCAGTTATGTCTAACTCTTCACAGCCCCATGGACTGCAGCCTGCTAAGCTCCTCTGTCTATGGAATTCTCCAGGCAAGAACACTGGGAGTGGGTTGCCATTCCCTTCTCCAGGGGATCGTCCCGACCCAGGGATCGAATCTGGGTCTCCTGCATTGCAGGCAGACTCTTTACTGTCTTAGCCAATAGGGAAGCCCCATTGAGATATAAAGTTATTATTAAAACATCTTACATTCGATGATCAGGAGATAGGAAAACATATTTTGTTACTACACAGAGAAACATATTCATAACAAAATAAGGAAGAAGTACCCGTAACTAGTATGGGTTGTTTCTCCAACAGTCATGTGGTGTAGCTGGTCTTCAGAGCTATCTTCTTTTTTTTTTAATATTTATTTTTAATTGATGATTGGTTTACAATACTGGTTTGATCATAGCTATCTTCTTCCACTACCCATTGCTTCTGCCCTCGGCAAGGACCTCAGCTGGTTGTGGTTCTTTGCCTGGTGAGTTGATTCACACCTGAAGAACCTGGTCCATTAGCTATCCCAAACTGGATTGTTGTAGTTTTTGATTACCCCACAGGATGTGGGAATACTAATATGCCCTAAGGGATCTCCAGGAGTCCAGACATACTCTTCCTTGCCTCCATGATAGAGTAGTGGCAATTTTCCCTTGATAATCAGAGTCAATCACTCTGATTATCACTCTGATTATTATTCGCCCAGTGAATGAGAAGCAGGAGGAACCCGCAGGGACCACGTGAATCCCAACAATTCACTATGTTGTCTCCTGGAATCACTGCCGTGTCTACTGGTGGAAGTATTCCTCCTACTGTAACTAAGAATTCTAGACAAGCAGAACCTGAGGTCAAGAGGACAGGAAGAAAAATTTTCCTAGTGGATCACAGAAAATGAAGCCACTCCCATTTCCACCCATTGATTCCTGGACCAGTGAAGCTTGGCTATGAGAGAGACATTACTACATATTGGACACTGACATAGAACATATATCATAACCTAGAAGACACTGTCCCAGCCCCACAAGGTATCACTATGTCATTGGCACTATATAATTGAGTCTTCCAAGGCCACTGCAGTATGATATCAAGCCAGCAGCCACAGGATGATGGGGAGCAGAGACAAGACCAGTGAATTCCACAAGCCGGGACCTCTCAAGTTCCTTGATTAAAAATGATGTTGTGGGTTGCAGCCTGCTGGGCTCTTCTGTCCATGGGGATCCTCCAGGCAAGAATACTGCAGTGGGTTGCCATGACCTCCTCCAGGGGATCTTTCCAGCCCAGGGACTGAACTCAGGTCTTCCACATTGCAGGCGGATTTTTTACCACCTGAGACCCAGAGAAGCCCCAAACTATCATAATAGCAGATAAGATAGTCTGTAAGTGCATGAATGATAGTTTTGACAGAAGCACCACAGGCAAAGAAGACATTCTGGAAAAAGATCTGCCTGTTCTAGTAAGAATAAAGTGCTGCTGTTTGCGTGATGGAAGTGGGTCCTCTGTGCCTACCTATGGGTAGTGAAAGTGAAAGTCACTCAGTCATGTCTGACTCTTTGTGACCCTATGGATTATACGGTCCATGGAACTCTCCAGGCCAGAACACTGGAGTGGGTAGCCTTTCCCTTCTCCAGGGGATCTTTCCAACCCAGGGATCGAATCCATGTCTCTCACATTGCAGGTGGATTCTTTACCAGCTGAGCCACGAGGGAAGCACCTATGGGTGCACCTACTCTGATATAATTTCTGAAAACAGAAAAAAACACTGTTTTAAAAGATTTTCAAATGGAATTACATGGTCTGTGTCAGTACTCCAGACTGTGTCAGACAGTCCTGTCGGGCGATTCTTCTTTGATCTGAACCCCTTCCTTTGCACCAGGTTTATTTCTTTTGACTCTGTTCTGTTCTCCCTGGAGAGCACTTTGTGGGGATAAGGCAGTTCTCTGAGCATCACTGCCCTCCCGGCAGGCTTCTCACACCTAGGCTAAACCTTGGACCATAGCTCAGACAGGTAATAGATTCACTCTGGCAATGTCCTATTCTGGAGAGAAAAAAAAGACACAACCACTGTGTTTTATAGAAACTTTACATTAGTTTGTGCACCAGATGCTGGTAGAATAAACGACAACCCAATCCTGAGAGTCCAAGGGAAGGTGGACTTTAAATTTCCTCCAGTGTCTGAGATATACTACCTCCTTAATAATTCCTGGGTTCACATGATATGGAAGTTGAAGAGAAACCTCAAAGGTGTCCTTTGTCCTTTTATGGTTGGGCATCATTTTGTAAGGTAATCTAGGTTCAGGAGTCACAAGCACCTTAGAAATGCAAATGTTTCCCACATAACTCACTGTCCACAGCCTTCCAGGAGAGTCACAGGAGCTCTACTGTGAACACAAAGGTCACTCCTGAACCAAAAATGTTATGGCTCAGATTTTAAGACCTAAACACAGCCCTCTGGGCAAATACTGCTGCTTTTTGGTTTGTTTGTTTTAGCATCACCAAGTCTAACAGTGGCTAAACCTGTGATTTTTTTGTGTGTATACTATTTCCCAATGATAAGGAGAGATGCTCTTCATCTCAAGAGTTTATGTAAATGTGGGGAAACAGGCCCCCCAGTCTTGGAGATCTGGGTTTATCTGGTCACTGCTGCCATTTTCTAGCTTCTTGGGACCTCAGTTTCCACATCTGCAAAATGAAGTGTCTAAGCTCTATACGAAGGTCCCTCCCTGTTTTAAAACTCCAAGAATCATTTCTTTAAAATGTTAGTGAACTTCAGGGGCTTCCCTGATGGTCCAGTGGTTAAGACTCTGCCTTTCAATGCAAGGGACACCAGTTCGATCCCTGGTCTGGGAAGATACTACATGCTGCTGAGCAACTGAGCCCATGTGCCATAACTGGTGAGCCCACGCTTTAGAGCCTGCACTCGGCAACAAAAGCTACCACAGTGAGAAGCCCAGGCACCACAACAAAGAGCAGCCCCCACACAAACTAGAGGAAGCCCGCGTGTCGCAGTGAAGACCCAGCATAGCTGAAAATAAATAAATAAATGAACCTTTTTAAAAAAAATGTTGGTGAAGTTAGAATATATTCTGGCTGATAAAACCTCGAACTCTTTTCATAAGTTATCTGTTAATTATATTCATTATATTTTCTCCATTCCTGGTTTGTCTCCTGATTACACTGGTTTTGTTACCATCGTACTTATTTTGCAAAATTAAGGACCTTCAGGGTTTGGAAGAAGCAATAACAGAGTCTGCAAGTCAGCAAAGAGAGCCAAGTCACTCCACTTCTTTGTGTCAGAATCCAGGTTCCCAGTCCTAGGAATGCCAATGCTGATGGAGAAGAAACAGTGTCATAATCCTAGAACCTGAATCCCCAACCCCACAACCCCACTGCCATCCTGGGTCTGACTCAGTGAGGTTTTCTAAGAAAAGTGACTAATGTGAGCCTCAACTCTGGGGCAAAACATGGGGACCTGCCTTCAGATACACTTCTGAGATTTCAGGGATTACATTAGGCACTCAGGGTTCCTGTTAAGTTCTGAAGGACAAAGTCAGGTGGGTCCCAGACAACCTCAGGTTTATGGGCCAATGATACAAGTGGAGACAGCTTTAGTTGCTGACCAATTCTACTGCAGTATATTGGAAAAGACCCTGACGCTGGGAAAGAATGAGAGCAGGAGGAGAAGGAGGCGACAGAGGATGAGAAGGTTGGATGGCGTCACCAACTCAATGGACATGAATTTGAGCAAACTCCGGGAGATGGTGAAGGACAGGGAAGCCTGGCATGCTGCAGTCCATGGGGTCACACAAGAATATTCAGATTCTGCTAGACTTGCATTTGCCTGTCTGCTTTTCTTAGCTGTATATTAAGGAATGCACACCCTATCAGGATTCTTACTGTACTTAACAATCCTACAACTTCATGTCCTGTCTACCAACTCACGCCATCTATGGAGGAGCAGTGCTATTCTGTCTAGAACAGGTCCTTGCTACCTCTGCAAGAGTCCCTTTTCCATGGTGCTGAGTGCAGATCTGGGACACTGACTGATCAAGCATATTGACTGCAGTCCTACTGGGCACAGAGCACTGAGCTGGCACTGGCATATCACAGGAATTCTTGAGTTCTTGACGCCAGCTAATAGGAACTTAAAATTTAGGAGGAGAATAAGTTGTTTTTCAAAACTCAAGAAGTTTTCAAGATTCTGGTCTCCTATGAGAAAAAGGTAGAGACTTCCTAGAAGAAAACATCCCGGTAATGGTTTGTAGGGCTCTCTCTACTAGGCTTCCCTGGTGGCTTAGATGGTAAAGAATCTGCCTACAATGCAGGAGACCCAAGTTTGATCCTTGAGTCGGGAAGATCCCCTGGAGAAGAGAATGGCAACCCACTCAAGTATTCTTGCCTGGAAAATTCCATGGACAGAGGAACCTGGTGGGCTACTGTCCGTGGGGTTGCAAAGAGTCAGATATGATTGAGCGACTTAACACTACCCTACTTGATGGTCCAAAGGTTTTATTGACAGTGGTGATGGTGGTATGTGTGTACCATGGGTGAGCTGAAAAGAAGATAAAAAGTCTTCCCACAAGTGCTGGTGATGCTAGGGAAGTTTGGACAAAGGGAATCCTAAGGCCAGTGTCCTGTACATAGTGAGTGATAGCACACTTAATAGTAGACCCCACATTCAGTTTAGTAGAATTCAGAATCCTTTAAAACTAAGAAGAAAAGAAGAGAAGAAAATGCAATGGAACACAAAACAGGATGAGTACGATTTCAGAAAACTCTTGTCTCTAGTTTATATATGTATGTTTATGTCTGTGGGTATACACAACTTTATGCACACATATGTTCTGATATAAGATGTGTTTCTTGCTCCAGATCAAGTCAAAAATACTTGAGAGATGCTAATAAAAAAGTTAACACACTTCCCAGTGAGTGAGGCATGCATTTCAATGCAAGAGTCAACTGTTTATCAACACAAGCCATTGCATATGTGGCTGGCTAAATGAGAGAAAGTAATACATTCAAAAACAAGCTAAGAGCTGCCAAAGCAATAAGCTCCCTGACACTGCCAAAGCCAAAGCTGATGTTCATACTGCCCTCTACTTCGGCTTTCATCATTCTATAAAATCTTCCACTGCTGAACTAAAAAAGGAAGAAAGCTTCATTAAACGTGCGCCTTTGTGGCTGCTGAGCTGGGTTTTGGAGCATAACTTAAAAACTTCTAATTTGGGAAACAACTTTTAAAAAGGTATTATGCCCCACCTTTTGTACCTTCTTTACCCTCAATATGAAATTTCATACAGGAAATCCAATCTGCTAGCACAAGATTCATTTCTGCTGAATTACATCACTTTATTTTTCAAATGCCTTTCTCAGGACAATTCCAAGGAGCTGGGAGTGACAATTAAGTCACTACTTGAGAAGTTAGCTGAATAAGAATAAGGTCAGATGCCAAGTGAGTGAAGACATCAGGGCTCTTGCCTCTGAGCCTGATGTCCATCCAGCCATCAGCCAGGGAGGCGCTCTGACCAGAAGACAGACCTCTGAGGAATAACCTACTCTTCTCCATCACTTTTCCCAGGATTCCTTTCCTAGGCTGGTATCCAACATACTAGGATATTAGGCAAAAGAATGAAGGAGATCATTCTGGAACTGCTGAACAGAAGTACTGTATTAGACTCCTTCACAAGTCATGTGAGAAATTTCAGAATTTGTCACTAACCCCCAGAACCACACATGTGCAGATATCAATGGATTCAAGGAATCTTTAGATACCCTTAATGCTAAATTCCCAGTGGTTACAGAGGAACCTTAAAAGAATATTTCAAAATATGATTGTAAGGAAATGAAGTTGCTAGCAGAGGGGTAAATTTTTTTTTTTTTTACCATAAAGAATAAAACTTGTAAACTTTAGCTATGTGCCAGGCTTTAAGTTTTACATGTAATATCTCACAATCACTCAGTAAGTTATTTTTCACATTTATAGGTGAGGAAACTGAGGCTCAGAGAGGTGATATGATTTTTCCAGTGTTATATGGCTAATAAGTGGCAGTGCTGAGATTCAAACCAAGTCTGTCTAATTCCAAATACCATGATATCAAGCATCTTTGCTGCATTCCAAATGTGCATCTTGGTGATACTTCTTGACTGAACACTCCCTCTACAGGAGGCAGATGAGCTCTGAAGATCCTGAGTCTGAGTCTCAATTCACTTACTTACTAGAAATAAGACTCTGGGCAAGCTTCCCAGTCTCCTAAGTTTCTGTTCTCTTGTTTATAAACCATGAATAATAATAATACAAAGCTTATTGATGTTTAAGAGTTAAATACTGCATATAAATCATTTAGCAGAATGTGAGCATATAGTTAAGTACTCAAAAAAATCAGGAATTATAGTGATAGTATTAAGAAATCCATTGAACTGATGAATGGATATGTCATGACCTTTAAGCACCATTTCTTAGTTACTACTAAAAAAAGAAAAAAGATGAGGAAGAGAAAGGAGAAGAGTGGGAAATAAGGGTGCAAAATGGGAGAAAGAAGAAAATAAAGAGGAAAAAGGAATGTAAGGATATATTTAATGAGAAAAAAATTTAATTTTAGATATTTTTTGGAGTATTTCAGACTTATTCAGAAGATGTAAAAGAGGCTTCTTGATCCTACCTCACCCCAATCCCAGAACATATTTAATCTCAATGGCACGTGGTAGGGTTCCAGATAGTGAGAAAGTAATACTAACCCTCTTTCCAGTTGCCTACAGTTCTAGACAAACATATAAACAAGTAATGTTTGCAATACATCAGCTACGCAGGCAATAACAGACACATGCACAATTTAGAGTTCAAATAACCATGAGATGAGGCATTCTCTTTTTTTCAAGGAGGGCTAGAAAATAACTTGCTGCTGCTACTGCTGCTAAATCGCTTCAGTCGTGTCCGACTCTGTGCAACCCCATAGATGGCAGCCCACCAGGCTCCTCTGTCCACAGGATTCTCTAGGCAAGAATACTGGAGTGGGTTGCCATGTCCTTCTCCGAGAAACCAACCTACATCCTAATAATTACACTAACTCCAGGTTGCTGCCAGGCTCTGGGGTAAAAGGCAAATAGACACGTTCCAAGAGGAATCCTCCCCCTCCCTCCAACACAATCCAACAGGACTTTGTGGAAATGGAGGCTTTTTAGCAAAATTTAGTGTCTCTAAATAATGCACTGAGCCTTGACTACCTTTTAATTCTAAAAATCCACGCTGTTGTTCCCTCTCCAAACAGACTGCAAGCTCCATGAGAGCAGGGCCCTGTGCTTCCTTTCATCTAATGGTGGTGGAAGAATGAGGCACTTAATAAATATTTCCTGGCTGAGCTGTACTTCTAGCTCCCTGAAACAGAGCAGATGAATTATCCAAAGTTTAAAACACAGTCTTGCATGTATGTACGAACAACACCAGGTCCCTCAAATGTGCATTTTGCCAAGTAAGGCATCAGCTCTCAGGACGAATTATTTCAATAAATATCTTTCTAATAACCTGAGTGAAAAAGCTCTCTGAAAACAAATTGCACTAGGCTGCCCTCTGCAGTGCTTCTGACTTTTGAGTCAGAGACAATCATGCTCCTGGTCTGTATGCAAGAGGAGGCTGCATGAGGACCAGCAGCTGAGTACCCGCTAATGTGACCCCACAGCCCTGCTGGCACTTGAAGATTAATTCCACATCTGGGGCTACTGGGATGTTTCATTCATTCATTTAGGTATTTGCGGGGGGCACCTACAGAAATATCCTCAGCCTCACAGAATCCACTCCCCCATTTTATTTATCATGAGAAAATACTGTGGGATGCTGTAAGTGTGAGGCATCTGATGCAAAATCCCCTCCCGAATTTCACAACAGAACTCTCTGGTGAGTTCCTCTCCCAGTTAGGAACTGGAAGGCTCCCAACTCCAGAGAGAGAGGAGAGAAGCTGAGATCCATTATGTAACTCTGCTGCTAAGTCGCTTCAGTCGTGTCTGACTCTGTGCGACCCCACAGACAGCAGCCCACCAGGCTCCGCCATCCCTGGGATTCTCCAGGCAAGAACACTGGAGTGGGTTGCCATTTCCTTCTCCAATGCATGAAAGTGAAAAGTGAAAGTGAAGTCGCTCAGTCATGTCTGCCTCTTAGCGACCCCATGGACTGCAGCCCACCAGGCTCCTCCGTCCATGGGATTTTCCAGGCAAGAGTACTGGAGTGGGGTGCCGTTGCCTTCTCCGTATGTAACTCTGGAAAACCAAAATGGGCTTTTCTTTAAATGTCCGAGTTACCATCATCTCCCACTCAACATCTACCAGATCATACAGCTGGAAAAGTGGCCAATACATTATTGCTCGCTCGCCAACACAGAAATAAAGCCAGGTGAGAAAAGGCCACGAGGACAGTGCTTCATCAGACAGTATGGATCCAGCAAGGGAGACTTGAGAGTGTCAGAAGATACTGACTCCATCTGGGTCTCGACTCTTAGCTACTGAGATGGAAAGAGATGACTAGTTTGAAAAATGGTCTCAAGTCACAGTGGTTTTCAGCCTTTCCCACAAGCCCCGTGGCAGACGATGGTCACAGAGCACAAAGCCTGGATTATGAGTAACTACCTGACCTAGCGATAATGCACTGTGTTTTCTCACATGCAACAAAGTTTATTCAAATGAAGGCAAGTAGGATGATCTGCAGAGGGCTAACTAGGAATGCACTTGAACTCTTTTGAGAACTCAGGCCCCTAATAAAAATCACAGAGTGCTTAGGGGAAACACCACTGTAGAAAATCGCTGCCACGGAGGCCATGCTCTGATGCCAGTAAGGGTTGACACTGGTCGCCTATTTTTTCCCCCCATTTCCCAATTTCGGAGGGCAAATCCAGGGCCTTTTCTTCACATTCCACACACTTACCTTCTGGACTAACTAAAGCCAGCAGTTTCCCAATCAAACAAACGAGACTCTCCCAGCCAGCAAGTTATTCCAGTCAGAGACACTGCAATATGAGGGGGATGCATGGTGTGTTAGGATAAGACCTTCCACAGCTCGACTCAGGTTAGGTCCAGGTACCCCTGGCGTGGCTTCTGACATGGTTCTAATTCCAGTAAGGAGAAAACTGCCGATGGAGCATTCAGCTCAGGATTCTGCCCCT
Source organism: Odocoileus virginianus (assembly GCF_023699985.2). Taxonomy (NCBI): domain Eukaryota; kingdom Metazoa; phylum Chordata; class Mammalia; order Artiodactyla; family Cervidae; genus Odocoileus; species Odocoileus virginianus. Next base: position 42,692,951 of record NC_069702.1, read on the forward strand.
GACAGTTACTCCAAGAAACCCTGTGTGAAACAGCAGAACTGGCCTCTGCTACTGTGTCCGCTTTAGTTGTTTCTACAACAGCTAACTTCACTTAGATTCACTCCCACACATGGCCCCCAAGAAAGGGGTGTGTGTATACATATATAATCTTTTCATTAAAATAAGGGAGTTGAGGACTTCCCTGGCGGTCTAGCAGTAACACTCTACACTCCCAATGCGGGGGGTGCAGGTTTGACCCTTGGTCAGGGAACACAGATCTCATATGCCGGGCAGTGTGGCCAAAAATAAAATAAATAAAGTAAGGGAGTTGAGAGGGAAGAGATTAGATATTTTATTCCATTCAGCATTTCCTAATGTTAGAAGACAGGAAAGTGGATGTCAAGGAAGTTTCATTTCCCATACGTCTGGCAAATAAAGATTTTCTGAGCACTGCAGACACGAGATGCGGCCAGGCACAGGGGCTGGACATCACAGCCGTATCTACCCGCAGCTCTTTGCCAATCCTTATCTCCATCACATTTACCTAGAGCAAATACCAGGCATGGCCTCTGAGCAAAACAGACAGAGGTGTCATGTGAGAAACACATCAGAGTCTATCTTTTGCCTGAATCTTATTTAAAAGAAGAGAGAGAAAAAAGGAAATTACATGTATGCTGATATACCAATGACCTTAAGTACAAATTACTTGCTACCTCAACCAAACATTGGAAGCTTGATTTTTATTTCACTTCCACACAGGGCAATAGGAGAGTGAGTGAGAGAGATTACAGGTAGCGAGGTACCATTAGTTATTCTGCTCTTGTATCTGACTTCAGGAAACACTTCGTCCCAGCCAAAGCAATGACTCATCCGCCGCTGCCAATGTCACAATAGGAGCCTGATTTGCAGCAGCAGAGCAGACGGAGCAAACGTTCCTTAGAAGAAAAGCTCCGCTCTAGCGTTTCTGAAAGATTAATTAAAGTCAGTGCAGAAAATGGAAAAACACCATCACCCTTTCACATGAGAGGGGGATGACCACAACACAAGTTGATAGTTCAGAAAATCAGCACAGACATTTCTGCATCTGTTTGTGGTTGCTGCTGTTTTGTCTTATTTTGTTTTTTGGCATGTAATGAAATACAATATTATAGAAGTCAGGCCCAAGGAGATCTGGGGAGAAGCTGAAGTTATACTACATCAATATTCTAAAGAAATGATGAAACTGCTAGCCACTATATACCAGTGATAATTGGTAGAGTTCTTAAATTTAGATTTATATCCTAATCCACCCAACAATTACTATTGCCTATCCACTATGAAAAATTCTCTACAGCAAGGATTAAGGTATCACCTGCCTAAGACAGGAAATGGTATGTTACATGGGAAGGAACAGGTTATTTCAAGGTGGGAATGATCATTTCTAGATAAGGAAGGCTTTCTGGTAGAAGGGGACAATGAACTGATCTTAAAGGCTGAATAAAAATGTGGAATGTTCAGAAATAAGGGAGAAGTTTTTATGAATAACGAGCACAGAGATGAGGTGAGAAAGTGTAGGGAGTCCAGCAGCAGTGAATAGTAATTCAGGCAGGCAGAGGCAGAGGAGAGGCAGAGAAGACAGCTACCAGATCTGCAGAGCAGATTCGTGGAAGGTCATGACACAGACTAAACACATGGACATGTGGGAAATGGGTTCAGCCTTGACAAGCTGTAAGCAGGACTTAAACAAAAGCTTTCACAATTAGAGCAGGCAGGACAGCGACAGGGCTGGGACAGCCTCTTCTGGGCCCTCTGGCAAAGGACTGAATGGATCGACAGGAGTGAGGACAGCGAGGGTGTGCGGAGAAGCAGCACTGGGGGGTGACCATTTACCAACGAGCACAGGGCATTTCATAATCTCGGCAACTAATACAACCGACCAAGGTATGCTAACCGGATTTCAGTTCTAAGGTTAAGTAAACAAATAAGAGAGAGACAAATAAATATATAAATGCATACCTAAAGCTTACTTAAGCTTCTGTTTTTCAGATCTGGACCTGGATGTGGACTGGATCTCTACTTGGGCATCCCATAGATACCTCAAACTCAGCAGGTCTAAAACTAACCCCATCGTATTCTTTCCTAAACATGTAACACCTTATGATCACTTAAGGGAATGGTGCCATAAACTCCTCAGGCACTCATGCCATGATCTGGGAATCACTATCAGGCCTAGAACATCATTGTCAGCACACGAACCACCTTCCTAGTTTGGGTGAACCATCATTGAGTGAATTTTTATGGGAGCCAGAGCTACTCTCTCTCTCACACTGTGTGTCTGCCTCCAGGACCTTCTAAAATTTCCAGAACAAATCAAACATAAGGTAGTCCTGAATCTCAGGGACTCTTGCATTTTTCCTGTAAGACTATCTTCCTATCCCCTGACTTTCTGATCACCTTCCATAACATTTTAGGGATACAGTTGAAATAGTCAAACATGTTCTTGAAATACATTAGTTTAATTATGCCTATATTAAATTAAGTAATATATTAATCTGGAAATACTCTATTATTCAACTCTGACATTTTATAAATCAATAATAAATTGTTTTTGATAATTTTTCTTTTAAGAATTCTCACTATTTCTCTTCCCATTGTTTCTGAAACTCAGTAATATGTTGGTCTTACTGGAATATTCTTCAGTTTTCTTAATTTTTTTTTTTCTCACCATTGCTCATCCTTTTTTTTATTTTTCTGGAAATTTCTGTAGCTTCATCTTCCAAACCTTTTATTGAACGATCTACTTCATAAATGATTAATCTTCAGGAATTCTTTCTTATTCTCTGAATGAATAGGTTCCTACTGGTTTTTTTCACATAGGCTGTGTCTTTCTCTTATAGCTTTGAGGATTTAACTGTTTTCTTTGAAGTTTTCTTCTGCTCCCTGCATTGCTCTGATGTCTTTGAGTTCTCTTGTCCTGTTTCTTCACTCTGGTCTCTGTCTTTCATGCTGGATACTTTAATCAAAGGTTGAGTGACTCTTAGCTATCTACTCACATTTAATAATGAAGCATGAAAAAGCTGTTTTGAAGCTAGCATATGAACTGGGAGACTTCACGATAATGTATTTGAGCAAAACGCCAGGTTAATTTTTTTTTACTACATAGTATATTAGTTAGGCTATAGGCTAAGTTGCCACAACAAAGAGGTCCCCAAATACAGTGGCTCACACACGTTGAGAGTTTACTTCCGTCTCCTTTAACATTTCACAGTCGATGGCTGGTCCGGGCTGCTGCTGCTCTTTCTATTCTATTCTGCCGCTCCGCTGTCTCCCAGGGTCTTGTCCTTCCCTTAGCGGCACCACAACCACAGCCCACCCTAGAAGGGAAGGAGGGGAAGGGGAGGACGAAGCAGGGGCTCCTCACAGGGCTCAGAAAAGTTTAGTCAGCGGCCACATCTCACTGCAAGGGAGGCTGGGAAATTTAGCTGCAGCCTAGGCAGCCACGTGCCTTGCCAAGACTTGCAGGTATTCTATTAGTAAAAAGGATAGAAGGGAAAAGAGATAGGGGTGGGGGCATTAGAGCCTTCTCCAAATTATGGACTCCCAAATGTCAGGATCTCGATACAGGTGGATTGTCCAACCTCCTCCCTTGCAATATCCAAGCTGCTGGCACCCACTTTCAAGTGTTCCTCATGCCACCTCCTCTGTGCCTTATACCTGAGTCTGGCAGTCTTTTGGTTTACTTCTTCCAGAGGATAACCTTCTTGTTTTATGTGAGGAGGGGAAGGAGGGAAGGTCTGGTTTCCTGTCTGAGGGGAATGGGATGGGGATCTGGGGTGCAATGACTCCTTGGACAGACTTTCTTCTAAATCCCCTACTTCTCAGCCTTCTACCCCACCTGTCTCCTGTGGTCCCTAATGCCTTTATTTTTTCAGGTGTTCTTTGAATGCCTGTATTGCAGGAACTTTGTTTGACTTTCCTTACCATTCTTACCATCCTTCTGTCACTTTTCAGTCTTTAAAAATTCTAGTTCAAGGCTACATATATCTCTCCTAGTGTCATCAAAGGTGAATCTGAGTTTCTGTTTCTTGTTCACTTTATTATTTTGGGGAACTGAAAAAGGGGAAAGATGTGAAAATGGCTTTCCTTCTCCATCTTGAAACTGGAAATAGTTTTTTCATCTGTACATGATATTATCACTGGAAATTTTATCCCAAGCCACAAATATCCATTTGCTATTTTAAAATAAGAAGAGTTTTATTTTTCCATTCATCCTGTGGGTGTACACTCATGATCTCCACAAAGTAACCACTAATTGTATTTCATTCTAAAATGATCTTTAAAAGGCTTATTTGCAATGATATCCAAGACTTGTAGTTGCAAAGTCATTCCCCATCCCTGCCCCCAAATACTTATTAAATCTATATTGAATTTCTTTGTTTCCTTGGTCAAATGACCTCTATATGCATACAAACCAGCAGTGACATAGGTAGTTCCAGGCTATTGTGTCTTTCCTAAACAGTTCTTTGTGGCCCAAAATAAAGTAATTGACAGAGTGCCCTACGACATAAAAGGTTTTAAAGACCTTAATATAAGGCAACTCTCTTTATCCTGAAAGATAATTTTGAGGAACAAAACTTTATGTAAAAACTTCATAATTTGGCATGTCTTTTACTTTCCTATTTTTGCTTATGTTAGATTATGTACACAGTACACCCTCTTCAATTTCCTTCTCTGGCTAGCTCGTGCTCATTCTTGGAGACTCATTCAGGTGTCAGCTCCTACAAGAAGCCCGTCCTGACTGCCTGCTGGAGCTCTTCCAAAGGCTGATCAAGTGCTGACCCTGTGTTTCTGTACCACTCAGTGCTTCCCTAAATAGCATTTACTATATTGTAGTCCCTGGTTTATTTGTCATTTTCCTCCACTAAACTGTGAGCTTCTGGAGGACAAGGTCCATATCTTATTTAATCTTCACATTCCGAGCGCCTATAAACCATGCCTGGAACATAGCACTTGCTGGTTATATATTCACTTGTTGAAGGAATAAAAGAAATCCTGGCTTCTAACTGAGATAAAAGTCCCTCGATGAAATGAAGGGCAGAGGAGTCAGGAGGGATCATTCACTTTGGTTATTTCCATTTACTCATTCCCTCAATGGCTCAGTATTATCTGAGACAAGCATAGAAAACATCTTCTGTAAGACCCAATTCAATGACATTTCAGGAAGGGAAGCTCACCTTGGAGAATTAAGCCACTGGATTGCTGGTCAGATAAAACAATGCATAAAGGGAGGCTTTGAGTATCTGTCTTAGTCAAGGCCCTTTGGCTGCAATGGGCAGGTTAAAGTAGGTGGGGGGTGGGGGGTAGAATTTATGGACTCAGAAAACACAGAAGCCCTGTAATGTGCAGCCATACTAGAGAGAAGAGCCTTAGAGGACAGGAAAACTTCATGAGCACCTTGGGTTATAGTCTTCCCTTTTCTATATGCCAACCAGGTACCTGGAAGAAACAGCAGCTGCCCTCGTGTGGATTCTGACTCCCAGGCTGAACAGCTGACGGCACGTTTTGAGCTTCCCTACTGCCTTCATCCACTGCAGCTGCCATGACAGCGGCCCATCCGCCACGTGGGATGGCTCCCAAGTCACGGGGGATGCAGGCGGACTTACAGATGTACTAATGGGACTCACGGTGGCGGAAGGGCAGCATCAGAGTAAGTTTCTGAGGAAGACAGGAATGGGCTGGAGGAAAGCAGACACAACCTAGGAATCTTCTTTTAAATGGCCAGGCATAGTATTAGTGGCTTCAGGCGTCTCCGCCTCTTTGCGACTCCATGGACTGCAGCCTGCCAGGTTACTCTGTCCATGGGGTTTCCCAGGCAAGAATACTAGAGTCTGTGGCCATTTCCTTCTCCAGGGAATCTTCCCAGCCCAGGGATCGAAGCTGGGTCTCCCACATTTCAGGCAGACTCTTTACCATCTGAGCTACGTAGGAAGATCAACCATTAGGCATGCACCTAGCTAAATGCAAGAGCACCTATGTGACTAAGCCTAACCACCGACCCCCTGCTTAAAGTCGTGGTTGGTCTCCAAGGACCAAGCAAGCGAGGAGACAGGCAAACCGGGCAAAATGTAAAGCACATATACTCAGCAAGACTGTGTTGATTTTTGTGCAGTTTATTGACTCCTCCAGGGACTCTTTCTCAGGGGTCACTCCCCCACTTCAGTCTGTATTAGGTGCTCCCTCCCCAACCACCCTGTGCTTTGGGAGATCTTTGGCATATCTCTCCCAGGATATTTATCACCTGCATCCTTGTCAATCTTCCCCACTTCTTGAGGTTGGGGATGATACCATGTATTTTTTGGTATGAACAAAGGTATACTTTTTTTTTTTTAATTGGAGGATAATTGCTTTACAATGTTGTGGTGGTCTCTGCCGTACATCACCGTGAATCAGTCATAATTATATATGTATTCCTCCTCTCTTGAGCCTCCCTCCCCCCATGGGTATACTTTTAATAAATGAATATTATGCCATAAGGTCTGTAATCGTGGAGTCTAGTATACACCTGGGTCATGTTAGAACAATGAGCAATTTAAAAAATCAGGAATTAAATTAAAACATCTGGAAATTAATTGCTTTTTAAAAGTTCTATATAGATTTAATACTTTCACCTGATTTCATACATTAATATCAGCAGGGCAGATATCCATATGTTCACCTTCCAGAAGTCTGTAAGTTCAGAGGTAATTATAAGACAAAACTTTATTATGGTCAGTCTTCAATACACAGGAGACTAGTGCAGGGAGGCTGGCTGGGGTTCATGACAAAGCTGAGGACTAATCGACTCTGATGGTGGCTGATTTTGTTTTCACAATGGTTGATTTAAACTGACAATAACCATCCTATTTCTAGATTTAGAGACTTTTTTTTCCAGGTGCAAAGATGACCTGAATTTGCTGCAGGTTTAGTTCTGCTTAAATGCATCTAGATGGCATGTAGGCCATTACTCGTCTCAGCTAAACTTGGAGAAAAGGGAGACTTTGACGGTTCTCTTATTCTTTGATGTTGATGTTTTACATAAAGGTCCATTTCCATATCTGTAAATTGAGCAGAGGGACATCCTTCTCCCAAGGCCACAGTGAAGGGATAAATAAGATGGTGTCAGTTCACCACAGTGCCTGCCTAGGACATTGCAGGTTCTTGGTCCATGTTTATGGATCTGAACCAATTTAATTAAATAAGAATTCAAGTTCAAAGATGCTTCTTTTTCTTTTTTTTCCCCTCATGGAAGGCAACTTTTCTTATAAAGAATTTCTTTCTCAGAGGATTGCCGTAGAGAAAACAGAAAGTTTTGATGAAACAGTGGGGAACAAAAAGTCTGAAAAACGAGGATCTGGATGCTGTTCCCTGCTTCCTCTAAGCTGCTCCAGCTGCTCCAACCCCACTCAATTCTCTTCTGCTGAGAAACCCGAGGCCTTCATCGTGCTCTTTCTCCTCTGCTTCAGGAGGTGAGGGGAAGCCAAAGGAGGGGTCAGAAAGCATGTCAAAAGGTGTCTTTTCTTCCCTTGCCTGCTGGAGTATCAAATCAGAAACCCACGGTTCCCTCTGGACAGCTCGGGCACCACGGGGCCACAGCGAAGTCACTCTGACATGGTAGAGATGGATTCAGAAGAGGCCATGGCCAATAAAGGCTGAGCCCTCCAGGGTCCCAGGACACAGAATGAATCAAAGACAGCACTGAAGTGCGAAGCACAATTCCAGTCACCCCTACCTAAAATACTTGTCACATTCTGCCTATCCACCATCAGCACCCTTGTCTAAGTCACTCTCATTTTTGCTTGAATGACTGCAATCCATTTACATGCTCACCGACGCCAGGCCTTTCATACTTTCATAGTAGCCAGAGGATCTTTTAGCAAAGTAGGTCAGAGAGGGGCCAGAATCTGCACTGCTGGCTCACCAGCTCCGGCCTTGCTCGCCTCTCTAGATGCATTTTTGCTCACTCCCCTGGGGCACATTGCTAAATCCTTCCAGTCCCCTCCTTTCCTTGGGTCTTTGCCTCCTCGGTGAACACGCTTCCCCTAACTTGCCTCAGCGTCTCCTCCTCCTCTTTCGGTTTCAGCTGAACTGCCCACTGCCTCAGCAGCACTTCAGCAGACCCCCGGCTTGTGTTTCACGCACCCTGCACTGTTCCTTCACAACATTCATGGCAACTTACAATTTTATATTCGTTTCATGATTATTTGTTTCATGTCCACTGTCACCTGCAGAGGAAAAGCTCCTGAGGGCAGAGAGTCTGTTTTACGAACCACTGTGTAGCCAGGACCCAACATTCTGCTTGACTCATTGTTAAGTGTGTGTGCTTAGTCACTCACTCGTGTCCAGCTCTTTGTGACCCCGTGGACCGTATCCTGCCAGGCTCCTCTGTCCATGGGGATTCTCCGGACAAGAGTACTGGAGTGGGTTGCCATGACCTCCTCCAGGGGATCTTCCCAACCTAGGGATCGAACCCAGGTCTCCTGCATTGCAGGTGGATTCATTACCGACTAAGCCACCAGGGAAGCCCTGTTAAGTAAGTTGAAAGCAAAAAGGTGTATGTTAAGCACCCACTCTTTTGTTGGGGATGTCCTCTGGAGTAGTACTGCAACCTTTCCTAAGAGCTATATTATATATATTATCTATAGGAAGAATCTTCATAGAGAAGGGTTCCTTTTCACAAAATTTCTACCAAGACATTATTTTCAACCCACCACGGTTCCATATGATGAATTGTTTTCAATCACAGCTACATTCAACCAGTGTTTAGTATCAGTCTGAAGTGCTGGATAACCTGACATAAGCTTTACACGAGTTCGTGGAACTCTGAACCTGGGGCTCTTTGTGACTCAGTTTCCCTATCAGTAAAAGGAGTGGGTTTGAAGAAACTGCCCTCTGAAACCCCAATTAAAAATCAGACTTATAAAGAAGATATTATGACTATCTTATTATTTCTGGAAAACATGAGAATAGGTAGCTCGCAAGATAAAAATGACCAAGAGTAACCAAAAAAGTTAATTTTAAAAAATGAAGCACCATCTTTGTTGATCAGATTAGCCAAAATGAAAAATAATAAGACTCTTGTGTAGCACTTCCTTTTTCAAAAAAAAAATAATTTTCATCACTGTACAACGTTTGAAGTGCTATCTGGCACTATGCACAAAACATCTTAAAAACACATGTTGCTGTTCAGTCGCTCAGTCACATCCAACTCTTTGCAACCCCATGGACTGCAGCACGCCAGGCTTTCCTGTCGTTCACCCCCTCCCAGAGCTTGAGCAAATTCACGTCCATCGAGTTGGTGATGCCATCCAACCATCTCGTCCTCTGTCGTCCCCTTTTCCTCCTGCCCTCAATCTCTACCAGCATCAGGGTGGCAGGTTATATTTTCCAAAGATGGCCACAACAACATATCCCCTTATCCCCTTATGCTCGTCCCACAATGTGGTCCTGACGCTGCTCTGTTGAGAGGTGGGAGTCTACGTGTCCTCCCCAACCTGCATGGGCCTCTGCAGTGGAAGTGATGCCGCAAGGATTCAAGGCCAAGTCAGAAAAGACCACATTGCTTCTACCAGTGCTCTAGGGGCACACAAGCCTTTGGAGCCCTAAGCTGCCATGTGAGAGGCCTAGCTACCCTGAAGTGGCAGGCCAGAGAGATGACACACAGACGGAGAAGCTGGGGAGTGCCAGCTGTTCCCACCCCAGGGATGAAACTCTTCCCCAGCACCACACAGCCGAGTAAAAGCCTTCAGAAGAGTCCAGCCTCCCCAGCTAATGTCAAATGGAACAGAAATAAGCCACCCTAACTGAACCCTGTCCAGACTGCAGATTCATGAGTAAAATTAATGATGTTTCAAGTACAAAGTTTTGGGTAGTTTGTTGTATAGCACTAAATAATAAAAACATTATATATATATATTGCTAGGTTAAAAGATATCTGTATTCATACATATATAATATATAGATAGAGTTCTGGAGTAGTTATATAGTACTAGATAACTAGAATACTATATATTATATATATGCTAGTATATTATATTATATATGCTGCATTTAAAGATATCTATATAATTTATACATCTGTATTTACATATCAGTCTATCTATATATAGGTGTATACAGATAGATATCTTTTAACCTAGCAATTTCAATTCTAGGAATTTATGTTAATACTTAGAAAATAAGCAAAAATGACTCTGTAGCATTCATAAAATGAAATATTTTGAAACAATCTAAAATGTTCAGCAATAGGCAAATGCCTAAATATATTTCTCTATATTCATATGATCAGTTACTAAGCAGCCAACAAAAAGGTGATGATATGAAGCTGCAGTTGCTGACAAGATAGTGAGTCATGGATTCATTATAATTAATCAAATTCTTTGTGCATAAGGTCCATTTTTCTTACCAGTTTCTTATAGGATCTTATGTACACACAAATGGACCTTGGGTATAAAAAACTAGATTAATCATATTCATCAGTAGCTCATGCCTGGCTCTTTTTAAATTTTTTTACTCATACAAAGATATCAAAGGATATTTGTGTACACCCTCACCAGCAACTAACCCTCCCTCCCTCTCTCCCTCTCCTTCTCTCTCTCTCATGGGTAGAAAACAGTCCCATTTTTTATATATCTAGGATATAAACTTCTTGTCATATGTTGCAAATATTTTTCCTGTCTGTTTTAAACTGTCTTCATGGCATGTTTTGTAGCACAGATGTTATCACATGGTCAGATTTTACATGGTCAAACCTCTCAATCGTTTCCTTTATAGTTGCTTAGACCTTTGTTTTAAGAGCTAAAGACACTGTTAATCATTAGCATTAGTAAGTGCCAGAGCCGCTGAAAAGACTCATCTGAACGGGCCTGTCCTTCCTGCCCTGAGCACTGAAGTCTGACCTCCAGTTAATACTTTGCTGCCACTGTTCGGGGAGCCTATACTTCTATGATCCTGGGATCTGGACAAGTGGTTTGTCTGATACTTTTGTTCAAAAAAGAGCAATTCCACTCCTCAATGAACTAAGCCTTACTGATGGGGATGTGAGCTGGTATTTAATGTGCCTCTAGCACTACAAAGCATGCTAATATATTTCTTGTTCCTCCAAGGAAACAAAAATAACCTTCAAAATAATCTTTCCATAGGCATTTCATAAAATGCAAGTTTCTAAGTTCTATAGTTTTTCCAAAACAGAATCTTTAAGTGGTTTATGCAAACCCAGGCAGCACCAGCTTTAGATGTCTTATCTGCTTTTGATGAAAGCCGTGACTTGACAAATACCCTAAGATTTATTGCTTTATGGCATCTGGCTAGATATGAGTTCATGAGATTTTAGAATTCTTCCTCGAGTCCCATTGTATTTCTTCAAGCACATAACCTTGTGTTCTATAGTGAAAATAGTGTGAGGCATTTTAATTCTTTTAAAATCCACAGTATGAAGACACCTTAAAATTCACTTTTATTATAAGCCTACAAATGTCAATGAATTGTTGAAAACATGATCTAAAACAAAATAGGGTGTCATCCTCTGAATAAGATAGGAAGGTGGGGCAGAGGGCAGTATGTGCTCAGCTCCCTATTAAAGCTTGGGGAAAATCAGAGGGCCGCCTTGGCTTTAATTGTACCACTATGGTAATTTCTGAGTCTATATTTTCAGTCGTAATCATCCACCTAAGTTCTAACTGTCTACCAAAACTTTTCCACTTGTCATGTCACACAATGAAGTCAAGTAAAACCACATCAGCCTACCATTTCCCAACTTCTGTCAGTGGTACCACCAATACTTGAAATCCTGCAGTCACCTTTGCCCTTTTGTTTACCCAATCAAATCCTGCTGACTTTTTAACCATTTATTCATTCAATAAACACTGACTATACATCTACTCCCTTCTATTGTAGTAAAATATTATTATTGTTTTTTAGTCTTTGAGTTGTGTCTGACTCTTTTGCAGCCACATGGACTGTAGTCTGCCAGGCTCCTCTGTTCATGGGATTTCCTAGGCAAGAATCCTGGAGTTGGTTGCCATGAACCAGGGAATCTTCCTGACTCAGGGATCCAACCCGCATCTCCTGTATTGGTAGACGGGTTCTTTACCACTGAGTCATCAGGGAAAACCCATTTTAAGCCACTACACACCTGTTAACATTTGCTAAAATCGAAAGGCCTGAACGCATGGATTACTGACAAGGATGTGGAGGAAATGTCATTCATATACTGCTAGTGGGAATGCAACTTCGGAAAAACACTTTGGCAGTTTCTTTCAAAGTTAACCATACATCTATCATACAGTCAGCCATTTCACTCCTGGGAATTTCCCCAAGAGAAATGAAAACATAACAAAGACAATGAAAACATGCAAACAGTATTCTGTTATACCAGAATATTCATTCATCGAAGCCCCAAGTGGGAAACTACCTAAATGTCCATCAGTAGATGAATGGATAAACAAACTGCGACACAGCCGTACGATGAAATACCAGTAGGCAATGAAAAGGGATGAACAGTCTGTACACGCTATACACAGATGAGTTTGAGTTATTCAGAATAATTATGCTGAGTTATCAAGTCAGACAGAGAACATGCTGTATGATTCCATTATACAAAACTCTTAAAAATGTAAACTAATACAACATGACAGAAAGTAGATCAGTGGTTACCTAGGGTGGGGGTAGGGGAACAGGAATGGGAACGGAGGAAGAGGTTATGTCTCTGCTGTTGGAGATGGGTTGTTTTCATTTTTGTCCATATTTATAAACTGACCCAAACTGCCATAAACATTATCAAAAATTATCAAACTTATAAAAAATGCCAAAATAGCCTTATTCACCTGTAGTGTTCTTTTATGATGCAAAGTGTATATTCAGTAAATGTTCTTTAGTGAATTAGTCACTGGAGGATTAACTGTATAGCTGCCTGAATGTAAAGGCTGAAAAACTAAATTGCTGGGTCAAAGAACAGCCAGATTTTAACAATTTTTATACAGTGGCAAATTTTACTCCAAAAAGACGCCAACTGTTAAGTGGGTTTATATTTATTTTTTTGTACCATAATTTATCCATACATAACTACTGCTGATCTATTGATGAAAATGTTCAGCCTTTTTTTTTAAACATGCAATTATTTTTCTATTGTCCTGTATTCAGGACAAGAAGTAACAGCGAGAACTGGACATGGAACAACAGACTGGTTCAAAGCTAGGAAAAGAGTACACCAAGGTTGTATATTGTCACCCTGCTTATTTAACTTACATGCAGAGTACATCATGCGAAACGCTGGGCTGGATGAAGCTCAAGCTGGAATCAAGATTGCTGGGAGAAATGTCAATAACCTCAGATATGCAGATGACACCACCCTATGGCAGGAAGCGAAGAGGAACTAAAGAGCCTCTTGATGAAGGTGAAAGAGGAGAGTGAAAAAGCTGCCTTAAAACTCAACATTCAAAAAACTAAGATCATGGCATCTGGTCCCATCACTTCATGGCAAATAGACGGAGGAACAACGGAAACAGTGAGAGACTTTATTTTCTTGGGCTCCAAAATCACTGCAGATGGTGACTGCAGCCATGAAATTAAAAGACGCTCCTTGAAAGAAAGGCTATGACAAATCTATACAGTGTATTAAAAAGCAGAGACATCACTTTGCTGACAAAGGTCCGTATAGTCAAAGCTGTAGTTTTTCCAGTAGTCATGTAAGGATGTGAGAGTTGGACCATAAAGAAGGCTGCGTGCCAGAGAACTGATGCTTTCGAACTGTGGTACTGGAGAAGACTCTTCAAGAAGACTCTTCAAGACTGGACAGCAAGATCAAACCAGTCAATCCTAAAGGAAATCAACCCTGAATATTCACTGGAAAGACTAGTGCTGAAGCTGAAGCTCCAATACTTTGACCACCTGATGTGAAGAGCTGACTCATTGGAAAAGAGCCTGATGCTGGTAAAGTTTGAGGGCAAAAGGAGAAAGGGACAACAGAGGATGAGATGGCTGGATGGCATCACTGACTCAATAGACATGAGTTGAGCAAGTTCTGGCAGTTGGTGATGGACAGGGAAGCCTGGCAGGCTGCAGTCCATGGGGTCACAAAGAGTCAGACACAACTTAGTAACTGAACAACAACAATAATCTATCAATGAATTTGACTTTTTTTTATTGTTTATTTGCTTATTAGCCATTTTCACTCCTTCTTCTAGCTCTTTTTGTACCAAATTTGTATAGCACACAATTAACACTCTAATATATATTTTTATTTGTATTGAATCATTTGGCGTTTTATCACCTTACCATACAATGTGGGTATATATGTTGATATTGTCTTTGTGTGGCTTATGTAGAGGCCTGACCGGGCCTCTTATTAGTTGCTGCTGTTGGCCTTATAATCCCAGCATGCGATATTATTACTCACTAATTGTTTTTCCCATGTGTATATAGAACATATTTTTATTTTTTCTTTTCTTTCATGTTATTTTTTATGTAGATTTTACATTAATGGATACAGTGCTCAGTCACCTTACTTGTGTCCGACTCTTGCGACCCCAAGGACCATAGCCTGCCAGGCTCCTCTGTCCATGGGGTTTTCCAGGCAACAATACTGGAGTGGATTGCCATTTCTTCCTCCAGGGGTTTTTCCCAACCCAGGGATCAAACACATGTCTCCTGTGTCTCCTTCATTGCAAGAGGATTCTTTACCACTGAGCCAGCAGAGAAGCCTCTAACTGATATAGGGACCATATTAGTTATACATTACCAATGTAAAGGAAGCTTATGTAACTTAGTTACATGTAACTAGTGGGTGCTCTGAGTCAAAACATAAAAGATTATCATAGGACAGAATAGAGTGTTGGTCTGATATGATTCCAACTATGGTTCTGAAGCACTATTTTTAAGGGATTTAGAGCACATTCCTTTAACTACAGTTTTCTCCTGTACAAAACATGTGCAAACTCAGGATAAGGACATAAACTTTGCGGAACATCATAAATAAGACACCAGAATGGCCACTGGGAACCCAGGACAGTGCCCCTATTCACAGATCTCCCTCGTGTGGCCTATTCACTCTATACACTCAGCAAGTTCTTGAGTCCTACTGGGTGCTGACGACATAAGAGTGATCAAACTAGACCATGTTCCTGACCCCAGAAAAGTTAAGGTCTACTGTGGAGAAGAGAAATATAGACAATTATAATATAGTCTGGTATGTGCTATGTAGCAGGGAACTATAGAATGACATCAGAATATGTCCAAGGGGTACCTTGATAAATAGATGCATAAGAGATTCCATTCTACCTTTTAATGAATATATTATGAAATCCTTAAAGTACTTAATAGTGCTTTATTATTATATTGGATCATCTGTAATTTAGCAAACAACAGCTTCTTTCAAAATTAAATTATATTTAAGTATAATAAACATACAGAAAGCACTCATATCTTAAGTATACAGCAGGATGAGCCTTTGCAAACTGATACAATCATGTAATCAGCCCCCAGAAGAAGAAATCAAACAGTGCCAGCATCCAGAAGTCTTCTCCATGCTCCCTAAACGGGCTTCTAACAGAACAGACTGGTTTTTCCTGAACTTTTAAATGAAATCATGTAGCACGAATTCTTCTGTGTCTGGCTTTGTGTCTAGCTGTGGATTGCACATTATCACTGCTGTTTTGTAGTCCCTGTGTGAATCCACAGATTTATCTCAAAATATGTTGACAGACTGTTGGGTTAGGTTTAGGGCTATTATTAGCATTGCTCCTACAACATTCTAAAACATATCTTCTAGTTAATATATGTATGCATTTCTATTCAAGATTCACTTAGGACTGGAGTTGGTGGATCCTACAGTGTGTGTACATTCAGTTTTAGAAATAGGCAATAGGAACTTTTAATATCACAGAATAGGCAGAAATAGAACTTTCAGATTTGCTTGGAATTAACAAGTAATTTGATTAGTTGCTATCTGTTGAGCACCTCCTGTTAGCCACGCATTGTGCTACATATTTTTTTCTGGCTTTTGCCTCATAGCCCTCAGGAAAACATTTCTGCTATAAGATTAAATAAAAAGAATATAAAACTGTATATATATATATGTGTGTGTGTGTGTGTGTGTGTGTGTGTGTATGTATATATATATGTATACACACACAGAATATAAAACTCTGTGTGTGTGTGTATATACACACACACACACACACATACACACACACAATATATTCAGAACTATGTTAAAATATCATGGTATACAGGAAAACAACCTGGAAGTAAAATAAGTCAGCAACATAAGAATAATTGTCTTTATTAAGTGGAAGATCTATTAACAATTTTTTTCTACTTTTTTATATTTTCTAGGACTACCAGCCATATAAAATTTCACATAAGTTTTGATCTGAGTCCACAGCATACCTAACTGAAGACAGTACGGTGTTCAGAAGCTACAATATTTTCCAATCTGTAAGGAACCCAGTGAAAGCTGAATGACTAATAGAGAATTCCATGTCACACACTTAGCATATGCTTCTTAAATGTTCTTATATTTTGTTGCAAAGTCTTGGACTCACAAAAAAATTCACAATTAGAAGAGGTGTTTTCAAATACCTTTAGCTCTGCAAGCCTTTTTTTTTTTTTTTTTAACATTTTATATGGAAAGCTAATACTTAAAAGTGAGGGACTTGGAGCATTTGGTAGAAGCCTTTGGAACCAGAGCCCACTTGCTTAGCTCTCTAAGGAAGATGGTCCTAAGCATCTTCGATTCAATCCATTCATTTTCTAAAGAAAAAAAAAAAAGCCAAAACAAGACCATAAAACAAGACAGCTGCAGATCTTTTGACTTGGGAGTCTAATCTTTTCCAACCCATTATGGACTTCCCTGGTAGCTCAGCTGATAATCTACCTCCAATGCAAGAAATCCCGGTCCAATTCCTGGGTCGGGAAGATCCACTGGAGAAAGGATAGGCTACCCACTCCAGTATTCTTGGGCTTCTCTAGTGGCTCAGTTGGTAAAGAATCCGCCTGCAACATGAAGACCTGGGTTTGACCCCTGGGTTGGGAAGATCCCCTGGAGAAGGGAAAGGCTACCCACTCCAGTATTCTGGCCTGGAGAATTTCATAGACTGTATAGTCCATGAGGCCACAAAGAGTCGGACACAACTGAGCGACTTAAGATTGCATTTCAAGTGGACTCTACACTCTCCAATTATAGAAGTGATGTCTTACATCTCCATGTCTTCCATCCAGGCCAGCAAAGACAGACGGCAGTACTCAGGCCATCTTTTCTAATCAAACAATTGATATACACTTGCTGTTCAATTGGAAAAGGCCAGATCACCACCCAAGGTGAAATATATATAAAAAAGTTTACACACGCTTTTTATAAAGAAATTAGGGACCATTTCAGTCTCCAAACCTAATCTGCTCGGTGGCACCAAGGACATTTCCCAACACCAATAAGAGGAAGATTAAGAAGTTAAACAATAAATCAGCTGGGGTTATGTAATGGACTTAAAATCAACAGCAGGAAGAAGACCTATATTGAATAAACTCCTACCAGCCTAGAGCAATTAATGTGGTGAACAGATGGGAAGGGAAGTGGACTATTTTCAAGCTTTAAAAGGAAGATAAAAGACACAAAGAAATAATAAGCAGTAAGCCCCACAGTGCAGGGGCAAACATGAGGGCATGCCTTTCTTTGTTGTCCAAGAAATATTTTCATTGCTATATTGATTTTTATTACTATATTGGCTCCAAGTTTTATCCTGTCACTTGCTGCTCCATCAATAAAGGAAGCGAGTGCTGGAGAGAGGAAATAACACAGCTGGTGAGAGAGTGCACAGCAGAGATATCCAAGGAAGCAGTGGGCTGAAGAGGAGCTCCTGAATGCTGGTCCATGCCTTTCCCTAGCTGAGTTTATGAAAGGGCAAGGTTCTCTTTATTTAGAAAATAGCATACCATTCTTTTAGAACTGAAGTTTATAATAATGTGGCATTTGTATTAACAAAGAAGCATCAGGGTACAGGTTCAATAAAGTCGTACTGTGGATTCTTCAAATTGTGTTTGAGCTGTTTCTGCACTGGTGATCCACACACAGCACAGCATCTGGCAACAGAGGGAGGTGCCCGAGGCTTGATTCATGGACGTGCACCAGTGCCCAGCTCAGGACAGGCGCTCAACAACAGAAGTTGATTATCTTGGTTTTGTTTCAATACAGTGCCTAACGTTGGAGGAGGACACCATCACTGCAGTGACTGGGGTTAGAGGATAAGGCAGAATGTCCGTCTTAGAGGAACCAGAATGCCAGGAGGGCTCCAAGTTAGGGCCCCAACACCGAAGCCAAGTACACAGTGGAAGTCGAACCAGCAGCAAGGCTGACTCAATGCTCCTTATACATCCACGTCTAACAGGATACTGAGGAGCTTCATGAGCAGTCAGAACACTTGCTTTTCATAGTCAGGATTTTAACTCACAACAAGACCTTCAAGATGCATTTCCAAGAATAAATTTTATCCAAAAAAATGGAGGCTTCTCTGTATTACACAGTAATATCTCAAAGAATCATTTTAAAACAATCTTGAATCACTTCCTAAAGGTCCAGGAGACATTAGGGAGTCTCCAACACGAGGCTCCTGCCACTCTAACCTGTCATCCTGCCTCAGCTTCAAATGACAAAGATAAAGTCCTAAATATCGGTACCCAATAAAGCATGCTAAGTCCAGCTAGAAGATTTTTTCTTTATAAGAAGAATTTAACTACCCCAAGACTCAAAATCAAATATAATACAGAGAATAATGGGGAACTGGGGAAAGAGAAATAAAAGAGAGGTAAAGAAAAGGGTCCAGGGAAGGGGCTTCCCTTATTGCAATAGTGGTAAAGAATCGACTACAATGCAGGAGACGTAAGAGATATGGGTTCAATCCCTGGGTCAGGAAGATCCCCTGGAGAAGGGCGTGGCAACACACTCCAGTATTCTTGTCTGGAGAATCTCTATGGACTGAGGAGCTTGACGGGCTACAGCTGATAGGGTTGCGAAGAGTCAGACACAAGCTGAAGCAACTCAGCACACACACACACAGGCAGAGAGAAATGGAGGCAAAAGAAAGACAATCTAGCATCGAAGGGGAAGATTCAATCAAGAGGGCTATTCAAAAAATTACAATGTTGAGAGATGATCACAAATGAAGAGCTATTTACCTATTTCCCTTAAAAAAAAAAAAAATAAGGGTGTGAAGAGCCTACTGTTTAGATGGAGAGACATGGCCTAGCACTTGTATCCTCTGACACCCAACTCTCCCTAGATCTGATACCAGTTGATCACACCTGGCACCCAGCTCCAGGCAAAGGAGGCAGTTATGTCACCTGCTGCCAGGTAGTGCTGGAGAAGTGGGACTTAATCCAAAGCAAATTTGCAGTAAAACAGCACTAGCAGCTAAGTAAGTGAAAGGTTTAGCCAACACAATAGAAAGGAGCTGGATAAATTAAAGACTGGAGTAGAATAAGTTAAATCACATTATTTACAGATGATGAAGAAAGCTGAGCACAAAAGAATTGATGCTTTCAAACTGTGGTGCCGGAGAAGATTCTCAGGAGTCTCTCCAACTGCAAGATCAAACCAGTCACTCCAAAAGGAAACCAACCCAGAATATTCATTGGAAGGATTGATGCTAAAGCTGAAACTCCAATACTTTGGTCACCTGATTCGAAGAGCTGACTCACTGGAAAAGACCCTGATGCTGGGAAAGATTGAAGGCAAAAGGAGAAGGGGGTGGAGAGGATGAGATGGTTAGATAGCATCAATGACTCAATGAATATGAATTTGAGCAAACTCTGGGAGATAGTGGACGACAGAGGAGTTTGGCATACTACAGTCCATGAAGACACGACTTGGCGACTGAACAACAAGAATGATTAAGACAGTATGAAACGACTGCATGGGGACTTCTTTGGAGGTCCAGTAGTTAAGACTTCACCTTCCAATGCAAACGGTATAGGTCTGCCCTTTCGTCGGGGAGCTAAGATCCCCTCGTGGCCAAAAAACTGAAACATAAAACAGAAGCAGTATTGTGACAAATTTAATAAAGTCTTTTAACATGGTCCACATAGGAAAAAAAAAAAACTTAAAAAATGAAAAGACTGCATGAGTACATAGATCAATAGAACAGAATAGAAACTCGTAAAATAGACCCAAATACATTTGGGAATTCAATATTTAATACACGTGGCATCTTAAACCAGAGGGGAAAGGTAGCTTATTCTGTAAATGTTGTTGGAATTACTGGATAGTCAACTGGAAAAGGACAAAGCTGGAACCATACTCACACCACTCACTAAAAAAACCTCCAAATGGGGCAAAGATTAAAACATTAAAAAATAGTAAAAGTACTGGAAGCGACAAGAAAAGAGACAACAAGTGTTGTCTGCCTCTGCTGGAAGGACACACCACCTATGAAACAGTCTTGGGAAGAAAATCTAATCTAAATCTGATAGCGCTTTGATCAAACTACTAACTTACGAAAACCACAGAGGACTGAGGAACAGTTAAACTCCACTGCAGGGATGCAATCAGCAAAACCAGACTGTGGGAGGCTCTCTAGGATACCCCCGAGGCAAAGCTCCAGTGGAAACAGTAAGAATCGTGTGCCCGGCAACCATATTTGTTATAAGGTATAAAAAGATACATAATAGAATCTTCTTGTATATACATTAAAAAAATCTCTAGACAGAGTCACATAAAACTAAGAACAGTGATACCTTGGGGAAGGAGAAAATAACATGAGAAATGGGATGGGAAGAAGAATTCACTTTATAGTTTCCAAACTTTGGTGTTTTTGACATATGTAAATTCATTACCTATTTTAAAATGAAAAGAAATTAAAAACCCAATGAACGTAAAGACAAAGAAAAAGCCTCAGCTCTTAACCGGGTAATGATCATGATAAAAACTCCTGAGTAGAAGCCCCTGAAGCAGTTAACAGCAGACAAGAAAAAATAAACACCTGAACCAAGAGACTGTGCCTTGCTTTTCTCAATGAAGTATTGCAATAGTTTCCAAATTCATTTTCCTGACTGATTTTGGGCCTTCTAGTCTATACCACATGTGACTGTCAGAATGATTTTCTAAAATGTGGATCTGATCATGTTGAAAAACTTTCAGTATCTCTCTTTACCTACAGGATCAAGTTCAGCTCCTGAGCATGGCACAACATTGACATCTTTCATAATCTAGCCTTAACCTACTCCCTTTCCAGAGGTCTGCCCCATCCCTCCTCACTACAGACCCTCAACAGAAGCACACTGGATTATTGGCTATATTCTGAACACATTAAGCACATTTTTCTTGGTCATGGTTATCCATCTGCCTTTCCTTCTGGATATTATTTATTTTCTATATATCCTTTGAGACCCAGCTAAAATGCTACATCCGTTAAGAAGCCTGCCCTCGCTTTCTCCAGGCAGGAGTTCCCCTTCCACTAATTTACCCCGTTCACTAGGCTCACAGAGTCCTTTGTTCAAACATCTAATACAGCATATGTCACAGCATGCCATAATTATTGTTTCTTCTAGTTGGTATTTAATAAATGAATAATCATGCCTTATAGCCAATCCAACTCCTTCTTCAAGGGTCGTTAAGCTCAAAGAACAAATTAAAAAAAAAAATCAAAAGCCACGCTTGCAAAAAAAAAAGACTAGGCCACCAAAATGAATTTATCAGCCTCTCCTCATTGCAGATGGTCCTGAAATCAACATCCCGTATTATTCATACAGCATACCAAGAACTGAAGTGAGGCTTGGGTCCCTCCTCCAACAGGCTCCGGCAGACTATGCACTCCTTCAAAGACAGGCAAGTTTCCCTTAGGCACAAAAACTAAAACGCCACTGTCTCATTTCCTAGGGAGGAGAGTGAAGTGCAAAGAGCTCGCTTAGATGAGAGCCAAAAATTGGTCACAAGAGCAGAGACTGGAAACCAGAAGTTGTCCTAATGAGACTCCTGAGCTGATCTCCTAGAAACCAAAGAAAGCCTGCAACCTGAGTACTTTTCTTTAGCATGTTCAGGATATTTGAGATTCAGAGAAAGTAAATATTTGGCTTCAGAAATACACCTGAGTGGTAATAAAGACACAGGTGTGGCTGCTAGAGTTGAGGAGGCCCTTCTGACAGGTGCCTGCCAACCACAGCCAAGGGAGGGCTTCTGAAAGCTTCTACTCCTCCTTTTCTTTCTTTCACTCAAATACAATCCTTTGGTCTCCTTTCTCATATTTCTTACAACTGAATTTCCCCAATTCATTTCCTTATTTTACCTCCTTGCATTAAGCCTCAGTGCACCTGATAATCATTTATCTGTTTCACAAATTATGTTGGATCTCTAACAACACCTTTTAAGATCTTGCCAAGCACCACGTTTGGGCACTGACCTAAATCACTACTATCTACCTGCATTTACTTATGTATCAGTGACCCTGAAATCACAGGACTTGAGCTGGAAGGTCACCTAATGACCCAATGCCCACAGTGTACAGTCAGTAAACAGGTGAATTTGCTCCTCCAAGGTCACATTAGTTAACTGCAGAATCTTGACCATAATCTGGTCTCCTAATACCCAGCTGAGCATTATTTCTATTGCATCAAGCTATCTTCATCTGTTCCATTTTATTTCCTTAATCTGAGATATTATATTCAAATTTCTGTTTCATAACAAACTTTGATCAAGCCCACAAGAATCTTCAAATGAAGGAGTCTCCTGATATTAAAAACATCTTCCTGAATTATATTCAAACTCCTCTGTAACAGGAAGTAGAAGTGGTGGGCAAGAGGAGAACTAGGGTTGGGGAAAGACCCATGTTATTCAGCTTTAATTGGAGGAACTCATCTTCAATTCACCTACCAGTTAGAAGGTGCTGAGACAATCTGACATTATCAATTCTTTCACAACATCCTGTATTCATAGATTGTATTCAGGGCAATGAAAGTCAAAAGGCAGGCAGGCTCCACTGCAACTACTTGACCAAAGAGCAGGTTATTGTTGTCCACTCGTTCAGTCATGTCCAACTCTTTGCGACCCCATGGACTGCAGCATGCCAGGTTTCCCTGACCTTCACCTTCTCCTGGAGTCTGCTCCAACACATCTCCATTGAGTTGGTGATGCCATTCAACCATCTTGTCCTCTGTCGTACCCTTCTCCTCCTGCCTTTCCCAGCATCAGTGTCTTTTCCAAAGGATGACGGTAGATTTAAATGCCCTGTAGTATAGCCCAAGGGGCTTCCCCAGTGGCTCCGTGGTAAAGAATCCACCTGCAATGCTGGAGACACAGGAGATGCGAGTTCAATCCCTGGATCGGGATGATACCCTGGAGGAAGGCATGGCAACCCACTCCAGTATCCATGCCAGGAAAATTCCATGGAGTCCATGGCGTCACAAAGAGTCAGACAAGACTGCAGTGACTGAGCACACACACACAGCCCAAAATAAATAAAAGGAACAATATCAATATAAAATAACTAATACTTTTGAGAGGCTTCCTGCAATCATCCAAAAGTCTTCAGGGCACAAATTATTTGTAGCTATTGTCAGAAGAAAATTTTTGCATATTCAAGTAGACATCTGTTATGAGCTGAATGGTGTCCCCTCCAGAAAAGATATGTTGAGTCCTAACTCCTAGTGCTTTAGAATGTGACCTTATTTAGAGAGAAGGTCTTTACAGAAGTAATCAAGTTAAAATGAGGTCTGTGGGGTGGGCCCTCATCCTATGACTGGTGTCCTTATAAACAGGAAAGGTTTGGACAGAGATGCACATAGAGGAAAGATGGTGTGAGGATGCCGAGAGAACATCACGTACAAGCCCAGGAACACCTAAAGTACCAGAAGCTTCGAGAGAGGAATAAACGTATGCTCTTTGACAGCACTCTGCCAACATCTTGATTTTGGACTTCTAGCCTCCAAGACACAGAGAACAGAACAATCAATATCTGCTATTTAAGCCAGCCAGCCAGTCTATGATAATTTGTTATGGCAGCCCTAGGAAATAATACGACATTTTATGACCAGGGCCAACTGCCGACAAATCAATGCGTTCAAACTGTGGTGTTGGAGAAGATTCTTGAGAGTCCCTTGGACTGCAAGAAGATCAAACCAGTCAATCCTAAAGGAAATCAATCCTGAACATTCAGTGGAAGGACTGACACTGAATCTGAAGCTCCAATATTTTGGCCACCCGGATGTGAAGAGCCAACTCATTGGAAAAGACCTTGATGCTGGGAATGATTGAGGGCAGGAGAAGGACAACAGAGGATGAGATGGTTGGACGGCATCACCGACTCAATGGATATGAGTCTGAGCAAACTCTGGGAAATAGTGAAGGACAGGGAAGCCTGGTGTGCTGCAGTTCACGGGGTCACAAACAATTGGACATGAGTGAGCGATTAACAACAGCAAGGTTTCCAAGGACCACCGGCCAATGCTGGCGGGAATCAACTTCAGGTTGGCAAAGGAATGTTAACAGAGGTATACCGCTCAGCTTACTGCACAAAATAAATCCAAGGGTTTTTCCACTTTATAATATGTAATTCACATATTTATGCAAAGGCAAATTTTAACCAATACTTCTCTGTAAATATCACACAGCTACTTTTGCCAAACTAGAGTACAGAAAGTGGTCTCACTCACACACACACACTCACACACACAGTATATTCCTACATTTGGCCTTGAATAGATTGGAAGTTTCCACAGTTGCTGGGACAATGATTCCAACGGTTCCTGTCAGTTTAGGAGACTAGATCGCAACAGCTGCATTTTCAATACACATCACTGTCTTTAAAAGATGCTCAGAGTGAATTACAATTAAATTACAGAGCTGTCAAAAAGGGTTATAATTATAGCATTTATTCACTACATTTACAAGGCCAGACATACACAAAAGGAATTGAAAGCTGAAGAGAAACACACAAAACCCACTCCACATTCCTTACCTCAGCAGGAAATCGGGGTGAGGGGAGAGGGGAAGACGAGGCAGTTATCATGCAAAGAGCCCATTTACTGCGACAACAATGCTTCCTGCTTCTAGAGGGACTTCGTTCCAGGAGTTGGAGGCACTTTAAGACATCTGGTGGCAAAGGCATCTCTCTTACAATTGGAAAAAGGAGGGCAGCAAGGTTGCCATGACTCACCCCCAGTTACAGACAAGTAAGGGAGGAGCTGGGACCTGAACCAAACGGGAGGCGATGCCCACCAGTGGGCTGCACGGGGAAATCACAGTCAGGGCAGCCGGACCTGACCCCTGGCTTTGTGCTCGTCTAAAGGAGGATATTAATTTATCCAACAATTATTTATCATGCAGCTTGGAGAGCCTTGAAAATGGCCCTTCACTTCTCCTGCCACAACAGCACAAGGTAGGAGAGAGGAAGAAAACCCTCAGTTGCCATTTATGCTAGTCAATTCTGCTACTAATCAATAACGCGCTCAGAACCACTGGGAAATGGTACAGCCACTTAGTCACTGTCAACCTCAGCGTCCGGAAGACAAACAGAGGTAGTAATGCTTATGCCATGAGCAAACTCCTTGAATACACAAAAGCACTGCTAACTAGAACACCGTGCATGGTTTCAATCCCGCAATGAACAAATATCTCTCGCTCTCTCTGTGTGTGAGACCTTGCGTGTAGACTTGCTTCTCAAGACCTCATGGCTGGTTGAGAGGAGACACATAGATAAAGCAAAACAAGGCAATACACACAGAACTTGAAAACTACAAACTCAGTCATGTAAACAAGTTCAGAGCAAGGAGAAAGTTAACTGATTCTTACCAACCTGTTTCTCACTCTTTTCTGAATATAATCACACAATGGTGGGGTTTCTTAGTACCTTCAGGTTTTCTTCTGTGTTCTAAAATTTTATTTCAATTGGTCTTCAACAGACCCTGCTTTTCCACCAGTCAGTGGTATTTCCATTACACATAAAACCCCAGCCCCATCCTCCAACTTAAATGCTTGCTTGGTGGCAGTGAAATGACTCATTGGGGAAAAGAGAAAACATCTCTAACAGTGCTACTGACAAAAAAAAAATCTATGACTTTACAAGAGTTCTTCTCTGAATTAAGATGGTGATAGCAAACACATGACCTTATCATGCTATTTTGGGCCCAGGATAGGAGAATAACTTCTCACTTATTGATCATATAATTATTTTCCTGTTCAGCGCCAATACAGAACCATAGTTCTTCTTAACATGCCACAGGCAGCCACTGGCATATGATCAAAACTGACTGCCGATACAGAAACCATTTGCAATTCATGTCAGATTTTGTGTCTAACTTCTTAATGAGCTAATTATGTCATATAACATTTAGAGCTCTGGTTTTAACATGTGATGAGCAGAATGATCTCAGAGATGAGGGAGATGGAGACTGACAGCTGTAGCTGTCCCCCAGTTTCTACTCTCCCTTTCTCCAACAAGGTTAAACCCCACGACTTTCAGTGAAGTGTCTGGCCATCCACTCTGAAGTTTGTGGCTAAGGTAAGGCTGATGGGATGGAGGAAACTCCCAGGATGTGTGCTAAAAGGAAGGCACAGGCCGTTTTCCTCCCCGTCCTCCACTCTGGTGCCAAGAACATGCACACAGTAGGAAACGATCCTGGACCACCTTGGTGAGGAACACACACTAAGGGTGGCCAAGTAACAAGGGAGAAGGAATTTAGGTCCCAGATGTCCTTATGGAGCAGGGCCACCGTACTGTCCTGGGCCACCTACCCTTGAGCTGTTACAAGAGAGAGAAATGCGTTCCCATCGTATTTCTGTTATTTGGTGTCTTGGTCTTCATGGTCACGATCACATTCTAACTGGTAAAATAAGCACAAATCAATTCACACTCACCTAGAAATCCAATTCCTTTATCAGAAACAAAACAATATGGAAGAGTAAAAAGAAGTTCTGCTTTCGAATAAAAAGCAAAGAAAATACTCTTCTAGTCTGCGTTACAAACTTGTAATGGCAGGAACAGCATATTCCTATAAATTCTGAATTTGCCTAGAGAAAAGATGAGCAAAAACCTATGCACACATATTGTACATTTCTGTTTATCAGTCAGTTCAGTTGCTCAGTCATGTCTGACTCTTTGCGACCCCATGGACTGCAGCATCCCAGGCTTCCCTGTCCATCACCAACTCCCAGAGCTTACTCAAACTCATGTCCATAGAGTCGGTGTTGCCATCCAGCCATCTCATCCTCTGTCGTCCCCTTCTCCTCCTGCCTTCAATCTTTCCCAGCATCAAGGTCTTTTCCGATGAGTCAGTTCTTTGCATCATGTGGCCAAAGCATTGGAGTTTCAGCTTCAGCATCAGTCCTTCCAATGAACAGCTAGGACTTATCTCCTTTAGGATGGACTGGTTGGATCTCCTTGCAGTCCAAGAGACTCTCAAGAGTCTTCTCCAACACCACAGTTCAAAAGCATCAATTCTTCGGCGCTCAGCTTTCTTTACAGTCCAAATCTCACATCCATATATGACCACTGGAAAAACCATAGCTTTGACTAGAGCTTCCTTTGTTGGCAAATCTTTGTTTATAAATCTGTTCATATACAGTATCTCTAAATTCATAAGTAAAACACCAAGCCACAGGAGTACCGAAATCTGTTCCAAAATCATAGAGCCTGAATTTCTGCCATCAGAAATGGCAAACAAATCAGAAATAGATCTGAGGATCCAAGCAAGCACATAATTTTTTTTTACTTTATTTTCTTTAATGAGTACTGGAGTTTTAGTTTCCAGTCCTCTCTCCAACACATTCACACATGCATGCTCACACACACACACACACACAGTGTCTGAAGGTTGTAGTGTTTACACAGGTTATAAAAATGCTTAGAAAAGTTCATGGGGGCTTAGTGTGTTTTAGATGATTTCCCCCTGTCCCATTCCTGGGTATGACTACAATTTGAATACCAGGCTACATGGTCTGGTGGTAACTCAGCACAGCCCTTCTGCTGCTCTATTATGACTTCATGGGAGGAACATACGCAGGGTTTTAAAAGGCCAATATAAATAGATCCCAACTTCCATAACTCTTTCTGGCATATGCATTATTTATTTTTGGTGGGTGGGAAAACAAAGGGAAACTAACTTCCTTTTAATGTGTCAAAATAGAGTTTAAAAAAACCCTCTCAAGGGACTTTCATGATGGGCCAGTGATTAACACTCCATACTCCCAATGTGGGGGCCCCAGGTTCCATACCTGATCAGGGAACTAGATCCTACATGTTGCAACTAAGAGTTCACATGCCAAACTACAATTTCTGCACAACTAAAGCTTATACATGCTGCAACTAAGACCTGATACAGCTAAAAAAAACCCAACCCTCTCAAAAACAGGACTTCATTTGTTCTTTCTTCTCTCACTTCAGTCCTCACCGTTCCCCGGCTTACTCTCAAGCGAATCTAGCTATAAATTATAAAATACTATAAAGAGTATAACAATTCATCTTTCTCTTTTTATATTTCATTCATTCCTTTTCTTTGTTTAAACATATACCATCTTAAGAGTGAGGCTGAAAACCCCTCCGGCTTAGAACAGAAAGATGGAAGAGTCTAATAGATCTGTTTGCCTACTCTTAGTAGATAGATCCCAATAACAAATAACTTTTATTCATAAGAAAAGGAATTTTGAAAATAAGTGAGCAAAACCAACTAGCAAAAAGGGCAAAGAGTTATATCCTAGGGTACAAACCCACTAAGTATTCAAGTCAAGGGATTTGGATCTTTATGTGGGGCTTCCCAGGTGGCGCTAGTGGTAAAGAAAATTCTGGCCAATGCAGGAGACACAGGAGACGGGAGTTTGACCCCTGGGTCAGGGAGATTCCCTGGAGGAGGAAATGGCAATTCACTCCAGTCTTCTTGTCTGGGAAATCCCAGAGAGAGGAGCCTAGAGGGCTGCAGGCCACAGGACCACACAGAGTGGAACACAACCGAGCATGCACGCACACGGGAACGACGGAGGAGAAGGACACGCGATTGGATAGGATCATGCAGGCTGTGGCTGGCATGGGGATGCCCCGTCAGGCACACTGGAGCGGAATGAAATCCAGCCTGCACCCCACTCACCGAACGCTGAGCTAGGTGCCCCAGGACAGGGCCGTGTCTGCAGGAAGGGCAGTCTTTTCTGAAATATCCGCAAGGTGTCAGATGGGCTTCCATCCGCCCAGGAAGGACACTACAGGGCAGCAGAAAATGCCGCCCCCATGTAGGCCACTTCACCTTAAGGATTAGAATGAGCTGAAGGCAACTGAGAAGAAGCAGATCGGAGGAAAGCTCTCTGTCTTCCTCCTGTTTGCCCAAAGTGAAAGTGTTAGTCACTCAGGCAAGTCTGACTCTTCCAAACCCTAGGCTCCTCCATCCATGGGACTCTCCAGGCAAGAATACTGGAGGGGGTTGCCATGCCCTCCTCCAGGGGATCTTCTCAACCCAGGGATCGAATCTCGGACTCAAACATGGCAGGCAGATTCTTTACCATCTAGGCCACCAGGGAAGCCCCTATTTGCCTAAAGCAGAACATAAATTTACAAAGGTGTCCTCCCTCTAACTCTCTACCATGAAGAACAAGGGTAGACTTGTTCTTTAGACCTGTGTCCACCCAGAGATGGCTCCAGAAGATTCTACATAACAACTCTTACTAACTAGTTCTTACTCATTATCCATTAGTTACCCATATATTTGTTTTCTATCAATTTTCTGCCCCTAGAAACTCAAAGTCCTTTTCCTTTGTCTCATCACTTCTCTAAAAATGTACTGTTCCCTTGCTAAGATGCTATATAAGCCCAAGCTCTAACCACTCTTTGGAACTATCCATCTCTGGGTATGCCCATGTGTAAGTGTTTTCCAGATGTTAATAAACGTTTGTTTCTTTCCCCCTTGTTAATATGTCCTTGTCAGTACAAGCTACAGGGTCCCAGATGGAGAATCAAGAGGGCAGTAGGAAAGAGAATGTGTTTCCTCCCCCACAACACCTGTCCTTCTCAAAGTTTTGTTCCAAGGATGAGCAGACCCATAGCCCCATGTGGATATTAAGTACTAAATGAACTCAGAAAAGGAAAGGAGGCAGAATAGGGGTACTATCTATGTGCCCTCTCTCGGTAATAGGAGACCTCTGCTCAGGAGATGGGGCTAAGGTGAGCAGAGCCAGCCTCGTGGGCCTGCACCCCGCAGTTCCAAAAGGCCCCCACTTGTTCTAATGCTTTGACTTAAAATTCTTAATTTTTGAACAAGGGGCCCACGTTTTTGTTTAGCACTGGACAACAAAATTTATGGGCCATCCTTAAGGTGAGGATGGCCTGGGGAAAGTGCTGAGGAGTTAGGAAGAACTCAAGGCTCTAGCCTCTGGTAGCACAGCACAATACACGATTCTGGCCTTGGGAGTGAGGGGACGAAGGGGCTGCAAGAAGCCGTGACCAGACCTGCCTGTGATGTGTGGGC
This sequence comes from Odocoileus virginianus, assembly GCF_023699985.2. Classification (NCBI taxonomy): domain Eukaryota; kingdom Metazoa; phylum Chordata; class Mammalia; order Artiodactyla; family Cervidae; genus Odocoileus; species Odocoileus virginianus. Next base: position 42,723,371 of record NC_069702.1, read on the forward strand.
TAATCAGGGAGGAGTCGGGGTCCGTCGTAGCAAAGAGGAGACTTAAGGAGTAGTACCAGGGGTGAGAAGCTTAGGGTAGTTAACTCTCTAATCCAGTCTCTCCGCCAACAAGTATGAGTATATCCTGAGGATTCTAGTCCCTTAGACGATTACCCTCCAGGTACCAAATAACACAGGGCATCCCTGGTGGCGCAGAGATAAGGAATCTGCCTGCCAATGCAGGAGATGCAGGAGACACAGGTTTGATCCCTGGGTTGGGAAGATCCCCTGGAGGAGGAAATAGCAACCCACTGCACTATTCTTGCCAGGATAATCCCCTGGACAGAGGAGCCTGGAAGGCTACAGTCATGCAGTTGCCGGAGTTGGAAGGACTGAGCGCACACGCACGCACGAGCTAACACAAGCGCTCCTGCCACTGCTGGTGCTTTCCACTCGCACTAGGCTGTCGCCAGCACCATCAGCAGGAGGGGAGAAGCGAAGGGAAATAAATGCCTTTTCTGGCTGGTTTGATCGCAGACACTGCTGCTCCCTTCTTTAATTACATGAAAACATAGGATTTGCTTGTCACACTTGTCTGTCTTTGAGCTCCCTTCTTTTTCACCTTTCAGCATTTCTACCCTCCTCTTTTAACTCTATTTATAACGTGCGACATTACCAAAGCTAATTTTCTATAGGAAACATTTCAGGAAACTTCAATAAGATTGTATGGATCCCTTCTCTAATTCAGCAATTAGACAAGGTGATTAAGGTGAAGCATACTCTCACTGTGAAAATAAAATCTTTTTTAACTTTCAAACTGATGGCACAAATGAGGTTTTAAGACTTAGCCTACTATTATCTGTAGGTGAAAGAATTACAGGTAATTTTTATTATCTTTTTAAATTTTTTTCAAAGTGTTTTCTAATGATATTTTACTTTTATGATTAGAAAAATAAAAATTATTTCAAAAGATTTAACCTAAGTGAAAACTATTTCCACCTACTTAAGAAATATCTTTTTCCATATAAATTGCTAATATCCTAATTAAAAATCAGTTAGCTATTCAGTAAAGCTGGTTCCTTAAGAAGTTCTACTTGGCAATATTTTGACAGCTTGGTTCAAATTACTGCATTCTTTGCAAGAGGCTTATAAGAATGTCACTTAATTTTCCAAATGCTGGATTTGAGAAACATGGGGTGGTGGGGAAGAAAGTAAAAATCACTCGCAATCCAATCAATTGAAAAAAAGTATATAAAACAAAAAGTAAAATATTCCCCCATCCCTGTTTTCCTACACAGAAACAGACTTACCTACAATCGCACCTTTTAAAAAATAAAAGAGGGATTATCATATTTCTACTTTTTCACATATACATCTGCACTGAGCAATACATATATATGTACCTTGTCCTTTTTATTGGCTATCTGAACCATAATTTATTTAGCCAATTTTCCTATTGCCAAGTAACAGGTTTTTTCCAAGTTCTTGTAATTGAATTATGGCTTCAATGAACATCTATATACATGTATTTTTATATACAGTGATATTACTTCTGCAAAATTCTTAAGAGTGCTATTCTTCAATTAAAGATAAGTTATTCTAAATCTTAACAAATGCTCTCAAATTAGCCTCTTAAAAGGTTGAACGATTATACTCTCAAAGTGGAAGTACCTCCTTTCCATGTCCTTTATTCCATTTAAAGTTATCCATTTTTTTCAACTGTTCTTAATCTGATTCCAGAAAAAAGGTTTTCATTCATAACCCCAGAGCACCTTTCCATATATTTCTGGCCATTTCTGTAACTTCTGTAAACATGTTTAGATCCACTGTCTATGAATGTTTTACTGTCTTTTTCCTATTGTTCACTCTTACATACTTACTGTTCAGTCCTCTCTTTGATGTTTGCTGAAATCACTCCTTCACAATACCTAATACCAAATCTGCCCTGAGTTTAAGGAGACACCATCATCTAAGGACATTCCAGCTTCTAATGTTTACATACCGCAGAACAAAGGAATAAAAGACTATTCACTATTAGTGATCAAAAGTCTAAAGCTTAACAGTGCATTGGAAATGCTCAAATACCAAGAGAAACAGCATCACACCACAGGATACACAGCCAGCCATGAAGTTATTTCTTCACTTGAATAATTTCATGTTCACACACCACAGTAAGAATCACAGCACACTTCATCACACTGGGAGCAGCTTAAAGAGACAAAGCCATCTACTCTCAAATTTTTAAACAATGACATAGAACACTCTCATCACTAGTCATAAAAATATCTCAATGCTTAAAAAATCTAAAGTAAAATGCACCAAGAATGACAAGAATTTGGTTAGAATGGGGAGTTTGAAGGATATTTTTCTCCTTTTCTTTAAATTCTTTAAATGGCATTTTAATTTCATCATTTAAAAGTAAATCTTAATCCTGAACTTAGAGTGGTGATGGTTACACAACTCCATGAACATACTGAAAAACACAGAATTATACAAGTTAAAAAGGTAAATTTTATGTGTGTATAATATCTCAATGAAGTTGTTTTTGTATAAGTAGAATTTTAAAGTTAAAATATCACACTGAAAAAAAAAAAATATCACACTGATTTTGCTCTGAATCTAAAACTGCTCTGTAAAATATATTTAAAACAAAAAACCTTGAGTACTCTGTTCTCATTAATTTTATGTTGAAAATTCTAGAAGATGGTAGGACACATAAAAGCTACAGTGTAATAGGCCTCTTTGTAACCCCTTGTTCTTTATAATAATATCTGATGAGCAAGTGGAGTGGCTTCTTAGAGAATCAGTGAAAAGACTGTCAGCATATTCAGAAACGTCTGGGTGACTTTTATCCTAAGGCAACTTATAGATCCTGCAGAGAGTGGTCCTTGCTCCCATTATGCTTATTAGAAGTTAACAGTGTTGATATTGGAAGAAAGGCTCAAGAATCTTGAAGGCATTAGCCCTTGTGGCCCCCTTTGCCTGGCAAAGCAATAAAACTATTCTATTTCATCCCTACCCTCAAAAACATTGAGAGAAAGATAGCCATTCCTTCTCTTTCTATTCTGGCTGAACTTCTGGGGTACCAGCTGATGATTAATGAAAATTTCACTGTGTAGAAATATTTCATAGGAAAAAAAACTTAAGTTTTAGGTTAATTAAAAAGCAGAAAAAAATAAATTAATTCTATTTATCACTAGCATAATGTAATAAATGAGAGCACTTCTGGGGGATGGCTATTCTTTTAGAACGTCCTAAATGAACGCGTAGCTCAGTCAATAAGGAAACTGCCTGCAATTCAGGAGACCCGGCTTTGATTCCTGGGTCGAGAAGATCCCCTGGAGAAGGAAGTGGCAATCCACTCCAGTATTCTTGCTGGAGAATCCCATAGACAGAGGAGCCTGGCAGGCTACAGTCCATGGGGCCGCAAGAGTCGGACATGACTGAGCGACTAACACACTACCACCAATGAATGCTAAGCCAGAAAGAAAGGAGAACTTGCAACAAATATTGCATCCAGGATGCTAATCAAGAAGCTGGAGTAATCAAGATACAAGTGAAACTGTTTCATTCTAATAAACTTGATAAAAATAGACTTCTGCATGTTTTAAAGTTTCTACTTTTAACATTATTTAAAGATAATAACAAAACTAAAATCCATTTTTATTCCCAGATCAAGCACGGGAACAAAAGGATATTTCCATGTTATGGTTGACTGGTCTCTGGAAAGAGTCACTACCCCCATCTTGGGAGTCTAAAAGTTAGAAACTTCACTTAGCTTTCAATGACATGAAATTTGTTCTTGGAAGTTCAGAGGAAAGAATACTTCTTTCTGGAAGGAAACATGAGAAGTTCTCAGGGATCAAGGGATAAGTCCCACCAGTATTGGTTAGACTTCAAACTAAGGGCAGAAAGAAATGTGAGGTTCTCTCTAACCAAGCCTGTCCCTCATTTTCAAATGAACATACCATCCGAAGTATTTAGAGATTTAAACGGTGTTTGCCACAGAAGCTCGGCATTTCTTCTACTTTCAGTTTACCACCTTGACAACATTTCTGTGGGAAGAACCTTATTCCAAGGCTGTTTTTTCAGATCATCTTCCCAAGAGAGTGTATCTTAGGGGAAGCATCTTCGTCTAGAAATAACTTCCTTTAGGATCTGTCTTGTCTGCTACGCCTCACGCTGTGGGGGCTGACCTCCCCAAAATGCCACTCTTCTTTGGAAGAGCCAAGAAGGAGCCTACCAAAACACAGACAAAAACCTGGAAGCTGATAAAGTACAAGGGAATCCGCTTGATGCGTGAAAAATGTAGGAAACTTGACTAAACCTAAGTGATCTATTCCCAATCCAAATCAGGAAAGGAGTACGTCAAGGCTGGTATGTGCAGAGTACATCATGCGAAATGCCGGGCTGGATTAAGCACAAGCTGGAATCAAGTTTGCTGGGAAATATCAATAACCTCAGATATGCAGATGACACAACTCATGGCAGAAAGTGAAGAACTAAAGAGCCTCTTGATGAAAGTGAAAGAGGAGAGTGGACAAGTTGGCTTAAAACTCAACATTCAGACAACTAAGATCATGGCATCTGGTCCCATTACTTCATGGCAAACAGATGGGGAAACAATGGAAACAGTGAGAAACTTTATTTTGGGGGGCTCCAAAATCACTGCAGATAGTGATTTCAGCAGTGAAATTAAAAGACACTTACTCCTTGGAAGAAAAGTTATGACCAACCTAGACAGCATATTAAAGAGCAGAGACATTACTTTGCCAACAAAGGTCCGTCTAGTCAAAGCTATGGTTTTTCCAGTAGTCATGTATGGATGTGAGAGTTCGACTATAAAGAAAGCTGAGCACTGAAGAACTGATGCTTTTGAGCTGTGGTGTTGGAGAAGACTCTTGAGAGTCCCTTGGACTGCAAGGAGATCCAACCAGTCAATTCTCAAGGAAATCAGGAAATCAGTCCTGAATATTCATTGGAAGGATTGATGCTGAAGCTGAAACTCCAGTACTTGGCCACCTGATGCAAAGAGCTGACTCTTCAGAAAAGACCCTGATGCTGCGAAAGATTGAAGGTGGGAGGAGAAGGGGAAGACAGAGGATGAGATGGTTGGATGGCATCACTGACTCGATGGATATGAGTTTTGAGGAAGCTCCAGGAGTGATGAACAGGGAAGCCTGGCGTGCTGCAGTCCATGGTGTTGCGAAGAGTCAGACACGACTGAGTGACTGAACTGAACGGAAAGTGATCTATGGCTGCTCAGGTTTTTCCACATTTGAATTGCCAATCAGCAGCATGAAAATTAGCACCCTAAGGTAACTCTTTGGCCTCATTTTAAAGTACATTATTTTCTCTATGCCATTTATTTCCCCCTTCAACTTTAAGGACAACAGTCTTCTATTCTGCGTTTTTTGTTTTTTTTTTTAAGTCAGCATGGGAAACAGACAAATGGTCTCTTTCCATCCTGTGGACAATAAAGCCATGGCTCCAAGAAAAAAAAAAATGATACGTGTGATGTAATGTGGAGCACAGTGCCTGGCACACAGTAGGTAATCAAAGCAACTCCAATAAGAACAGAATAACAGCTCTTTTTATGACGGTTTCATGTATCTGCTTTTTCACAGGTACTAAGCAGTTCAACAAATACTTTCTTTTTTTCTCCTTCCTATTCCTGTATTGGGCTTCCCTCGTGGCTCAGTTGGTAATGAATTTGCTTGCAACACAGAAGACCCAGGTTTTGATCCTTGGGTCGGGAAGATCCCCTGGAGAAGAAAACGGCAACCCACTCCACTATTCTTGCCTGGAGAATCCCACGGACAGAGGAGTCTGGTGGGCTACGTCCCTGGGGTCACCAGAGTTGGACGCTACTTAGCAACTAAACCACTACCATTCCTGTATTAAATACCACCCATACCTTGTCCATGAACAGAGAAACATCTTGCTGTGTTACAGAAGTGGAGGAATGAGATCATTACAGGTCTGTTTCCTTCCCAATTAAAGGCTAGAGTCAAAGACCAACAATAGTATAAATTCCCTAAGGAGAACTTGCCTTCTCTCAACTTTCTATTGAGGTTCACGGCCAATGGGCTGCACAATTTCTCGTATCTCAAGGAAATAATAGCTTAAAACAGATAGGAGGTATACTGCCATTATCTATATGGTAGTATATATGCTTTTTTCCTAATCCAAAAATAGAACCTGGTTTATTTGGGGTTAAGATAACAGAAACTTGAGAATCCAACGCTTTTGGGACCTTCCCAACTCAGGGATTGAACCTGAGTGAGTCTCCTGCATTATAGGTGGATTCTTTACCATCTGAGCCACACAGGGAAGCCCCTTTTATATTCCAGATAACAACAAATAACTATAGAACTGTGTAGATGAATCACATAGCAAAGTGAAACTGTGATTTCTAGTGATGAAAGATAAGAAATAATGTTTTCGGCCGCCAAGGATGAAGGGAGCACTAGGAAAGATGCTGTGTCTGAAGAATGACACCATTTTTAAGCAAGCCTTTTCCCTCTTGAGGTTCAGAACTTCAGGAGAGAATCCCATCTGTTCTGCAGTGCTGCCCACCAGTCGGCACTACAGGTCAAGGCCCACGCATGGCATTGGAAGATACAAGCATCTAGTTAAGCCAGAAGAGCCCAAAAAGAAGGGGAAAGTGGAAGTGAGACCCATTAATCTGGGGACAGATCATGAATACGGGGCTTTAAACATTCACCTGATCGCATGACATGGCCCTGACAGAGACTTATGCCCAGTATGTTCACAACCTCTGCAATCGTCTCTCCATTAAAAGTCGAGGAAAGTTATGCGATGCCCACCAAAACCACAGAGGTGCTGCAGCTTCAGGACCAAGGCAACAAAATGTTACTGGACTCAGTTCTTACCACCCATGAGTGAGCGGCTCAGATCAGTGGTTTGAGCGCTACGTTTGCAGAGATTTTCTTGGAAATAATCCAAAGCAATCCTCCTGAAGGAGTCAAATTGTCAGAGAGAACACACTGAAGAAGACTTCAAGGGAAGGTTCAGAGCTCGGCCAAAACCGGAAGAACTGTTAGCCAAGTTGAACTAGCTCACTGCAGACCCTTTCATGCCTTTCAGCACTGGTGATAATGAGTGGCAAGGGGAAGAGCTTCCTGGGTGGCCAGAGTTGAGCAGGAGACCCTGACCCTCAACATCATGAGTGCCCATCTCCACTGCCAGGAGTGTCTCCACTCCTTGCTTACTAATTGTCACCACTTTTCTTTGAGCCAACCCTGGGTATCCTCCATCTAATAAAAAGCTGCTGCTGATGGAAAAAAAAAGAAATAATGTTGTCAACTGAGTCACCTGATCAAGAAAAATAAAATACATGTCCTAAAAAAGTTTTTTTTACCCTATACAATAAGGAAATAGGGAGATCTCATAGACTTTGTATTTCCCTAGAGATGTAGTAAAAGCTTCACAGTCTGAGTCACAGAAAGGTACTCTCAGGACAGGCTTTCACAAACACACTAAAGCCATGTTGGCCCAAGGGTGTGTGTTGAGGAGGAAAAGGAAGGGAAGTTTAGTACAGGCATCACGCAGAATATTTTCCAAAGTTCTTCCTTGCCCTGGTTTAGATTTCTATTTTCTCAAAAAGAAAAATATATAAACATCTCAATACGCTATTTTCAACCTAACTAATTTTTTTAAAGGGAGAGAAAACTGCTCTGGATAAAATAAAATGAAAACATTGAACAACCCAGGACATGAACCAGCAAGGATCGACTAGTATACACATATCATGTTTCTCTCTGCCAAGGAAGGTAGGGTAAATCCAATTGTTGGTACTTTCCATGTAATTCATTTGAAGGAATTTTGAGGGGGGAAAAAGAGAGGAAATGGAAGTTGAAAATCAAAATGTTCTGATTACCAGTAACAAAAACAGATGTATTTCAGGGTTCATTCAATGCACTATATTATAATGCTTCCTAGGCGGCAGTAATTGTAAACAATCTGCCTGCCAATGCAGGAGACGCAAGAAGCACAGGCTCAATCCCTGGGTCAGGAGGATCCCCTGGACTAGGAAGTGGCAAGCCATTCCAGTCTTATTGCCTGGAAAATCCCACGGACAGAGGAGCCTGGTGGGCTACAGTCTGTGGGGTCCCAAAGAGTCAGACATGACTTAGTGACTAAGCTGAGCAAAGCAGGCTGAAGGAAGAGGTTAAGTAAACATTATCCCTACCAGTATCAAAATTTTTAAACATTAAAGCATTTTGAACAGAAAATTTATTTTTAATAAATAATAAATTGTGTAGAATGTAAATTAAAAGTCTTGACGTCTCAGGGCTATTACTATTAACCTCAGATGCAATAACTTGAAGAGAAACTAAAGTAGACAGGATGGTCTGTCTCTATCAATGGCCCTTCTGCCTTAAAAACATTTTTGTGCCTATTTCAAAATAAGTTTTCTGCCTCCTTCTTTCACGAGTTTAACTGTCTCTTCTTATTAGGTTGTGTGTGTGTGAGTCAACTTAGTTGTGTCCAAATCGTTACAACCCCATGGGCTGTAGCCCACCAGGCTCCTCTGTCCATTGGATTCAGGCAAGAATACTGAAGTGGCTTGCCATGCCCTCCTCCAGGGGATCTTCCTGACACAGGGATCGAACCCACATCTCTCATGTTTCCTGCACTGGCAGATGGGTTCCTGAACAGTAGGGCCGCCTGGGAAGCCCTCTTATTAGGTTGCTGCTGCTGCTTGGGCCTGTGAGATAGGAAATTAGATCATCCAGCATGATAAGATCATATGCAGAGAGAATCACGAGGTGCTGAGGGAAAGGCTAGGAAGGTCCCCCAGGAGTTTAGAGGATGAATGGCTCCGGTTCTGCGGCCTTTGCTTTGCTCACTTACATCTGGGTGTTTCTCTGTGTCCCACACAGTTGAGGTTATTGTATGGATTATTTGTAGTTAAATCCATGAAAAACAATAGGGAAGAGATGGCTTCTGTCTCTTTAATTTGCAACTCAGAGTCACCACTTGGTACCATACCTGCAGCATCAGCACCCAGAGACTCAGTATGGACATTCTGTGTAAGTTTAAGTTCCTCCATGGCCAAGATTTTGTTAAATGTTACTGAAATAAAAAGTATAGCATACAGACTTTGAGCACAAAGTTTATGACACTGGAAAAAAACAGTGGCCCACACTTATATTACCAGTTCTGTTCTATGTCTTCCACTTCAGCGAAAGAAAACACATTACCATTCATCATGTTGATGCATATGATATGTAATAAAATGGAAGAGATGGAGGAGACAAAGTAATACCTGTAATAAAACCCTGAAATTATTATTGCATTTCACAGTCCACAAAACTGCACATTCAGTGAATTACAGTCTCCATCAAATTGCTGACCCCTGCCCCTAGGGAGAAATTTACTGTATTCCTCATACCTGAAAAGGAAAGGCAGGATTAGCTCAGGGATGTTTTCTCTTTTAGTAGTAATAAAGTCAATGTTTATTCTGGGTAAAACGACATAATTTCCAAACTATGCATAAGAAAAATATATCCTGCCAAATATACAACTTTCTCACATCTCATCTCTTCTATTTCAAAAGCTCATGAATACCCAAGATTTGTATTCTGTTTTATGTCTAATTTCTCATAATATTTTTAGGATAAGAGAACAGGTTTAAAAAACATCATCATCATCTTCTTTTATTCCTGTATTATTTCCCAAGTAATTCAGAAGTGTTTACCTTGCAGAGATTATTTATTAGAGAAAAAATTTTCCTGGCTTGACAAACTAAGGCAAAAATCATTTTTTGAAATGTTTGCATTTATATAAGGTCAATTTTTATCCTCCTACTTTCCCAGCTATAACACATTTCCATTTTAAGTTCTGTTTCTTTAGAAAAATTAAGTTCCATGAGTTTTTCTAGCTTATGCCCACAGGTTCCTTTGGCAACTATCTCTCTACTTAGTGTAAGTAATCAACTATGTATGTGCTCAGTCACTTCAGTCATGTCTGACTCTCTGAGACCCATCAGAGACTGTAGCCCACCAGGCTCATCTCTCCATGGGATTCTACAGACAAGAATACTGGAGTGGATCCTCCCAACCCAGGGACTGAACCCGCATCTTCTGTGTCTCCTGAATTGCAAGTGGATTCTCTACCCACTGAGCTACTTGGGAAGCCCAAATAATCACCTAAATTGTCTTAGTATCAAAATGTCTTTTATATCTTTTTACCTTTATTAAACTTTTTCAAATTCCAATCACATTTTTGAAGCATTCATTTCTCTGCGCTTCCATAAAATTCTAACTTTGGATCTTTGTTATTTGTATAGTTTATCAGCTGTTTCTTATAACATTCTGTCACGAAGCATTTGCACACCTTTCCCCTGCATATTAAAGCCATGTTGTGATTATACCCCCTTCTATGCCTTGAAGCTCCCACATCACAGTGGCTGTGTTAAGCAAGTTAAACATCCTCCCTACTTTTACATCCCAGTATGAAGTGTTTTCTTAAAACTCAAAATATACTTTTCATGACCCACGTTGCTCACCAAAAATCTCAGGTAGAAAGATGAAACTGAATGTTTTTCTTACACCTTTCCTCAACACCACAACACAAATCTCTAAAGTTATTACTTCCATCCCTCTCTTACGGTTACTGAATTTATTGAGAAAACAATCAGTCTCAACTTAAATGTCATCTCTCTACCGAGACTAGTCCAGATGTATCCAAGCTGGTCAAACCACAGGAGGAAGTCAAACCACTTTCAGAGCACTACTTCTATCCCCACGGTTTTACTTTTCATTGTGATTATCTTTAAAAAATAAGCTATAATATTAACAGTTCTTTATTCAATTTTGATTCCTTTTATGTACCTCTTAGCTGCTTCTTTAGCTTCACGACTCTGTTAATGGTAGCCTTAAATTCCATCATCACTGAACAACTGGATATTCTGAAGCTTCACTACTTTCTTCTTTGGTACCACTGTCATATTGCTATAAAGGACACAATATTGTTTTTGAATGCAATTTCCTAGGACTGATTTACAAAAGTGCTCTGTCAGATGGACCTGGAATCAGATACATGTTTTCTTTCACAGGTTCTATTGGTATACTACAAAGCATAATCTACCCAACCTATGTGAAATGTTAGGACGGGATTGCGAAAATGTATCAATATAGTTAACACATGCAAATCTGTTTCTCATCCTGTTATGCCTATCCACACTGACTTTTACAGTGCTCACAACGGTATATTTTTCCATTTAATCCAAGTCCTCTACTACTTACTGAATGCCCATGAAGCCCACAAAATGGAACTACACAAATTGGGGAGAGAAAAGAGGCATAAGTCATATTCTATCCTCAGAAAATTTATAATCTCAACAGGCAGGATAGAGAATGCTCCAATTGGAATACAAAAATGACAAAACTTGTCTTCCTAATCTTCTAAGGAAAACATAGTAGCCTGTGAGAATTCTTTGATTTAGTAATTGCCAATTTGATTATTTGCAAGTGATTCCTTAAGATTATGTATGCAACAGTGGGTATATAACAACATATGCAATTTAGTTGAAGAATGATTCTCATAACTTAATATCAACATCAGAATCTCAATATACTTTTGTTGCTCTCTATTGATAGTGCATATGTTGTTTTTTTTTTTTTGATGGAATACTTTGGTATAACTGTAGTAAAATGAACACTTTGGGAATGAAGAAAATCTCTAGACATCTCCTTCGAAAATCTCAACATACCACACTCTTTCTCTTTTCTCATACACTCCTCCCTTGTCAGCTTTTTCAAATATAATTTCCTCAGAATGAATCATCATACAGGAAGGGACTAACTTTGCAACCATTTTACTTGGTGATCAACAAACATTATGACAATATGCCAAATTACATGTGCGGGCTGGGGACTCAGAGATTAATGAGACAATGTCCTTGCCTTGGAGGAACTTGGTGTGTTATGAGACAATGTTGTCTGTGTGGGCTGAAGGGAGGCTGCTATTAATCAGTTTTACACTGCTCCCTCCTAATGCCTGATAATGTAATTCAGTATGAAGTTTCAAAGATCTTTCATGCCTGTATTTTGTAAGGAAAGTCCAGTTTTTTGACACTAGAGAAATCATTCTAGTTATGTGAAATCAAGTAGCTTCCTTAGGTAACCTGATTTCCGTTGCATGGGACAATGTTTATGGGTTTACTCCCCACAAAGTCTTTTAAAACACGACACATTTCAGACTTCAATTCATAATTCTATTCTTTGGTCAGCTTTTTTTTTTCCACCTCTAGGTTGATTTTTAAAAACATCTGGCTGGGGTATAGTTGCCTTACAACGCTATGTTAGTTCCTGTTGTACGGCAAAGTGAATCAGCTTATGTTTACCTATAGCCCCTCTTTTTTGGATTTTCTCCCCACTGAGGTCACCATAGAGACCACAGAGCACCGAGTGGAGTTCCCTGTGTCATACGGCAGGTTCTCATCAGCTGTCTATTTTATATACAGCATCAACATGTACATATGTCAACCTCCCGATTCATCTCACCTCCACTTTCCCCTCACTGGTGTCCATGCTTCTTCTGCCTACTTTGTAAACAGCTGCATCTGTACCAGTTTTCTAGATTCTACATACATACGTTAATATATGATATTTTTGCTTTTCTCTTTCTGACTTACTTCACTTTGTAATACAGTCTCGAGCTCCATTTACATCTCTGCAAATGGCACAATTTCATTCCCTTTTACAACTGAGTAATATTCCACTGTATATTTCTAGTCTTCCTCATAGTCAGCCTCTTCCCACAAGTCTTCACACCTTACCAAGCTTCTCATGTACCATGTTTCTGGTTTACCATTTGCATCACGCCCTACTTAGTGATGATAACACTGGATAGATGTTACTGACGTCTCTGGGGCAGTGGGTAAGACATGGTTAAAAACAAGACTACCGGAAGAGTATAGCTTCCTGTACAGAGATATAAACTCATTGCAAAATGATGTATAACAGGTTCACATTTGTAAACAATTTAAAAGGTCATGGAAAACTCTGAAGGGAAAAATAATCCTAGTGGACAGTTCTATCACAAAATTTGTCTGATGTACTGTGAAGACAAGGGCTATATACCTGGGACGGTGAGAGAAGAGTTTAGGCAGATTTGAGTGTAGAGTGGCTGTCAGTGATTTTTACTGTCATAACTGCTGATGTTACTATACACAGAGTTCACAGTTTGTCCGTGATTGTGTATTGCAGATGTGAACTTGTTTTGCACCACAACTCAGAATTCACTTTCCTTTAGAAATAATGGTAGAGGTGGTGGTGGATATTCCATCCAGTTCTCTGTCGAGGAATGAAAGGTTTATTCCCCTAACTGCCGCAGACACAGGAACCCCAGAGACGGTGACCTTTTAGTCTCCAGAACCTGTGAATGTGCTACCTTCTGTGCACTGGAACTTTGCAGAGATGATTAAATTAAGGGTACTGGGACATGAAGAGTATCCCATGGGAAGGATTTTCCAGGTGGGCCCAATGCAAACACAAGTACCTTTATAAGTAGGAGGAAGGAGTGTCAGGGGTCATAGGAAGAGATGTGATGACAGAAGCAGACGTCAGAGAGGGAGAGAGACTGGAACATAAGACTGAAGGCAAGCAGAATATGCCACCCTAAAATATGCCATCTGGGAACACGGATTACTTTGAGTTGAAGTTACTTGGGAAAGAGCCAGTGCAAAAAGGGCACTTTGACCTTCACGTGTCACCCTTAAAAATGGGAAATAAGTATCCCATGTGAAAGGTATCCTCCCTGGGGGATAGAAGGCATCCTTCTCACCAGACATGGGGAATTCAGGACCAAGAAGGCTGTGCAAAGAAAATTTGTTATTTCTTCACTAATTTACTACCCCAAGCCCAAATCTCTTTGTTTTGTCAAGGTTGCACAAATTTATTGTTCCTTTGTCTAAGAGGTATGCAAACTTCCTACTTTGGTGATTTCTTTGAGTTTCATATTTTCATGTATATATGGGACCCCCATATATACAAAGCTAAATTTGCTTTTCTCCTGTTAATCTATCATAACTTCCCAGATGGTGCTGGTGGTAAAGAACCCACCTGGCAATGCAGGAGACAGAAGAGATGCAGGTTCGATTCCTAGGTCAGGAAGATCCCCTGGAGAAGGAAATGGCAACCCACTCCAGTGTTCTTGCCTGAGAAACCCCATGGACAGAGGAACTTGGTGGGCTACAATTCATGGGGTCGTAAATAGTCGAACACGACTGAGTGACTCAACAACGGTCTTTCATGTGGCAATTTAATTATTAGGTTAGCCAAAGAACCTAGAAGGGAAAAACAGAAAAACTTTCCATCCTTATACTACATTGCCAGCCTTGAAGATGGAAGAAGGGGCCTTGAATCAGCGAAGACAGACATCTCTAAAAGCTAGAAAACGCAAGGAAAGGGATTCTCCCCTCAAGCTTACAGAAGGAACACAGCCTTACTGCCTCATTTTAGACTCTGAAACTAAAACTCCTCAACGCTTACGTGAGAAGTCCCACAGTAAGAATCCTGTTTAAAACTTTGTTAGAATTTCCCAAAAGTTTTTAACCATAGACATTTTAAGAATTCTTTTTTAAACATTCTTCAGAATATTTGTTCATGAAACATACTTTGGGAAACACTGGTATAAGGATTTATGCTATGGATTACGGTATCTAGAAAGGATGTAGACATTCTTGGATACATTTATCAAGATGGAAATTCCATCCACTGACTCCATTGAGTGAATTATTACCAAGTATCTGTGATGGTTTTATGTTGAGACGGCTTATTGGGATGAGGGAAGAGGAGATGAGATATATATAAAGACATAAAGAAAATATCACTGACTCCAGGGGAAATATTAATTAGTAGAAGGTATGTCGGACACGACTGAGCAACTGAACTGAACTGAATTGATGAGATATTTACCAAAAAATTATAAACCAGGTAGAAAATGTTAGGTTTTGAGTGTGTATGGGTGGATGAAGGGACCATAGTGCTGTGGATGTTTGGAGGAAGAAAAAAAAACTTCTGGGAAGAGTGGGAGGTGTCAGAGAATTAATTATGAAAGACCTGGCATTTGGATTTGAAGTCCTTAAAGCACAGCTCTCCTGGAACTCTCTTGCTTTTTTGGTGATCCAGCAGATATTGGCAATTTGATCTCTGGCTCCTCTGCCTTTTCTAAAACCAGCTTGAACATCTGGAAGTTCACAGTTCGAATATCGTTGAACCCTGGCTTGGAGAATTTTGAGCATTACTTTACTAGCATGTGAGATGAGTGCAATTGTGAGGTAGTTTGAGCATTCTTTGGCATTGCCTTTCTATGGGATTGGAATGAAAACTGACCTTTTCCAGTCCTGTGGCCACTGCTAAGTTTTCCAAATTTGCTGGCATATTGAGTGCAGCACTTTCACAGCATCATCTTTCAGGATTTGAAATAGCTCAACTGGAATCCCATCACCTCCACTACCTTTGTTCAGAGTGATGCTTTCTAAGGCCCACTTGACTTCACACTCCAGGATGTCTGGCTCTAGGTGAGTAATCATACCATTGTGATTATCTGGGTTGTGAAGATCTTTTTTGTACAGTTCTGTGTATTCTTGCCACCTCTTCTTAATATCTTCTGCTTCTGTTAGATCCAAACCATTTCTGTCCTTTATCGAACCCATCTTTGCATGGAATATTCCCTTGGTATCTCTAATTTTCTTGAAGAGATCTCTAGTCTTTCCCATTCTGTTGTTCTCCTCTATTTCTTTGCATCTATTTCTGCTTTATTGACTATGCCAAAGCCTTTGACTGTGTGGATCACAATAAACTGGAAAATTCTGAAAGAGATGGGAATACCAGACCACCTGACCTGCCTCTTGAGAAACCTGTATGCAGGTCAGGAAGCAAAAGTTAGAACTGGACATGGAACAACAGACTGGTTCCAAATAGGAAAAGGAGTATGTCAAGGCTGTATATTGTCACCTGCTTATTTAACTTATATGCAGAGTACATCATGAGAAAACGCTGGAAGAAGCACAAGCTGGAATCAAGATTGCCAGAGAAATATCAATAACCTCAGATATGCAGATGACACCACCCTTGTGGCAGAAAGTGAAGAGGAACTAAACAGCCTCTTGATGAAAGTGAAAGAAGAGAGTGAAAAAGCTGGCTTAAAGCTCAACATTCAGAAAACTAAGATCATGGCATCTGGTCCCATCCCTTCATGGCAAATAGATAGGGAGACAGTGGAAACAGTGTCAGACTTAATTTTGGGGGGCTCCAAACTCACTGCAGATGGTGACTGCAGCCATGAAATTAAAAGACGCTTACTCCTTGGAAGGAAAGTTATGACCAACCTAGACAGCATATTAAAAAGCAGAGACACTACTTTGCCAACAAAGGTCTGTCTGGTCAAGGCTATGGTTTTTCCAGTGGTCATGTATGGATGTGAGAGGTGGACTGTGAAGAAAGCTGAGTGCCAAAAAATTGATGCTTTTGAACTGTGGTATTGGAGAAGACTCTTGAGAGTCCCTTGGACTTCAAGGAGATCCAACCAGTCCATCCTAAAGGAGATCAGTCCTGGGTGTTCACTGGAAGGACTGATGCTGAAGCTGAAACTCCAATACTTTAGCCACCTGATGCGAAGAACTGACTCATTTGAAAAGACCCTGATGCTGGGAGGGATTGGGGGATGCAGGAGGAGAAAGGACCGACAGAGGATGAGATGGCTGGATGGCATCACCAACTCGATGGACATGAGTTTGGGTGAACTCCTGGAGTTGGTGATGGACAGGGAGGCCTGGCGTGCTGCAATTCATGGGGTCGCAAACAGTCGGACACAACTGAGCGACTGAACTGAACTGAAGCACAGCTAGGCTGATGACTAGAAAAGCAAGAGAGAAGAGGGAAGTTTGGGTGAGCAACCTTACCTATAACAACTGCTGCCCAACTCAAGAATCACTAAGGGACTTACCTGGTGGTCCAGTGGTAAAGAATCTGCCTTCTAGTGTAGGGAACACAGGTTCAGTCCAGGAAGATTCCACATGCCGCAGGACAACTAAGCCTGTGTGTGCTGCAACTACTGAGCCCTAGCTCTAGAGTCTGTGCTCGGCAACATTTGAGAGGCCCCCGCAGTGAGCTCACACAGCGACTAGAGAAAGCGCACACACAGCAACAAGGAGCCAGTGCAACCAAAGATAAATAAACATTTTTAAAAAGGAACTGCGGGGGGCAGGCAGGACGAGCTTTGCTAAGTGACATCCTCATCTGTGTAATCATCAGAATTATAAATTGGGGTTCCAGTCCTAAGAAAATTCTTCAGTTCCACAAAACACTGAAATTTATCATAGATAAATGAAAATAAAATGATAGAGGCTCTTAAAATACATGAATATATATAACCAAATAATAAATGCTCCTTTTAGGTAAATGCTCCTTTGGGGGGTATTTTTCTGCGTGGAAAGGACTTTCCGAGGTTTCTTAAAATATATTAAAAACTTAAAATGTAAAAACTGTCAAGTTTAGACTAAAGATGCTCTTCTGGTAAATCTTCTGGTGGTGAGTATGGCTCTCTTCACTGTTCCCTGGGCCTTGGAACTTCTAAATTTCCGTTTAGGGATGTCCCTGGTAGTCCAGTTTTTAAGACTGCCCTCTCACTGTCGAGGGCCCGGGTTCGATTCCTGGTCAGGGAAATAAGATCCCACAAGCCACATGGTGTGGCAAAAAAAATAGATTAATTTTAAAAACTTCAGGGTTAGAGTCAGCTGTGTCAAAAAGTGTCGATGTCAACTCTGTGTGCAAGGAAGATCTGCTTTAACAGTAAAGAGCAGAGAGGAGCACCTCTGGGCTGATGTTCGCTTCCTGTTTGGTGTGGATTCTGGGCTGCCCTGGTGGCTCAGGCAGTGAGGAATCCACCTGCAATGTGGGAGGCCTGGGTTCGATCCCTAGGTTGGGAAGATTCCCTGGAGAAGGGCATGGCAGCCCACTCCAGTATTCTTGCTTGGAGAATCCCATGGACAGAGAAGCCTGGCAGGCTACAGTCCACGGGGTTGCAAAGAGCTGGATGCGACTGAGTGACTAAGCAAAGCACAGCATTAGGCTCTTTAGGAGCAGAAAGTCTCTCCCCTTCAGTCTCTGTAAGTCTCCACTCCAGAGCAGTGCAGGCATTCTCTGGGCGTGTTTGCTGCGATGGTGAAAGGATCACTGGAGTGAAATCTTGGCTCCAACTCAAACTTGTTTAGGAAATGAAATTTTGAATATTTCATATTTCAATAAGGAAAAGGAAGATGAAAGCAGGTTGCATTTTAGGGGTGAGGAAGTCAACAGACTTTCTTTTTTTTGGTGGGAGAGGGGCTTTAGCCCCTAGAAGAAACCAGCTTTGTCACTTTCTGGAAAGGCACCTGGACCGTCGCAGTTGTTGTTTAGTCACTCAGCCGCATCCCACACTTTGTGACCCCATGGACTATAGCCCGAGGGGCTCCTCTATCCATGGAATTCTCCAGACAAGAATATTGGAGTGATTTGCCATTTCCTTCTCCGGGGACCTTCCCGACCTAGGGAGTGAACTCATGTCTCTTGGCAGGTGAATTCTTTACCACTGGGACACCAGGGAAGCCCATACTTAATCCCAGGACTTGATCCAAAGCTACTGGCAAATTAAGCAGAATCACTTGCTTCATTTGAAATTTCATTAAAGAAAGAAAAGGGCAGGATTAGAGGATCACCTCCCAAGAAACATTCACGCAGGTATGACCTCAGGAGACTGGGCACCCCCCTTGTTTGTCTGGCAAACACCTTCTCATCTTTCAGGACAGCTCCAGTGACACCTCCAGGAGGCCTGCTGGCTGCCTTTGGCAGTTGTTGACTCTGCCCCATGTGCTTCCAGGCACTTTGTGCAAAATTCGCTCAAATATCACTAACTGTATTTTATCCAGTTATCTGTTTACATATCTGCATTCAATTCAGTGAATTTCTGCTAGGGCAATGCTATCAATAGAATCAAAGGCTTAAAGGCAGGAAGGACTCTGGCCTTTGGAAGCTACTTCCTACTATGAGAGATGGACAAATACACACCTGCTTACAGTTCTCTGTAACAGTAGAACAGGAAACAAAAGAGAGAAAATAAGAAGGAAGTGACCAGGAACCCCTGGGTGGCAGGGTCTCATTTCACATCCTTAGCCCTTAAAATATGCTTGTTCCTTGGAAAAAAGCTATGACAAACCTAGACAGCATATTAAAAAGCAGAGGCATCACTTTGCCAACAAAGATTTGTATAGTCAAAGCTATGGCTTTTCCAGTAATCATGTACGGATATGAGAGTTGGACCATAAAGAAGGCAGAGGGCCAAAGAATTGATGCTTTTGAATTGTGGTGCTGGAAAAGACTCTTGAGAGTCCCCTGGACAGCAAGGAGATCAAACCAATCAAGCCAAAAGGAAATCAACCCTGAATATTCATTAGAAGGACAGATGCTGAAGCTGAAGCTCCAAAACTTTGGCCGCCTGATGCGAAGAGCCCACTCGCTGGAAAAAACCCTGATGCTGGGAAAGACTGAGGGCAGGAGAAGAGGGTGACAGAGGATGAGATGGTTGGATGGCATCATCAACTCAATGGACATGAGTTCCAGAAAGCTCCGGGAGATGGTGAAGAACAGGGAAGCCTGGTGTGCTGCAGTCCACAGGGTCATGAAGAGTTAGACTGAAGATCAACAACAAAAGTCCTCAGCACAAGGTCTGGTGCATAACAAGTTCCTTACAGGTGAATGAAAGGAGGGAGATGGGGAGAGAGGAGAGAAGGAGGGAAGGAGGGAGAGACGGGAGCAGGAATCAACAAAAATGCTCCACCCCTCCCTGTCATTGCTGGACCCTATCAAATCCATCTGCTACTCTAAAGTGGAATTTTCAGGCTCCTGGAAGAGATATTTCAGAGCAGGCAGTCAATGATTCAATCTCACCTAGCACATAAAACAGTACATGATAATCACCATTGGTGCAGATGAGTCATCACTTGTCCCATATTTAACTGTCATCCCACAGAACACATTAGTTGTTACTAGTTAGTTAGTTGTTACTAGTTAGTTAGTTTTTACTAGTTAGATCCCAGGGGGTCTACAGAAAAGAAACTTTCATTCACTAAACCACTAGCACTACATCAATTTCTTTCTTGGATTCCGCATTATTAGACCAGCAGGCTCTTTTGCTCCCACAAAAGGATTTAGCTAGGATTTTCGTCCCCTTAGAACCTTGTCTGCCATCCGGTTCCCCATTTCTCTGCCAGCTTCATCTGTGCAGCTCATCTTGGATTACGTCCGGCAGATGGAGAGAGGCATCTTATTTCAAGCCTCTGCTGTCTGCATCCCAGAGCCCTCTTGGGCAGCCTCTATTTCTTCAGGGAGGGAAGGGAGGAGGGAGGATGAGCAGCTTCCCTAAGAGAGGAGAGTGTAAAGTATTTCTCAAATTTTCATCTTCAACAGCTAGTATCATTTTACTCCCTGGGGGGAGACTATGCTTTGTTGCTCAGGCCAGCAATATTATCTCTAGTATCCTGATGCCAAAATATCAATTACAGGTTCATTTGGATAATGGGATAAATTGGTGTCCAGACCGCTACACAAGACATAAACTGGAGATGCTGCTGGAAGGAACTGAGAGTCAAGATAGATGTGAATAAGGTAACGTCCAATTCTTCATATCCTTGCAAAGTCAGTAACTTCATTCTCAACTGTTACTTGTCTCATAAGCTCACCAGCAACCAAGGTGAAGTAGATATTCCCAAAGAGGTCTTCTTAGGTCCTAATCAGAAATTTTAATTTTCCCAGAGCATTTCAGCTATCCGAGGGCAATGCTAGGAGCAGACTGAAAGAAATAAATGACTTGTAACAGAAAACAAATGTTTCACCAGACACAGAAAGAATATTGCATGATGTCCTTTATATGAAATAGCTAGAAGAGGTAAACCCCCAGAGCCTGGTGGCTCAGATGGCAAAATATCTGCCTGCAGTGCAGGAGACCTGGATTCAATCCCTGCATTGAGAAGATCCCCTAGAGAAGGGAATGGCCACCTACTCCAGCATTCTTGCCTGGAGAACCCCGCGGACAGAGGAGCCTGGCGGGCTACAGTCCATGGGGTTGCAAAGAGCCATTTCCAGTGTTTGTCACCCTTTAGTCTTAGAGAAACTCCAGCTTTTTGCCATAATGTCTGTTTCAGGGAAGTACTTCTAACCATTGCTCCCTGATCTGCCTGGTCCTTCATCATCATCACCATCAGCAGCAGCAGCAGCAAGAGCCACTGCCCACCCGGTTACCTGTGTGGCTGGAGAATCTCGAGCGGAGCGGGTGCCCGTGCTCACGAGCCCCCTGCCCCCTCCCAGAGCTGTGTGACCAAGCTGTGCTCTGGGGAGTGGCCTTCTGTGGTGGTAACGTCAAAGGCCAGGGGTCGTTTCCGTTTAGTATTAAAATATGAAGACACTGCTCTTTCCACACACTCTCAGGATCACAGATCATCAGTTTTAACAAAGAGTAGAAGCATCTTTGGAAGAAAGGCAGTTTTTCCCCACTTCTTTTTGATAGTAAGAAGAACATACGCTTCCACACACAGACACAAAGCAGTCAGCTGTTAAGTGGAAAGAAAAGTCCCAGAATGTAGGGGGAATGAAAATACTGAGTTGGGATAAAAAGAAGGGAATTTGAAAAGAAACTTGTAGACTATGTAACAACAACAAAACCGCTAATGATCATATTTGGGAAGAGCAGGTTTGGGACGGCCCGTCTCACCCCACACCTTCCTTCTTGGGGCCGCACCCCGTGCAGTTAGGGCCATAGAATATCAGGCCTCCCAAACGCTCACCCAACCGATTTGCTAAACCACTCAGGTAGTCTCCCACCAGACTTGTTGATCTAGCTCTGACCTTTCCACTTCTGACCTTATGACTTCTTTTTTCAACCAAGGCTTGGTCCCATCTCCTAGACTTACTGCTTAGCCTTGAACATTTGATTTCCTAGACCACGGTTTAGACATTCCTCTGGGACCCCTGCCTCTGAGGACTTCATGTATTCAGCCTGGCCAGGGGATGCTGAAACCAAGTCCCCCTGAAACTGAGTTTCTCTGCTGAGTTTATGATTAACCCCTTTATCCAAAACTTTGCTTCCTTTCTTTTCCTGAACCTGTTCCCCTGAAGATTGAGGAGTATCAAAGAAAAGGGGAAACCCTAAAAAAGCCCCTGTGTACCTGTTCTTTGAAGTAAAAGGCTTTTGCTTCAGTCTCCCAGGCTTCCCTTGAGTCTCTAAAGGCTGACTCCGAGTTAAGGAAAAGGAAATGTGAAGATATAGAAACAAAGAGCGGTTGGGCCAGGAAATTGCTAATAATTTAGCATATAAATCTGACACACTGCAGAATCATCAGACTGAAGGTTCCCTGAAAGACACAGATTAAGGCCTGATACACGTTCCTAGGTTGTTTTTACAGGAAGCTCCAGATGGAAACTGACCACAAGAACACAGACCCCAGACCGGTTGAAACCAAAAGGCTAATGAAGCTTGATGCCAACCAGTGAAACCCCACCTTGATGCCAACCAATCCGAGAATTGTGCACTGATCACATACCCTGGGTCCCCTCCTTCATGCTGCTTTTAAAATCCCTTCTGAAAAGACCCAGGGAGTTCGGGTCTTTCGACCATGAGCTGCCTGTTCTTGCTTGGTGCCCTACGATAAATGCGGTATTTCCCTTCATGAGAACCTGGTGTGAGGAGATGTGCTTTACTGCACATGGATGAGTGGGTAAAGTTTGGTTCCGTAACAATGTCACTGCTCACTGTGACCCACGGAAAAGCGTTCAGTTCAGTTTTGCTGCATCCTTCTTTTTCTTGGTGTTTCCTTTAGTCTTAAGACTGAGCATAAACAAGGTTCTAGAGTTGATTTCAGGCTTACCAATGGCTAGATAAGCTTTACGTCAAGAAGAAATGCTTAAATATAATGAGAAAGCAAAATAAATTAAATGCTTTCAAAGTCCCCTAATTTTATTGCAATGTGCCAACTGACTCAGAGAGTCGTGTGTTGTTTTTTTTTTCCTATGTTGTGTGAGGAAAAAAACATGTGGTCCTGTTACAAAATGTTCTACAAGCCACAGAAATTGTAGCAATATTTTCCTGGAAAAAAATCCTGAAGGAGGGGAAAAGCATCTGTTTCCTATGTTTATCATGCTATGGAATGAAATGCAAAATGGGGAGTGGTCTATGGAGGGGCACCTATTTTCCTTTTGACAGGAAGCTGAGGTAGAGTGTTAACTGTGAGCTACCTTGGGGTTAAGCAGTACGGATGAGGACCACAATGTTGTGTGTATGTGAGTAATTCCTGCCCTCGACCTGGGCAGGGCTCTGTCACCTCCATCCTTCCGTCAACGGTCACAGCATGATAAAACCACACTGATGAAAGCACTGATATGTCCATGATAAAAATAACACGGACCAGGCTCTTCTGCTTACTGACTCTGATCTTGGCCAAGTCATTTAAGCTTTCTGAGCCTGTTTCTCTACTTGCAAGATGGGGATAATAATGGCTATTACATATTATTTAAGGTGCTGTTTTGGTTGAATGTGTCCCCCCAAAGGATGTATTGAATTCCTAACCCCCAGTACCTCAGAATGTGAACTTATTTGGAAATAAGGTGATTGTTGATGTCATAGTTAAGATGGCGTCAAACTAGAGCAGTCCCCAGTCTTTTTGGCACCAGGGACTGGTTTCATAGAAGACAGTTTTTCCATGAACCATGGTGGGTGGGGAGGATGGTTTCAGGATTGATTCAGGCACATTACATTTATTATGTACTTCAATTCCAGTATCATTATTACATCAGCTCTACCTCAGATCATCAAGCACTGGATCCCAGAGGTTGTGGACGCCTGGGTTAGGCTCTTAATGTAATATGTCTAGATTCCTCAAAAAGAAAGGACCACCAAGGGAAGATACAAACATTTAGGGAGTAAGTCACATGACTACAGAGGCAGAGACTGGAGTGATGCAGTTCAGGCCAAGGAACGCGAGGCAATGACTGCCACCACCGTGACTTCCTCCCATCCCATGGGAGGGAGCGTGACCCTACCTTAATTTGGGACTTTCGCAGAACTGCAAGACAATACATTTCTTTGTTTTAAGCCACCCAGTTTGTGGTCTTTTGTTACAGCACCACTCGGAAACTGATACAGCGGTGGAGGTACAGTTTACTTACTGTGCATGTGTGTGTTTTAATTGCAGAGGAAATAGAACAAAATACTTAGAATAAACCAGAGAGACAAGAAGACAAGGTAACTTTCCTTACGTATCTAAACCAAGGAAATGACATTATTTCCTCTAGAGCTGACATTGCTCCTCTCTCTCCCACCCACTCTACTCTAGCTCACAGGCCTCCTGGCTTTGTTTGGGACATCACCATGTCCCCTTGTTAGGAGCTTTGTATTAGCTCCTTCTCCACTTGAACACACCAGGGCTAAGCCCGGAATTCCTGTCTTTCCTGCATGAGGCAGGTCCTGCCACCTCACTTGACCCTGAAATCTATCTTCCCACCCACCCAGCATATGTCTACTTCCCCTTACCTGGCTCTGCTTTTTCTTTTCCCGTGTTCTTTCTGCTTCTAACATCCTGACTACTTTTAGCTTATTTCTCTACTGTGTACACTATTTACTATTTCTCTCCATGGTAGAACAAGCTCCATGAGGGCAGGGACATTCACCTGCTTCATTCATGACGGGGATTAGCATCTACAATAGGACCTAATTCATAAGAGGTGCTCCACAAAGATTTTGTTCATCCACTGTTTATCTTTAATTAGCCACTTTATCATTATAGAAACTGTACATGTCATCGAAAACATTAAGAAAAATCATGAACTTCGAGTTCCTTCCATCCAATAATATCTCCCCAATCATGGTAAAACAAAACGGTTTTCATCTGCTTTTAAGCAATTCCCTAAGGAATCCTGTCTCTTAAGAAAAAATGTCATAGTAGGAATAACACTCACTTTCCAAGGTTTGGTGTGTGCATTAAACAACACTGAATATAATGCTTGTTGTAACAAATAATACAGGCAGTTGTTGTTTTCTCATCTTTGATCGTCTTTAACTTCCACCCTTTCCTCCAAGTTTCAAAAAGTAGGTGACAGATACCTGCAGTTGAAAGAACAGTATGATGCTGCATTTACTGGGGGACAGGTGTGGAACGCCTTCTACTCCAGGCTCTCAGGACAAAGCCCTAAATCTACAGTACAAAGCTCAACAGACCAATTGCACCATGAAACACAAGGCCACTAACTTATTCCACAGAATTTTATAACAGCAGCAAATAGTAGTAATTAACAATAAGCAATAACAGTTTTATTTTTATATTACACTCTCCCATTGGCAAAGCATTCTCATATGAAATTTTCTCTTACAGATAAAAGAACTGGAGCTCTGAGAATTTAATTGACTTGTCCAAATTTACACAGATGGCATGTAAAGAACTGAGAATTAAATCTAGAATTAGAAGACCATCAATGACAAGGATCTTTTAACTTGATATTTAGTGAAATGCACACCATCCACGTCAAGTCCCACTCACAATAAATGAAACATTCTTCAGTATTTTCTCTGTGAGCTACCTCTTTCCCCATCCTCTAAACAAACGACTCACCTCTCTGAATAGCTACACGTCCTTGTAGATAGCGCTCCTCCAAAATTTTCTTCTTCTTGTAAAAAGAAGAATTTATCCTCAGTGGTAAGTGTGCCCAGAAATAGGGTACATTGTTGAGAAAGCCTGGGAATCACTGCTCTTGTGAACTGTTGAGAAAAAAAAAAAATCATGAGCTTTATATCTTCATTTCTCTCCGAAGACAGCTTTAAAATGAATCTCTTGAAGATGGTGGAGGAATAGGACGGGGAGACCACTTTCTCCCCTACAAATTCATCGAAAGAACAATTGAACGCAGAGCAAACTTCACAAAACAACCTCTGATCGCTAGCTGAGGACATCAGGCGCCCAGAAAAGCAGCCCATTGTCTTCGAAAGGAGGTAGGACAAAATATAAAAGATAAAAAGAGAGACAAAAGAGCTAGGGATGGAGATCCGTCCCGGGAAGGGAGTCTTAATAGAGGAAGTTTCCAAACACCAGGAAACCCTCGCACTGGCGGGTCTGGGGGAAGTTTTCAAATCTCAGAGGGCAACCTAACTGGGAGGAAAAATAAATAAAACCCACAGATTACGTGCCTAAAAGCAACTCCCAGCAGAAAAGTACCCCAGATGCCCGCATCCGCCACCAGCAAGTGGGGGCGGAACGGAGAGGAGCGGGAGGCATTGCTTAGGGTAAGGACCGGGCCTGACTGCCCTGAGGACAATTGGAGGGAGCTTTTGTGAGATATCAACTTAAACTGTGGGATAGCAAAAGAGAGAGAAAATTAACCGGCCCAGACACACTGCCGGCCATTCGCAGAACAAAGGGTCTGAGCAAGTCCAGAGGAGCTAGCCGGCTGCGGACCGGCCTACCCCGGCCGGAGGCAGGAGGCAGGGAGGAGGGGAAAGGGGCAGGCTCGGCCCCAAGGACCGCATCCCCTACCGCACTGCAAACATGCCTCCGGTTTCTAACCAAAGACTTCCTGAAACTCTGTATGGTTGACATCCGCCGGGAGGGTCGCGGCTAAACACAAGGCGCACGCACCCGACCAGCGTGCGCGGAAACTGAGGCTGGGGCCACGGAGGGGAGAAGGCGCACTGCACCCGGGCAGAGTGTGCCCATCAAGCTCCTGGATGCCTGAGCTGCTCCGGCGGGGAAGGCACAAAATGCAGGCGCAACCGAGTCCGCACTTTTGTGGAACACCCTAAAACTGGAACCGCACACAACGCAGGGCCCGCTCCATATAGAGCAGCCGGGAGCCTGAGCAGCGTAGACGGGGAAAACAGTGCCCCTCCCTCCCCGCAGCGTGATGGAACTAGCAACCTGAACAAGAGACCACCTCCGCCCGCCTGTGTCAGGGAGGAAATTAGGCACTGAAGAGACCGGCAAACAGAAGCCAAAGAAACAAAGGGAACCGCTTCAGAAGGGACCGGTGCAACAGATTAAAATCCCTGTAGATAACACCGACTACACGGGAAGGGGCCTACAGTTATTGAGAAGTGTAAACTGGAACGAGGAGCTATCTGAAACTGAACCGAACCCACACTGACCGCAACAGCTCCAGAGAAATTCCTAGATCTATTTTTACCTTTTTTTCCTTTTCTTTTCTTTTTTATTTTTTATCTTTTATTTTCTTTTAAAATTCCCTATTACTCCCCCATTACTCCTTAACTTTCATTTTCATATATTTTTACGATTTTTTTAATTAGGAAAAAAATTTTTTTGTTTTTTCTTTTTCTCTTATTTTCTTTTAAAGTCCTCTATTACTCCTCTACTACTCCTTAATTTTCATTTTCATTTCACTATAACCTTGCAAAAAAAAAAAAAAAAAGAGAGAGAGAAGCCCTATTTTTAAACTGAACTTCACATATATTTCTAAAATTTTTTGTTTTTGTTTTTAATATTGTATTTTTAAGAGTCTAACCTCTACTCTAGATTTTTAATCTTTCTTTTTCAGTATATGATATAAATTGTGGACATTTAAGAATCCAATATTCAGTTCCCATTTTTATTCAGGAGTGTGTTGATTACTCTCTCCCACTTTTGACTCTCCGTTTTCTACCTCAGAACACCTCCATTTCCTCCCTTCCCCTTCTCTTCCCAATCCAATTTTCTGAATCTTTGTGGGTGTCTGGGCTACGGAGAACACTCTGGGAACAGAGAACTGCATAGATCTGTCTCTCTCCTCTTGAGTCCCCCTTTTTCTCCTCCTGGTCATCTCTATCTCCCTCCTCCCTCTCCTCTTCTTCATGTAATTCTGTGAACCTCTCTGGGTGTCCCTCATGGGGGAGAATCTTTTCATCATTAACCTAGAAGTTTTATTATCAGTGCTGTATAGTTGGAGAAGACTCGAGACTACTGGAAGAATAAAACTGAAATCCAGGGGCAGGAGACTTAAGCCCAAAACCTGAGAATACCAGAAAACTCCTGACTACATGGAACATTAAGACCATCCAAAAGCCACCAAACCTACACTGAAACCAACCACCACCCAAGAGCCAGTAAGTTTCAGAGTAAGACATACCACACAAATTCTCCAGCAACACAGGAACATAGACCTGAGTGTCAACATATAGGCTGGCCAAAGTCACACCTAACACATAGACCCATTTCAAAACTCATTACTGGGCACTCCATTGCACTCCAGAGAGAAGAAATCCAGTTCCACGCACCAGAACACGGACGCAAGCTTCCCTAACCAGGAAACCTTGACAAGCCAATCGTCCAACCCCACCCACTGGGTGAAACATCCACAATAAAAAGGAACCACAGACCTCCAGAATACAGAAAGCCCACTCCAGACACAGCAATCTAAACAAGATGAAAAGGCAGAGAAACACCCAATAGGTAAAGGAACATGAAAAATGCCCACCAAGTCAAACAAAAGAGGAGGAGATAGGGAATCTACGTGAAAAAGAATTTAGAATAATGATAATAAAAATGATCCAAAATCTTGAAAACAAAATGGAGTTACAGATAAATAGCCTGGAGACAAAGATTGAGAAGATGCAAGAAATGTTTAATAAAGACCTAGAAGAAATAAAAAAGAGTCAATTAAAAATGAATAATGCAATAAATGAGATAAAAAACACCCTGGAGGGAACCATGAGTAGAATAACAGAGACAGAAGACAGGATAAGTGAGCTAGAAGATAAAATGGTGGAAATAAATGAAGCAGAGAGGAAAAAAGAAAAAAGAATCAAAAGAAATGAGGACAACTTCAGGGACCTCTGGGACAATGTGAAACACCCCAACATTTGAATCATAGGAGTCCCAGAAGAAGAAGACAAAAAGAAAGGCCATGAGAAAACACTCAAGGAGATAACAGCTGAAAACTTCCCCAAAATAGGGAAGGAAATAGCCACACAGGTCCAAGAAACCCAGAGAGTCCCAAACAGGATAAACCCAAGGCAAAACACCCCAAGACACATATTAATCAAATTAACAAAGACCAAACACAAAGAACAAATATTAAAAGCAGCAAGGGAAAAACAGCAAATAACACACAAAGGAATTCCCATAAGGATAACAGCTGATCTATCAATAGAAACCCTTCAGGCCAGAAGGGAATGGCAGGACATACTTAAAGTAATGAAAGAGAATAACATACAACCTAGATTACTGTACCCAGCAAGGATCTCATTCAGATATGAAGGAGAATTCAAAAGCTTTACAGACAAGCAAAAGCTGAGAGAATTCAGCACCACCAGAACCAGCTCTTCAACAAATGCTAAAGGATCTTCTCTAGACAGGAAACACAGAAAGGTGGAATAAACGTGAACCCCAAACAACAAAGTAAATGGCAATGGGACCATACCTATCAATAATTACCTTAAATGTAAATGGGTTGAATGCCCCAACCAAAAGACAAAGGCTGGCTGAATGGATACAAAAACAAGACCCCTATATATGCTGTCTACAAGAGACCCACCTCAAAACAAGGGACACACACAGTCTAAAAGTGAAGGGCTGGAAAAAAATATTTCACACAAACGGAGACCAAAAGAAAGCAGGAGTCGCAATACTCATATCAGATAAAATAGACTTTCAAATAAAGGCTGTGAAAAAGAGACAAAGAAGGACACTACATAATGATCAAAGGAGCAATCCAAGAAGAAGATATAACAATTATAAATATATATGCACCCAACATAGGAGCACTGCAATATGTAAGGCAAATGCTAACAAGTATGAAAGAGGAAATTAATAGTAACACGATAATAGTGGGAGACTTTAATACCCCACTCACACCTATGGATAGATCAACTAAACAGAAAATTAACAAGGAAACACAAACTTTAAATGACACAATGGACCAGCTAGACCTAATTGATATCTATAGGACATTTCACCCCAAAACAATCAACTTCACCTTTTTCTCAGGTGCACACGGAACCTTCTCCAGAATAGATCACATCCTGGGCCATAAATCTAGTCTTGGTAAATTTAAAAAAATTGAAATCATTCCAGTCATCTTTTCTGACCACAGTGCAGTAAGATTAGATCTCAATTACAGGAAAAAAAATTGTTAAAAATTCAAACATATGGAGGCTAAATAACACACTTCTGAATAACCAACAAATCATAGAAGAAATCAAAACAGAAATCAAAATATGCATAGAAATGAATGAAAATGAAAACACAACAACCCAAAACCTATGGGACACTGTAAAAGCAGTGCTAAGGGGAAGATTCATAGCATTACAGGCCTACCTCAAGAAACAAGAAAAAAGTCAAATAAATAACCTAACTCTACACCTAAAGCAACTAGAGAAGGAAGAAATGAAGAACCCCAGGGTTAGTAGAAGGAAAAAAATCTTAAAAATTAGGGCAGAAATAAATGCAAAAGAAACTAAAGAGACCATAGCAAAAATCAACAAAGCTAAAAGCTGGTTTTTTGAAAAAATGAACAAAATTGACAAACCATTAGCAAGACTCACTAAGAAACAAAGGGAGAAGAACCAAATCAACAAAATTAGAAACGAAAATGGAGAGATCACAACAGACAACACTGAAATACAAAGGATCATAAGAGACTACTACCAGCAGCTATATGCCAATAAAATGGACAACTTGGAAGAAATGGAAAAATTCTTAGAAAAGTATAACTTTCCAAAACTGAACCAGGAAGAAATAGAAGATCTTAACAGAGCCATCACAAGCAAGGAAATCGAAACTGTAATCAGAAATCTTCCAGCAAACAAAAGCCCAGGACCAGATGGCTTCACAGCTGAATTCTACCAAAAATTTAGAGAAGAGCTAACACCTATCTTATTCAAACTCTTCCAGAAAATTGCAGAAGAAGGTAAACTTCCAAACTCATTCTATGAGGCCACCATCACCGTAATTCCAAAACCAGACAAAGATGTCACAAAAAAAGAAAACTACAGGCCAATATCACTGATGAACATAGATGCAAAAATCCTTAACAAAATTCTAGCAAACAGAATCCAACAACATATTTAAAAAATCATACACCATGACCAAGTGGGCTTTCTCCCAGGAATGCAAGGATTCTTTAATATCTGCAAATCAATTAATGTAATACACCACATTGACAAATTGAAAGATAAAAACCACATGATTATATCAATAGATGCAGAGAAAGCCTTTGACAAAATTCAACACCCATTTATGATTAAAACTCTCCAGAAAGCAGGAATAGAAGGAACATACCTCAACATAATAAAAGCTATATATGACAAACCCACAGCAAGCATCACCCCTCAATGGTGAAAAACTGAAAGCATTTCCCCTAAAATCAGGAACAAGACAAGGGTGCCCACTCTCACCACTACTATTCAACATAGTTTTGGAAGTGTTGGCCACAGCAATCAGAGCAGAAAAAGAAATAAAAGGAATCCAGATAGGAAAAGAAGAAGTGAAACTCTCGCTGTTTGCAGATGACACAATCCTCTACATAGAAAACCCTAAAGACTCTACCAGAAAATTACTAATCAACAAATATAGTAAAGTTGCAGGATATAAAATTAACACACAGAAATCCCTCGCATTCCTATACACTAACAATGAGAATACAGAAAGAGAAATTAAGGAAACAATACCGTTCACCATTGCAACAAAAAGAATAAAATACTTAGGAGTATATCTACCTAAAGAAACAAAAGACCTATACACAGAAAACTATAAAACACTGATGAAAGATATCAAAGAGGACACAAATAGATGGAGAAATATACCGTGTTCATGGATTGGAAGAATCAATATTGTCAAAATGGCTATACTACCCAAAGCAATCTATAGATTCAATGCAATCCCTATCAAGCTACCAACGGTAGCTAGAACTAGAACAAATAATTTCACAATTTGTATGGAAATATAAAAAACCTTGAATAGCCAAAGTAATCTTGAGAAAGAAGAATGGAACTGGAGGAATCAATCTGCCTGACTTCAGACTCTACTACAAAGCCACAGTCATCAAGACAGTATGGTACTGGCACAAAGACAGAAATATAGATCAGTGGAACAGAATAGAAAGCCCAGAGATAAATCCACAAACCTATGGTCACCTTATCTTTGACAAAGGAGGCAAGGATATACAATGGAAAAAAGATAACCTCTTTAACAAGTGGTGCTGGGAAAACTGGTCAACCACCTGTAAAAGAATGAAACTAGAACACTTTCTAACACCATACACAAAAATAAACTCAAAATGGATTAAAGATCTAAATGTAAGGCCAGAAACTATAAAACTCCTAGAGGAGAACACAGGCAAAACACTCTCCGACATAAATTGCAGCAGGATCCTCTATGACCCACCTCCCAGAATATTGGAAATAAAAGCAAAAATAAACAAATGAGACCTAATGAAACTTAAAAGCTTTTGCACAACAAAGGAAACTATAAGCAAGGTGAAAAGACAGCCCTCAGATTGGGAGAAAATAATAGCAAACGAAGCAACAGACAAAGGATTAACCTCAAAAATATACAAGCAACTCCTGCAGCTCAATTCCAGAAAAATAAATGATCCAATCAAAAAGTGGGCCAAAGAACTGAACAGATATTTCTCCAAGGAAGACATACAGATGGCTAACAAACACATGAAAAGATGCTCAACATCACTCATTATCAGAGAAATGCAAATCAAAACCACAATGAGGTACCTTTACACGCCAGTCAGGATGGCTGCTATCCAAAAGTCTACAAGCAATAAATGCTGGAGAGGGTGTGGAGAAAAGGGAACCCTCTTACACTGTTTGTGGGAATGCAAACTAGTACAGCCGCTATGGAGAACAGTGGAGATTTCTTAAAAAACTGGAAATAGAACTGCCATATGACCCAGCAATACCACCTCTGGGCATACACACCGAGGAAACCAGATCTGAAAGAGACACGTGCACCCCAATGTTCATCGCAGCACTGTTTATCATAGCCAGGACATGGAAGCAACCTAGATGCCCAGCAGCAGATGAATGGATAAGGAAGGTGTGGTACATATACACCACGGAGTATCACTCAGCCATTAAAAAGAATTCATTTGAATCAGTTCTAATGAGATGGATGAAACTGGAGCCCATTATACAGAGTGAAGTAAGCCAGAACGATAAAGAACATTACAGCATACTAACATATATATATGGAATTTAGAAAGATGGTAATGATAACCCTATATGCAAAACAGAAAAAAGAGACACAGACATACAGAACAGACTTTTGGACTCTGTGGGAGAAGGCGAGGGTGGGATGTTTCAAGAGAACAGCATCGAAACATGTATATTATCTATGGTGAAATAGATCACCAGCCCAGGTTGGATGCATGAGACAAGTGCTCAGGCCTGGTGCACTGGGAAGACTCAGAGGGATAGGGTGGAGAGGGAGGGGGGAGGGGGGATTGGGATGGGGAATACATGTAACTCCATGGCTGATTCATGTCAATGTATGACAAAACCCACTACAATATTGTAAAGTAATTAGCCTCCAACTAATAAAAATAAATTTTAAAAAAAGATAAAAAAATAAATAAATAAAATAAAATGAATCTCTTTTCCATTCCCTGGCAGAAGTCATTACAAAAGAGGCTTTTTATTGTTTTTTTTTTTCTTGAGGTTTCTAATTAGGTTTAGTGATATTAAATTTGCATTCTTTAGCCTAAATTTGTTCTAGGGCCTTGAAAACACTTATTACAAACTGTTTCCACTTTTGAAGAGGCTGAAAGGATCATGTTCATGAATATTGAGGCTCCCATCCTTTTATTCACAGAATTCTCATGTTTATTTTTCATGGTAATTCAGTTAAAATTCAAGGAGATAGAAGACACAAATTCAGTCTAGTGAAGACAGTAATCATTAGACTATTTCCTTCCCTAGAAATAATGAGGGCACCTTTTTATTCAAATACCAACCACAGTGTTAACTAGGTTAATGGGCTCCCTGTGGGTAGGGTACACACAATCCCTTTAAATACACTGGAATGGGAATGACTTAATGACTGGAGATGTTAACTGGAAAGGAGGTGGGAAATGTCCAGGAACAACTCCAGATTCATATATGCCCTTCACAAACCCCAGGAAAAGACAATGACACAGAAAGAAATCATTTCAATTCTCAGGATGGCAATGGCCATTGGGAGGAGTTCACAGTGTGGGCTTAGAGAAGGATTCCCAGTTATGTTTAAGGTGGAAAGCTTGTATCAGACCAACTTTCACTGAAACAACTAGAACAGCTAGACAGAATTATTTTTAAAGGCTATTGGAAGGTACTGGAGTACTACCAAGGCAGACAGGACATAAGAGGCCAAGAACTTAGGGAGAAGGTAAATAAAAATGAGGGTAGTCATCATACTACTTTTCCTCTCAAGAAATCTGATTTTTTTTTTTTTTTTTTTTACTCATTATTTTGTGCTGGGTCTTCGTTGCTGGTGATTTCTCTAGTTGCTGTGAGCAGGGGCTACTCCTGCTGCAGATCACAGGCTCTAGAGCATGTGGGCTCCAGCAGTTGCAGCACATGGGCTCAACAGCTGAGGTTCCTGGGCTCTCGAGCACAGGCTCAATCGTTGTGGCACATGAGCTCAGTTGCCCTGGAGCATATGGGATATTCCGGGATCAGGGATCAAACCCGTGTCTTCAGCATTGCCTGGAGGATTCTTTATCACTGAGCCACCAGGGAAGCCCCTGAAATCTACTGAGGCGCAGGACAAAACCGCTGAGAAGCCAAGCAGAAAGCAGCTGCTTGTAGACAACATGAAGTGAGGAGGCCTTTTAACAGGCTCACAAGGTGGAGGAGACCCCAAAGTAAAGGGGAGTCCAGAGAAGCCAGCTCCACATTCTGTCTCTCTAAGCACGTGCTCATCGATAGACAATGTAGACCAAGCAGAAAACAGCAGCCAAGAGGCTGGGGAGCTAAAGAGGACATTTCATAGTTCAATGATGCTGGAGGAAGGAAAACTAGAGTTCAGGGACCACTGATACAGGAAAAGCCCAGGTGAATATCCCATGCTCTCAGTTAGGATGCCTTAAAGGGCTGCATCCTAGAATGACGGCCTTAAAAATACAACTGAAGCTTTCAATCAGCTCAGTCCCTCATTAGATTGAAGAGGTCTGCGTTACTCCAACTGCCTATCAGAAGCAAATGTAAGCCTCTGGAGAATGATACCATCATCCATAGTATCTATGACTTTTTATACATCTGTGTATTTAATCCCTCAGTCATGTCTGACTCTTTGTGACCCTATGGACTGTAGCCTGCCAGGCTCCTCTGTCCATGGAATTCTCCAGGCAAGAATACTGGAGTGGGTTGCCATTTACCCCTCAAGGGGATCTTCCCCACCCAGGGATTGAACCAGAGTCTCCTGTGTCTTCTGCATTGCAGGTGGATTCTTTACTCGCTGGGCCATTATGCATCAGGGAAGTTTATATATAATGTCCTGCAGTCATTCAACAATTACTAGGAAACAATTTCTCTTTCAAGAAAAAAAGAGACAGTGAAAACTGCACTCAACTACATAGTGCTTAAAGAACACACATTAACATTTATGGAAATTAACCACATGTGGATCACAAAAGTTTCAACAAATTTCAACAAATGGAAATGATAGAGTACTTTTCTGAACCTATTATTTTGAAGTAATATAGACTCAGAGGAAATTACAAAAATAATATCATTTTTTAAATTAAAATTTACATTCAGTAAAACACTGGTTTTACCTATAGTTTGATACATTTTGATAAAGAAATCCAATTGTGCAATAACCGAACAAAATAGAAATACAGAAGCTTTCCATCATTCCAGAAAGTTTCCTCAGGTGCCTTTTAATCAATCCCCCACATCCCAAAGGCAAGCACTGTTCTCATTGTTATTACCAAAGATTAGTTTTGCCTGTTTTTGAGCTTTTAAAAAAATAATGGGCCCATATAGTGTCTGTCTGTCAGTCAGTTCAGTCACTCAGTCGTGTCCGACTCTTTGTGACCCCGTGAATCGCAGCATGCCAGGCCTTCCTCTCCATCACCAACTCCTGGAGTTTACTCAAACTCATGTCCATCAAGCCGGTGATGCCATCCAACCATCTCATCTTCTGCCGTGCCCTTCTCCTCCTGCCCTCAATCTTTCCCAGAATCAGGGTCTTTTCAAATGAGTCAGCTCTTTGCATCAGGTGGCCAAAGTATTGGAGTTTCAGCTTCAACATCAGTCCTTCCAATGAACACCCAGGACTGATCTCCTTTAGGATGGGCTGGTTGGATCTCCTTGCAGTCCAAGGGGCTCTCAAGAGTCTTTCCAACATCACAGTTCAAAAGCATCAATTCTTCGGCACTCAGCTTTCTTCACAGTCCAACTCTCACATCCATACATGACCACTGGAAAAACCATAGCCTTGACTAGACGGACCTTTGTTGGCAAAGTAATGTCTCTGCTTTTTGATATGCTATCTAGGATGGACATAACTTTCCTTCCAAGGAGTAAGCGTCATGGCTGCAATCACCATCTGCAGTGATTTTGGAGCCCCCCAAAAATAAAGTCAGCCACTGTTTCCACATCTATTTGCCATGAAGTGATGGAAGCGGATTCCACGATCTTAGTTTTCTGAATGTTGAGTTTTAAGCCAACTTTTTCACTCTCCTCTTTCATTTTCATCAAGAGGCTCTTTAGTTCCTTTTCACTTTCTGCCATAAGAGTGGTGTCATATGCGTATCTGAGGTTATTGATATTTCTCCTGGCAATCTTGACTCCAGCTTGTGCTTCTTCCAGCCCAGCATTTCTCATGATGTACTCTGCATATAAGTTAAATTAGCAGGGTGACAATATACAGCCTTGACGTACTCCTTTTCCTATTTGGAACCAGTCTGTTGTTCCATGTCCAGTTCTAACTGTTGCTTCCTGGCCTGCATACAGGTTTCTCAAGAGGCAGGTCAGGTGGTCTGGTATTCCCATCTCTTTCAGAATTTTCCACAGTTTATTGCGATCCACACAGTCAAAGGCTTTGGCATAGTCAATAAAGCAAGAAAGATGTCCTTTTCATTATAGGGGACTGGAATACAAAAGTAGAAAGTCAAGAAACACCTGGAGTAACAGGCAAATTTGGCCTTGGAGTACAGAATGAAGCAGGGCAAAGGCTAATAGAGTTTTGTCAAGAGAAGGCACTGGTCATAGCAAACACCTTCTTCCAACAACACAAGAGAAGACTCTACACATGGAGATCACCAGATGGCCAACACTGAAATCAGATTGATTATATTCTTTGCAGCCAAAGATGAAGAAGCTCTATATAGTCAGCAAAAACAAGACCAGGAGCTGACTGTGGCTCAGATCATGAACTCCTTATTGCCAAATTCAGACTGAAATTGAAGAAAGTGGGGAAAACCACTAGACCATTCAGGTATGACCTAAATCAAATCCCATATGATTATACAGTGGAAGTGAGAAATAGATTTAAGGGACTAGATCTGATAGACAGAGTGCCTGATGAACTATGGACGGAGATTCGTGACATTGTACAGGAGACAGGGATTAAGACCATCCCCATGGAAAAGAAATGCAAAAAGGCAAAATGGCTGTCTTGAGGAGGCCTTACAAATAGCTGTGAAAAGAAGAGAAGCAAAAAGCAAAGGAGAAAAGGAAAGATATACCCATTTGAAGCAGAGTTCCAAAGAATAGCAAGGAGAGATAAGAAAGCCTTCCTCAGCGATCAATGCAAAGAAATAGAGGAAAACAATAGCGTAGGAAAGAGTATAGTTCTCTTCAAGAAAATTAGAGATACCCAGGGAATATTTCATGCAAAAATGGGCTCAATAAAGGACAGAAATGGTAGGGATCTAACAGAAGCAGAAGATATTAAGAAGAGGTGGCAAGAATACACAGAAGAACTGAACAAAAAAGATCTTCATGACCCAGATAATCACAATGTTGTGATCACTCACCTAGAGCCAGACATCCTGGAATGTGAAGTCAAGTGGGCCTTAGGAAGCATCACTATGAACAAAGCTAGTGGAGGTGATGGGATTCCAGTTGAGTTATTTCAAATCCTAAAAGATGATGCTCTGACGGTGCTGCACTCAATATGCCAGCAAATTTGGAAAACTCAGCAGTGGCCACAGGGACTGGAAAAGGTCAGTTTTCATTTCAATCCCATAGAAAGGCAATGCCAAAGAATGTTCAAACTACCGCACAATTGCACTCATCTCACACACTAGCAAAGTAATGCTCAAAATTCTCCAAGCCAGGCTTCAGCAATATGTGAAGCGTGAACTTCCAGAGGTTCAAGCTGGTTTTAGAAAAGGCAGAGGAACCAGAGATCAAATTGCCAACATTCGCTGGATCATCAAAAAAGCAAGAGAGTTGCAGAAAAACATATAGTATGTACTAGCTTTATTTACTCAGCATAATGTGTCTGAGATTCACCTACACTGTTGAGTGTATCAATAGTTCACTGTTCTTTATTGCTAAACAATAAGTCCATTGTATGAAAATACCATAACTTTTTAATATGTTCCCCTCATAAATGGGTATTTGGCTGTTTCCATTTTGGGGCTACTATGTCTAAAGCTATTATATTCTTACATGTCTCTTTATGAATAAATATTTTCATTCCTGTTGGGTAAATACCTAGGAGTGGAAATGCTAGGTTATAGAGTTGGTGCATGTAACCTTATAAGAAACTGCCAAACATTTTCCCCAAATAGCTGTATCATTTTATACTCCCATCAGTAACATATGAGAATTCCAGTTTACACAGATTCACCAACACTTGATGTTGGCAGACTTTTAGTTTGTGCCATTCCAGTGTGAGGTTGTGATATGTATTTCTTTGGTGGCTAATCATAGCTTTTTGCATATCTTTCTACATAGTGTCTGTTCAAGTCTTTAGTCCAATATTTTCAAATTGTGATTTTTTAAAAATTACTTATAGGAGTTCATTTTATATTGATGCCAGTCTTTTGTCAGATATATGTATTGTTTATATTTTCTCTGAGCCTGTGGCTTGCCTTTTCAATTTCTAACAGTCTTTTGACGAGCACAAGTTTTTAATGCTGATAAATCCTAATCTATCTTTTTTTTTTTTACATTAGTGCTTTTGGCATCCTTTAAGAAATCTTTCCCTATTCAAAGTCTAAAAGATATTCACCTACTTTTTTTCCAACAAGTTTTACAGTTTTAGCTTTATGTTTATGCCTATGATCCATCTCAAAATAATTTTTGTTTGTGGTCTAAGGAAGGAGTATGTGGTTTGTTCCCCCCCAACTTATTCCCACATTTGTTGGAAAGACTTTCCTTTTCTCATTAAACTGTCATAACATGTTCGCCAAAGATTAATGGACATACATTAACGTGAAAGTAGTGGTCACTCAATCGTATCCGACTCTGTGATGCCATGCAGTGGAGCCCATCAGGCTCCTTTGTCCGTGGAATTCTCCAGGCAATGATACTGACGTAGGTTGCCATGCCCTGCTCCAGGGGATTGAACCTGGGTCTCTCAAACTGCAGGCAGATTCTTTACCATCTGAACTACCTGGGAAGCCCGACATATGTTACAGCATGTTTTCAATGTTTCATGTTTTCTTTAGTCAATCCTAAAGGAAATAAATCCTGAATAGTCACTGGAAGGACTGATGCTGAAGCTGAAGCTCCAATACTTTGGCCAACTGATACAAAGAGCTGACTCTTTAGAAGAGACCCTGATGCTGGGAAAGATTGAAGGCAGGAGGAGAAGGGGACAACAGAGGAAGAGATGGTTGGATGGCATCACCGACTCAATGGACATGAATTTTAGCAAGCTCCATGAGAGAGTGAAGGACAGGGAAGCCTGGCGTGCTGCAGTCCATGGGGTTGCAAAGAGTCAGACATGACTGAGTTACTGAACAACAACAGCATGTTTTCAATTAAGCTAGAAATCAACACAAAAACGTTAACCAGAGAATTCTCAAATGTTTGAAAATGAAGCAGTACACACCTAAACAGCACAGGTCACAGAAGAAATCACAAGAGTAATTAGAAAAACTTTACTACAGTAATAAAAAATGATGACAAATAAAAAATAGTGAAGCTAAGCTATATTTTAAAAGAAGGTTAGAAATCAATCATTTATATATCCATATCAAAGAATTAGAAAAAGAACAAAGAAATAAATCCAAGGAAAGAAAGAGGACATAAACAATAAGAAAAAAAATTAATGAACTAGACAGAAAACAATTAGAGTA
This sequence comes from Odocoileus virginianus, assembly GCF_023699985.2. Lineage (NCBI taxonomy): Eukaryota > Metazoa > Chordata > Mammalia > Artiodactyla > Cervidae > Odocoileus > Odocoileus virginianus. The sequence goes on from NC_069702.1 coordinate 42,763,642, forward strand.
GAGAAAAATCAACAAAGGCAAAAAAGTTGGTTCTTTGAAAAAGATTAGTAACACTTAACCTTCCGCTGGTCCTCAAAAAGCAGAGTCAAAGCCTTTCACCCCAACCCTATGACCTAAAAATCTTCTCCCTAACACACTGATTTCAGACAGATTAAGTCTTATTTCCCTAATGTTGGTCCCAAAGATACAGGGTCTACTTTGCCTGCAAGACTTTTGTGTTCATTCCTTACAGAGAAACAAATAGAGAAAAACAGAAATAAACACAAGGAGGTTCCAGAATTTCTAATATGAGCTCTCTGTCAGCAACTCTGTGAAGTTAAAACAATGGTGGCCTGATGAAACCTCAGCTTCCAAGATATGAAACCATCAATACGAGTATTTGAAACACTGCTTTACATCCATGATCATTAAGACTGAGCTTCATTCTAAGTGCCTTAAAAAGGCCATGAACAATAATATAAAGCCAGTGTGATTAGCAAGACATTTTACAATTAAGTCTACAAAATGTGAATACAAATCTATTTTCCCCTGGTACTAAGGCACTATGATACTCAATATAATACTAGTAATATACTCAATATAATACTAGTAATAATTATGTTCAAACAAAAGATAAGTCACACATCATCTGTGAAATATTTGTTCTTCCTCCCTCTGTATAAAATGATTTTATAAATGACACACAAAAATCAACCAACAGTATTAATAACTTTCTGATAAATAATGCACAGGTGAAAAACTGGCAATAAATCAAATTCATTCCTTAGTCAATAGTTAAAATCTGGGTGAAGAGTTGAGAAAATATTTAAAAATTACTTGCGATGCAAAATGGATCATACTATTGATGAAAACACAGAAAATACTGTCTCAATAATGAAATCTATAAAGAACTACTTTTTCGTGAGCCACTAAAGAAAGAAAGGCAGAAGAAATATACATTATAATAATAAATGACTTCTTTAATAAAAAAAACAATCGTTTTATGAAGAGCCTGTATAAATTGATGGAGTAAAGAAAGGAGTCCAGGAAAAGATAACAGCAGCTGTGAAAGGCATTCATTGCATCCTTCAGAGGCAAGCTATTACAGAAGAGACGCTGACTCCAGAAAAGCACGAACTGCTACAGAACGTCGTTGTGAAACCTCGTCATAACATGGAACTGAGCATGAAAATCTTTTACACTACACAGCAGTTCCTTGGTTGTTTCACACCACCACACCAAGACTTGGCAAATCTCAATTTGACTTATACTTGTTCTTTTACAAGTAGACATGTGATCTAAAATATCCTGACTGCTCCAGTGAAAGCAACTGTCAACTGTTTGCTTCAAAAGATATATTTTTGGTGAAAAAACAAAAAGACAACCTGCTTATTTCTTTTTTTTTTCCAAAAATTTTTCTAAACAGTGATCCAGGTTGTAAGCTAGTTGCCATTTAATTTTCTGATACAGCTGGGGCTTTAATAATGAGTGGTTAAATAATTACTTTTCAAGGAAACTGACTCTGAAAACAATATTTTGAAAATGGGTGTTTAGAGAGTTTTCCATCAGGTGATTTTTGCTGTTGCTGAAAACGATGGAAGTCATCATCTTTAGGAGTCACTGGTGAATCCTCTCTTTCTCACACTTCCCACAATTGTCCCAAACCTAATTTTTCTCTCCTGACAACTAACTGGTAACACTTTTAAAATACATCAAGACCACAAGCACTCTCATCAGCGATGACACTCCCAAGCTAGCCCTGACTACTGTCATCTCACTCCTAGATTAGAGCAGCAGCTTCCTGTTGACCTGCCCATAAGTACTTCCCCAATTCCTTCACTACACCACTGCCCCCAGCAGCCAGTCACCCTCACTCTTCTGCTCAGAACCTGACGGTTTCTCACACGTCTCTGAGTAAAAGCCAAATTCCCTACAATGGTCTACAAAGTCCCTACATGATTGGACCATTACGCCCACCTCCAGCCTCGATGGACCTATGCCCCAAAGAGACCAGGCACACGCGGCCTCGGGTTTTGCACTGGCCGCTCCCTTTGCCTGGAATATTTCCCCAGATATCCTCCCTCACCTCCTCCAGATTGTTACTGAAATATCACTTTCCCACGTGGCCTCCCCTGGTCCCCATCTAAAACAGGAACTGTTCCCAACACCTCCCATCCCCTTTCATTGTTTTGCTTTTTTCTTTAACGTTTATCATCATCTAACAAATTTTAATTACACTTGCTTATCTGTTATTGTCCATCTCCCTTTCTCACTGAATGAGGGGAGGAATTCTGTCTATTTTGTGTTCAGTGTTCTAGCTCCAAGGTCTGTAACAATGCCTAGCAATAATACTTGAATATGTGAATACCTGATGAGGAAAGAACAAGGAGTTTATAGAAATCTTCATATATGCAAACTTTAAAAACTTGGAAACAGCATTTTCTAAACCTTCTGAATGAATCTTAATGAATTTTGAACTCTTTCTTAGAAATATAAAAATGTAATATGCTTTATAAGGATAATTGAGTGGCATGGGAAAAATAACAATTACTGGCTGAACTGAAACAAAAACTTTGGCATTGTTGGTGAAAGCAATTGAAAAAATAAATATTTTGATTTAGTAAGTGCCGCCAATGATGTCATTCTTCTATTTGGATCAGTTCCTCTTTATGAATTATCTTTTTTGGCTGTTAAAACTCAGCTATCAAAATAAAATGAACTTACTACCACAGCATTAAATGTATCACACAGCGTTACATCAAAACAAAGCAAAAAATGATATATACTCAATTACTGTGCTCTCACAAAGCAAAGGGAATTTTTCTGAAATGATAATCAATAAAACATCTACTTCTGCTTCATTGACTACACGAAAGCCTACGATTGTGTGGATCACAACAAACAGTGGAAAACTCTTCAAAAGATGGGAATACCAGACCACCTTACCTGCCTCTGAGAAACCTGTATGCAGGTCAAGAAGCAATAGTTAGAATCAGACACAGAACAATGGACTGGTTCAAAACTGTGAAAAGAGTAGGTCAAGGCTATATATTGTCACCTTGCTTATTTAACTTATATGCAGAGTGAATGTGAAAGTGAAGTTGCTTAGTCATGTCCGACTCTTTGCGACCCTGTGGACTGTAGCCCACCAGGTTCCTCTGTCCATGGGATTCTCCAGGCAAGAATACTGGGGTGGGTTGCCATTTCCTTCTACAGGGGAATCTTCCCGACCCAGGGATCGAACCTGGGTTTCCCACATTGGAGGCAGATGCTTTAACCTCTGAGCCACCAGGGAAGATATACAGAGTACATCATGTGAAATGCCAGGCTGGATAAAGTACAAGCTGAAATCAAGATAGCTGGGAAAAATACCAATAACTTCAGATATGCAGATGATCCCACCCTCACGGTAGAAAGCAAAGAGGAACTAAAGAGCCTCTTGATAAGGGTGAAAGAGGAGAGTGAAAAAGCTGGCTTGAAACTCATCATTCAAAAAACTAAGATCACGGCATCTGGTCCCAGCACTTCACAGCAAATAGATGGGGAAAAGTAGAAACAGTGATAGGTTTATTTTCCTGAGCTCTAAAAATCACTGTGGATGGTAACTGCAGTCATAAAGTTAGAAGACATTTTCTCCTTCAAAGGAAAGCTATGACAAACCTAGACAGTGTATTAAAAAGCAGAGACATTACTTTGTCAACAAGGTCTGTATAGTCAAAGCTACGGTTTTTCCAGTAGTCAGGTACGGATGTGAGAGTTGGACCATAAACAAGGTTAAACACCAAAGAACTGATGCTTTCAAACTGTGGTGTTGGAGAAGACTCTTAAGAGTCCCATGAACTGCAAGGAGATCAAACCAGTCAATTCTAAAGGAAATCAACCCTGAATATTCATTGGATGGACTGATGGTAAAGCTGAAGCTCCAACACTTTGGCCATCTGATGCGAAGAGCTGACTCACTGGAAAAGACCTTAATGCTGGGAAAGACTGAAGGGAAAAGAAGAAGGGGGCAGCGGAGGATGAGATGGTTAGACAGTATCACTGACTCAATGGACATGAATTTGAGCAAACTCAAGGAGTTGATGGAGGACAGAGGAGCCTGGCATGCTGTAGTCCACGGGGTCATAAAGAATTGAACACAACTTAGTGACTGAGCAAGAATGACTTGGCCTCTGTCCTCCTCTACACCTCTGGCTCTCACTATCACCAAAATGATTCCAACTTTACAAGGTTTATGTTCCAGCCACACCTAATTTCTGGTAATTTCTCATGCACGACTCCTGATTCTGGACCCCTCTGCATGGATCTAGGGCTGCCAGGTAAAATGCAGGATGCCCAGTTAAATTTGAACTTCAGATAAACAATAAATAATTCGTCCCATGCAATATTGAGGTCTCTGGTATTTTATCTGGCAACCCTGTGCCATGGAAACCCACAATGAGGGCACCTAACTCAGGCTGAATTGGAAATGCTTCCCCAGAAAGGTAATGCTTGAGATAATCCTTGTCTTCCACTTCCTTTTCTTACTGTGTCTAAACTCTTAACAGGATAAAACACTGATAGCAATCTAATATTAATAATCTTGGAGGAGACCTTCATCTACAAGTTTTTAGAATAAAAGTACTGTGAGGAACTTTAAGATAATATAGTATCATACTGTATTTGTCAGGATTCATTTAGTTGCATGTAACAGAAACTGACAGGCAAGTTTGAGCAAAAAAACCTGTAATTATTATAATTAAAATCTATTATAATTATGCTTACAAAATTTACACAGAATTTTTGGAATAAGTATACAGACTGGCTGTAGGAAAAAAGTTTAAAACTTGAACCTACAGACCATTTCTCAAAGCTGCCTCTCTGTTTCTACTATCTGTTTTTCTCTCTACAGGTCATTTTGTTCCTGGTACTGTGTCTATACGGCAGGCAGAAGATGGGTCACGCCACATACTTTAGATCTCTTCTGTTTAATAGTACAGCCCAGACTAAGATTAAAACCTCTTAATTCCAGTGGACTCTGATTGGGGCCAACTGGGATCCAGTATGATTTGCTATAATCTGAAAGAAAAGTTACAGTATGTAAAAATGGGTGCCAGAGAGTCATTCCTGGAGAATGGAGGCCAGGGATTTGTAATTCACAAAGAATAAGGAATTGAAGGCACTGATATTTGGGCAAATACCACAGAAGGGCACCTAGCGCATACATCCAAGTGTGGGCTACACGAAACACTCACATCTACCACCGTCATTCTTCCCATCACCACCTACTACCATGACCCCTACCAGCTCCACCACCAACTTCACAAGGTGCATATCCTTCGCTCAGTCTCCACTCTTGCGATCAAGAATGTAATGCTTTCCTGGATTCAAGGAAGAGGTAAGGCAACTAAAGACTGGGGTCTTTGTTACTGTATATGCTTTCCTAATGTATCCTGGAAGTCAGTCTGCCCAACACAACTATCACAAAAGGACAGAAAAAAAGTATCCAGAATCTTTGCTTTCAAAATTAGCAGGACATCAAGAGGCTGTAAGTAAATGGTTCACAGTATTTAATCTTCTAAAATAAATTCAAATACCAAGAAAATAAATTCTAATAAATTCAAATACTTATCCCTTTCTTTAAATTTTGGTTCAAGTTTGCTACAATAAGACTAAAAAACAAACACAACATCTCTCTCAGTCACACTCTAAAAGCAAACATACATACAAACACACACACCAGTCAACTTGCAAAGCCATTTTCTGGGCAATAGGGATCAAGAATAATTATTAATATCGATTTCCTCAGGAAAACAGTAAAAGTAGAGGATAGCAGCAAAAAAGGCAGTCCTTAAAATTTTTTGCTTTCTCTTAACTTTTTATCCTTCTGTTAGTGATAACTGAGAGCGAGGTTTAAATAAACTCACTGAGCAGTACTGTCTAGAAGGCCTCTCATAACCCACCTGATGCTGAAATGAGCTCATCCTCTCTCTTAAAAGAAGCCCCCCTCCTTCTGGGCACTCAAGGATCCAAGCGTTGACCAGCAAAGGCAATCCCTGCTGCTCAGTCCTTTGAAGACTCACTCCAGCCTTATGATGTTTATCATTTTCATGAGTTATTTGAGATGGCATTTACTATACAACATTAACTCAACATTATGAGTGAAACATTGCTCATTCTAAAGAAGGCACTCACTTTACGTATAGCTGCTTCTCATTATTTCTAGTAGGTGTTTTCTATAAACTTAACATGGACACTGAATTAATGAACACTAAACCACTGCTCCTAGTGGAAATACAGGGTTAGGTTCCTGAGAGCCCAGTTCATAACACGTCCAGCAATCAATACATGTATATCATTTTAGGTGGGTGTCTATTTAAAGATACCTTATTTAGTATATATTGATTCACTGACATTAAACTCAGGCCAACAGCCTACAACTCACGATTGAATTAAGTTTACCTAACACACACGTTTCTTCATAAAGCACATTACAGTCTTCCTGAATTTCAGTAATACTGAATAGCACATTGGCATCATGCTGAGTTAAGTAGCAAAATCACCTCCGCCACCAACAAAAACCCCACAAATATGAGAAAACACAGCAATAAATAGACTGCGTAAAGGACACTTGTTTACACAATGAAAGCAGGAACAATAAGGCCGATCACGGCCTTGTTTGACCTTGGCTGGGAATGTGTATGTTGGAAAACTCAAATTTTTTTGCCACTCTGTGTATGCCTGCAAAGGACGACTGAAATGTCACAAGTACTGATTTTAGGGTTATAAATAAATTTTAACTTGTAGGCAAACTGTCAAATAGAGAATCCAAGAATAATGAGGACCGACTGCACGTATGGTTCCAAGTCTGATATCTGGTTTTCCTCTCTTAAATTTCTTCCCATTTAGACAAAAGGGGTCTGATGAAGCTCCAAGTAAATTTCATGATCCTGAAGCAAGGTTTTAACTGACTGGAATTAGTTTCATGGAAGCTCACTTACTGTGGAGATAGAAATTTACATCTTTGGGGGAGGTTTTTGGCCATGGCATCCAAGATCTTTCATGACCAGGAACTGAACCTATACCTGGTGCAGTGGAAGTGAGGAGTCTTAACCACTGGACCGCCAGGTAAGTCCCCACAACTCATCTTTCATCCCAAGCTGAAAACTTAGGTTTCAACCCTCAACCCACCTCTATTCACTTTCTTTCTCACATCCTCAGGGGGAACCCTGGAGAACCCATGAAATGTGACCAGTTTGCAAATTCCTACACCTGGATGTTTTCAGACACAAGAACAAAATCAGCCATAATGAGGCCATGTATGTTTGATACCATACTCTAGGGACTGCCTGTGATCCTTCACTGGACCCAGAGTAAGTATTTCCAGGTAAACTCCTTTGAACAAGCTGAGAAGTGGAAATTTTCCTTCTTCCAGGCCATGCATAGAATGTTTCACAGCCCCTAACTGGCTGTGGGGTCTGCCCCCCCAAAAAACAAGTGCTAAGAATCACTTTCCTGCATTTCAAGTTCTCATCCAACAGTCAGTACAGCAGGGTGTCAGACCACAACTCCAAGATTCATTTACTTCTGCAAGCCACGATGCCTATGACCTGCCACTTGAGAGCAGATTGTGACAGAAACAGCAGCTGAATGAATATCTTGGAAGGTTTCTGCCCAGACTGGGAACTATGCTGTTGGTTCTGGCCAGGTAGAATTAGGTTTGTCTGAGTGGCTTCAGCTTTGCAGGCAGATGCAACATAGTCATCTGGAGCAGTGTCTTCTCAGCCCATTTATCAGCAGCAACTGGCAAGAAAAGCCACCAGTTTTGGTGGCTCTCAGCAGACAGCAGGTCCTGAGGAGTGATACTATCCTCCTTTTCCTCCTGTAAGGGCCCCACCCTGACAGGAGGGGCAATAGGAACAATCTGAACTTCAGGCCAGGAAAGCCACAATCCAGTCTTTGCTAGATGTGAAATTATATTGTGAAGTTCAAACAAAGGGTATCAGTGACCTCCTTCCCCTTCTCCTCCATCTCCATGCAGTAGCAGGAGGAGAATAGAAATTCTGCTCCTTCATCTCTCGCTTTACTCAACAAAACTTCTGGGAACTCACAGGTACAAAAGCTACATGTAAGTAAAGCTGTGTGGTATAAATGAGGACACTCTAAAGCCATCAGCACGTGTAAACATTGTCACAGATGCTCTGTTCGTAAGAGTCAGGCTCAAGGGTTGGAATCCACCCTTTTCCCCTCCCAGATCTTAAAATTTTCTACAATTCCTCTGCACAGAAAACAGGTGGCTAAACTACAAGTTCTGGTGACCTGTAAGGTTGCTGTTACTATTGACTTTAATTAATAGTCTTCTTTTCCCTGTTAACTTCAGAGGCAAGTGGTCTGTATCCTTTGTTTATCTCAGCATTGTTTTCTTAACCTCCCAAAACCACTCCTGATCTCACTGTTTTACTCAAACTGCACAGTGACCCCTGAGTCTCAAACAAGTCTGTGCTCAATCCACACCCATCTCAACACTCACCACCCTCCCATCCACAGCTGCTAGTATATGATGCTGCCAACTGGACACCACTATTTGAATTTGTCTGTTTCTTTAGGCTCCTTGAAAATTGTATTCCCAATTGCTTTTAATCCTCTACATACTCTTCCCCTTCCACTGATAAATCTTCGAAGTGAAGAAAATATTACAGTTTTTCTAACACCTGTAATTTTACCTTTTCATTTCTGTCATTCTCCATGCCTGATTAGTTTTCTTTTTAAATCTTATTTGTTTCCTCCCCTGATGCCTCTTTAATCTGTTCTCCATTAATCCAGGCTGTCATCTACTCATGCCTGACTGCTCTCTATCTCTGCTCTGCTCTAAACACTGCTGTCAGATTATTTCAGGAAAATCTGCTTGCACTGTTACTCCCTTTCTACAAAACATGCAATGACTCTCTATTATTTATTTCAGAATAAATTTCTAGCTGAGTCTGGCATTCAAGACCCCTCACCCCAAAACCTGGCCCCACTTAACCTATCCACTCCAGTTTCTATTACCTAACATCTACAATTCCCCATCACAAATTGCCTGCTCTGGTCAAAACAATGTCCCTGCATCCCACAAACATCCAGGATGAGTCTCAACTCTAAGCCTCCCCTAGTTTCAACAAGCATCAGAGAAAAACCCTTTGTTTTCCTGGACTTGCATTTTACATTCCCTCTACCATTGTGACTCATGATCACCATTCCCCACAGAGCTAGAGCACACATATATCCCCCAAGAAGGAGCCCACCATCTTCAAGGCTAACTGGAGTCTACCGCAAAGTATTAGTTCACTCAAACCGGAATGCATGTGATAGGGAGTGTCGAGCCAAGCGATGAAGTGGCAAGCCAAGCGATGCCATGATCTTCCGTGTTTGTAAAGCTGGCGTCAGGAGCTTATTCTATTAGAAGGTGGAGGAGGAAGAACAGGGAAAAGGAAGGTGTTCTGTTCTGCCACTTGGTGAAAGTACAAACCGAACCTGAGCATCACACCCTGAATTTATTTAATTCTTTGCAGGAAAGTACCTCAACAGATAAATACCTCTGCTGATTGTTTGAAATACAGATGAGTAAACTAATCTGTTTCTTTATTTGCAGCTTCTAAAAGGTAACTGTTCAAAAGCACATCTTAGGCAATAAACTGCATCTCTCTGATATTTGGTTGGAGAATAAATGGCTATTTACTTCCTATATTCTTAAATGAAATTTTAGGGTTCAGGCATGAGAGGATAGACTTAGTATGGGATCATGAACTGGTTCACCTGTTCACCAGTTATCACAGGTAATAAGGTTCTGAGAGAGATGGTCAGTGATCCTTCTGAAACTATGTAGCACTGCTTAAGCTAATGCTAAACAGCTGTGGTTCCTTACCAGATGACAAAAATGATTTAGACTTTAGACATAATTCTAAAACAACAATCAAGTGTGTATCCTTCTTGAAGGCTCTCCAGAATTGCCAATTCTCCTTTCATCTTGTAAAGTACTTTTTGACTCAACTTGTTTCCTTTGATGAGATTTGAGAACACAGTAGAGAATCTTCCCTGATTTAGCCACAAAGAAGCTTTCTCCAGTTAGCTTGCTCTCCAGCAACAGGAATAGACTTCCCCTGATTCACCCACACTCCTGCCCTGATGAATCTCACCAGCTTCAGTAATGACTTTATTGTGGCATTAACATAGGTAGTATTAAACCCCCCAAAATATGATTTTATATATTGCTTTGTAAAATCATCTCTGTTCTATACGTGGGTTCTACATGTTGGCTTGTAAAAGGCCATTGTGGAAATGTTGATGGTCTTTTCTTATAAAAACCATATGATAAATTGGCATTAGGCTCTCAGGCTGGTTCTCATGATTAATTATCCACATCACTGCAGTAGTGTCAGAGGGATCTCAAGTCCTTCTGTGTTCCTAAATCCCCTTGATCTAAACGAAGGTGGGTAAGGAAGACGGGTAAGGATGGTTCCAGCTTCTGTCTTTCCAAGGAATCTTTGTATTTATCACATATATGTGCATGTCCTCAACTCTTTTCCTCTTTCTCTTAACACAAAAATGAGATATAACACACACTGTCTTACATGTTTCTATTTTCCCTTAACAACTGAGGCTATTCCATCAGCACCATGTAGACAGGTGTGTTTAGTAGCTTTATGGATGCTATGGCTTACTTAAAAAATTAAAACAATTTAGAGGTATTAATAATAAAATAAACTTGAAATTACACCACAAAACATAAATCTAGACACTAAAACATTATCCACATTCCCACTCACTAAGCTATGTTGGTTTAGTTCTTTTAAGATAGTGTTTTTAAAGTCTGGATGGATTGTTCATACCAGAATCACCTCGGTGCCTGGCAAATAGGCAGATTTCAGGGTCCCATCCCACACTTCTTAGACTTTGGGAGCATGGGACCTTAGCACTGCAAGATTTACAGTTCAAGCTTGAAAATTTGAAGACCTTTGCTCTGCCTTTAAAAAAGTTTTAACTACCTGTCAAGGAGCTTAAAATCTGCTAGAAAGTTTAGAATTGGGAAATAATCAGCCAAAGTTTCTATTTGACAGTCCAGGGAGGCAAGAGAAATACCTGAGGCAGTTGGAATGTCCTGACCCAGACGGCAGTTTTAATGCCTCCAAGGTCAGTTCAGGTCACTTCAGTCATTCAGTAACGTCTGACTGCAACTCCATGGACTGCAGCACGCCAGGCTTGGTGCAGTGTCCGTCACCAACACCCGGAGCTTGCTCAAACCCATGTCCTTCGAGGCGGTGATGCCATCCAACCATCTCCTCCTCTGTCGTCTCCTTCTCCTCCTGCCTTCAATCTTTCCCAGCATCAGGTCTTTTCTAAGGAGTCAGTTCTTCGCAGCAGGTAGCCAAAGTATTGGAGTTTCAGCTTCAGCAACAGTCCTTCCAATGAATATTCAGGACTGATTTCCCTTAGGATTGACTGGTTTGTTCTCCCTGCAGTCCAAGGGACTCTCAAGAGTCTCCTCCAACACCACAGTTTAAAAGCATCAATTCTTCGGCACTCAGTTTTCTTTACAGTCCAACTCTCACATCCATACATGACTACTGAAAAAAACCATAGCTTTGACTAGATGGACCTTTGTTGGCAAAGTAATATCTCTGCTTTTTAATATGCTTTCTAGATTTCTCATAGTTTTTCTTCCAAACAAGCAAGTGTCTTTTAATTTCATGGCTGCAGTCACCATGTGCAGCGATTTTGGAGCCCAAGAAAATGAAATCTGTCACTGTTTCCATTGTTTCCCCATCTATTTGCCATGAAGAGATCCAACTGGATGCCATGATCTCTGCTTTTTGAATGTTGAGTTTTAAGCCAGCTTTTTCACTCTCCTCTTTCACTTTCATCAAGAGGCTCTTTAGTTCCTCTTCACTTTCTGCCATAAGGATGGTGTCATCTGCATATCTGAGGTTATTGATATTTCTCCCGGCAATCTTGATTCCAGCTTGTGCTTCATCCAGTCCAGCGTTTCTCATGATGTACTCTGCATAGAAGTTAAATAAGCAGGGTGACAATATACAGCCTTGACGTACTCCTTTCTCAATGTTGAACCAGTCCATTGTTCCATGCCCAATTCTAACTGTTGCTTCTCAGGAGGCAGGTAAGATAGTCTGGTATTCCCATCTCTTTAAGAATTTTCCACAGTTTATTGTGATCCACACAGTCAAAGGCTTTGGCATAGTCAATAAAGCATAAATTGATGTTTTTCTGGAATTCTCTTGCTTTTTCTAAGATCCATTGGATATTGGCAATTTGATTTCTGGTTCCTCTGCCTTTTCTAAATCCAGCTTGAACACCTGAAAGTACTTGGTTCACATACTGCTGAAGCCTCACTTGGAGAACTTTGAGCATTACTTTGCTAGCATGTGAGATGAGTGCAATTGTGCGGTAGTTTGAACATTCTTTGGCATTGCCTTCCTTTGTGACTGGAATGAAAACTGAACTTTTCCAGCCCTGTGGCTACTGCTGAGTTTTCCAAATTTGCTGGCATATTGAGTGCAGCACATTCACAGCAACATCTTTTAGGATTTGAAATAGCTCAACTGGAATTCCACCACCTCCACTAGGTTTATTCGTAGTGATGCTTCCCAAGTCCCACTTGACTTTGCATTCCAGGATGTCTTGCTCTAGGTGAATGACCACATCATCGTGGTTATTTGGGTCATTAAGATCTTTTTTGTATAGTTCTTCTGTGTGTTCTTGCCACCACTTCTCAATATCTTCTCCTTCTGTTAGGTCCATACCGTTTCTGATCTTTATTGTACCCATCTTTGCATGAAGTGTTCCTTTGGTATCTCTAATTTTCTTGAAGAGATCTCTAGTCTTTCCCATTCTATTGTTTTCCTCTTTTCTTTGCACTGATCACTTAGGCTTTTTTTAATCTCTCCTTGCTATTCTTTGGAACTCTGCATTCAGATAGATATATCTTTCCTTTTCTCCTTTGCCTTTAGCTTCTCTTCTTTTCTCAGCTATTTGTAAGGCTTCCTCCGACAACCATTTTGCCTTTTTGCATTTCTTTTTCTTGGGGATGGTTTTGATCACTGCCTCCTGTACAATGTCATGAACCTCCATCCATAGTTCTTCAGGCACTCTATCAGATCTAATCCCTTGAATCTATTTGTCACTTCCACTGTATAATCATAAAGGATTTGATTTAGGTCATACCTGAATGGTCTAGTGGTTTTCCCTATTTCCTTCGATTTAAGTGTGAATTTTGCAATAAGGAGTTCTTGATCTGAGCCACAGTCAGCTCTCGGTCTTGTTTTTTCTGGACTGTATAGAGCTTTACCATCTTCAGCTGCAAAGAATATAATCAATCTGATTTCAGTATTGACCATCGGGTGATGTCCATGTGTAGAGTCATCTCTTATGTTGTTGGAAGAGGGTGCTTGCTATGACCAGTGGATTCTCTTTGCAAAATTCTATTAGCCTTTGCCCTGCATTATTTTGTACTCCAAGGCCAAACTTACCTGTTACTCCAGGTATCTCTTGACTTCCTACTTTTGCATTCCAGTCCATGATAAAAAGTAGCCTCCAAGGTAGCTACTCCTATTATCTATATTTTGCAGAGGAAGAAACTCCAGCTTAGAATAATCAAGCAGCTTGCTCAGCATCACACCATGAGTGGGAGAACTGAGATGTGAGCCTGGACAGTATGACTCTAAGGCAGGAACTGCCAAACTTTTTCTGTAAATGAAAAGTACACGTTTTAGGCTCTGGGGCCAGATGGTCCCCAGTGGTCAACTCTGCTGTTTTAGAGACAAGGCATCCACAGCAGACACTTTAATGAATGGGTGTGTCTGTGTTCCAATAATTTAACAGGCCAAAAACAGGCTCCTACTCTAAGACAGATAGCCTATTGCGCTTCCTCATGCAGCCAGTCTGATACATTGTGCATCTTCTCCATGTGAGGTAAATGCAGCCACACACGAGGCTGCAAAGTAAATAAAATGAATCTCTGTCCTCCAAAAGCTCCAAGATGAGAAAAAGATCATGCAACTTTGAGTAAAACATTTAACCTCCATCAATGGGCTTTCCTAGTAGTTCAGTTGGTAAAGAATCTGCCTGCAATGCAGGAGACCAGGGTCCAATCCTGGGGTTGGAAGATCCCCTGTAGATGGAAATGGAAACCCACTCTAGTACTCTTGCCTAGAGGATTCCAAGGACAGAAGAGCCTGTCGGGCTACAAGTTCATGGAATAGCAAAGAGTTGGACACAACTATGTGACTAACTTTCACTTTCACTTCCGTCAATGACTCCATTTTAGAATACAAATATTGATAACATTCCCTCGTACAACACACATGTTGTAAAGACAGATGAGACAGTTTACATTTTCCAGTTTACTCAACTGAATGACTTTTTCTTATGTTAAATTGATTCATGCTCTTTAGCAGTCTAAAAGGAGATGAGTAATAAACCAATCTATCCTTTGCTCACATAGGAAGGAGTCCCCTTATGTGAGCAAAATGGCAATTTTGTCTAGTTTAACTGCAACACTATTTTTAGGATGCACTTTTATTTTATTTTATTTATTTATTTTCATTTATTTTTATTAGTTGGAGGCTAATTACAATATTGTAGTGTGTTTTGTCATACATTGACATGAATCAGCCATGGAGTTACACGTATTCCCCATCCCGATCCCCCCTCCCACCTCCCTCTCCGCCCGATCCCTCTGGGTCTTCCCAGTGCACCAGGCCCGAAGAGCACTTGTCTCATGCATCCAACCTGAGCTGGTGATCTGTTTCATCCTAGATAATATATATGTTTCGATGCTGTTCTCTTGAAACATCCCACCCTTGCCTTCTCCCACAGAGTCCAAAAGTCTGTTCTGTACGTCTGTGTCTCTTTTTCTGTTTTGCGTATAGGGTTATCATTACCATCTTTCTAAATTCCATATATATGTGTTAGTATACTGTAATGTTCTTTATCTTTCTGGCTTACTTCACTCTGTATAATAGGCTCCAGTTTCATCCATCTCATTAGAACTGATTCAAATGAATTCTTTTTAATGGCTGAGTAATATTCCATGGTGTATATGTACCACAGCTTCCTTATCCATTCATCTGCTGATGGGCATCGAGGTTGCTTCCGTGTCCTGGCTATTATAAACAGTCCTGTGATGAACATTGGGGTGCACATGTCTCCTTCAGATTTGGTTTCCTCGGTGTGTATGCCCAGAAGTGGTATTGCTGGGTCATATGGCAGTTCTATTTCCAGTTTTTTAAGAAATCTCCACACTGTTCTCCATAGCGGCTGTACTAGTTTGCATTCCCACCAACAGTGTAAGAGGGTTCCCTTTTCTCCACACCCTCTCCAGCATTTATTGCTTGTAGACTTTTGGATAGCAGCCATAGGATGCACTTTTAAAATTTATAATATATATAATTTTCTACTGGGACCAAATAGTTTTTAAAGTTTTATTTCTTAACACAATGGAAAAGAACAGGAACAAAAAAATCAGTGTAATTCAGAAACACTTTGATATGTAGTCAACAAGTTACACATCCACAATATCCTCCTGTTACTCAGATTTTCTGAGTTATAAAAGTCCTTTGCATGTATTTTACAGGCAATCTGACACTCAAGGAGTTTCTGTAAAAACAGGCAAAAAAAGTCAGCCATTTACTCTTGGGGATAAAGATCATTTCTAAATTGCTCAAAAAAGCATACACAGAAATAAAAAGGGAGGAAATACTGATACATTCAACAATGTGGATGAATCTCAAAAGCATTATGCTGAGCGAAAGGAACTGAACTCAAAAAACTGAGTATTGTATCAAGTTGAGCAAAATCCCATTCGGGTTTTTCTATAAGATGGTACAGAAAAGCCCAAACAAACATTTTGGCCAACCCAACATGATACCCCTTACATGACACGGGAAAGGGCAAGACAATATATATTCCAGATCAGTGGTTGCCAGGTTTGGAATAAGAGGAGGGGACTAATGAAAAGGGAGAAGAGGGGCCTTTTTGGAGTAATGGGAACGTTCTCTACTGATTGTGATGTGGTCACACTGTTCAAAGCGCACCTGAAAAGGGCTGAAGTTCACTGTATATAAACTAGACCTCAATAAACCTGTACAAAACTGCTACGGAGAGCTCCTCTGGCAAAGATAAAAGGTCTAAAAGGTTCCAATAAATTGTTCTTCAAGTTAAATTATGAATGGGAGCTAATACTGTGATCTAATACTGAGATTTCGGTCAGAGGCACTTCATTTGTTTCCTCTCAAAGACTGTTTGGGGGCAACTCAGGGGCAGGCCAATCTCTGAAAGCAAATGGGAGGAAGGAGAAACAGCTTGGGCATCTGGAAGGTCCTGGCCCAGGTGGCAGTTTCTGGCCATTCTTCCCAGACTCCTGAGAAGTTCTTGATCCAGTGAGTTAAGGAAGCTGAGGTAAATCATATCACTTCCTGCTGGGTTCCGTCCCACCCTTATCTTCATCTCAAATTGCCCAGGAAAAAGAAAAGTGCCAACTGCAGACACCTGGGCAGTCATATCACTGCTCTCAGTGATGTTTCTAGGACTAGTTACTGAAGGAGCACCCAAGAGGGTGTCTCCCAAGCGTGTGATATAACAGCAAACAAGACCGAAGGCCCTGCTGTCCTGGAGCTTAGGTTCTGAAGGATGGCAAACAGCACACACGTTTTTTTTTTTTTTTCAAACAGCACACATGTATTAAATGCTTGCTGTGTGCCAGGTGCCACAGGGGCTGACCTTGAATTCATATGACCATGGAATGTAGAGGCAATTATTAGCACATCCATTTAAAATTTAGGAACCTGAAGCCCTGCAAGCCCAGGAATTTATCCAAAGATGCGCAGCTAAAAGGTGGCAGAATCCGGGGTGAAACCCAGGCGGACTCACTCCCCACGTCCAGGCCCTCAGTAGCCACACTGCCTCTCTGAGTGGTGGACAGTCAGCAGAAATGTTGTCCTTAGTGGGTTCCAGAGTGCAGTGCCAGATGCCTTATGAAATATTGATAAACATCAAAACTTTCCCACTTATATGGAAACAGTGTTACCTCATAAGATGAAAGGTCAAATATTACTAACAGACAATCTACCAAAAAATGAAAGGCTAATTAACATATACAGAGAAAAATGATAGGCTTCCAATCAAAGAAATACAGCAATTAAATGAGATTTAACATTTTGCTTAGGAGACTTCCCCGGCAGTCCAGTGATTGAGACTCTGTGCTTCCAATGCACATTTGATCCCTGGTCAGGAAATTAAGACCCCACATGCCACATGGACAAAAAAAGAAAAAAATATATTTTGCTTACCAAATTAATAAGCAAAGAGTTGACATAGAGACAGCTAAGATGAATGCACTGCTAATGGAAATGTAAATTGATACAGTTTGGAAGGCAGTTTGCATTTTGAACCATATTAATTTCTCTCAATCAGGTTTTCAGTTTATGACTTCAGGAAATAATCCAAAATATGGGAGAAGTTATGTGGAGCAGAGATGCTTGTTGCAGGAAGTGGAGTTTATAAATTTATAACAATATTTATTATTTATACGATGTATTCAATTTGACAAACCCATCATAAAAGTAAAAAATAAAACCTACACAACTCTGATCCCTAACTGTGCTTTTCAATAAAGTAGGTTATCGGTAGTTTCACCTGCCCCAGTCAGGGTGTGGTTAACATCAGCCAAAACAATGCATAAGCAGAAGTATGTCAAAACCCAAAGTATCAATAGTTCAAAAAGGAAGACATTTCAGTTGCCGGAAATGGGAAGAATCTGGTGGGCATATGTGATAAAGTCAGTCTTGGACCCCAAATCACATCAATCTGTGTGGCTCTCTTTCTTTTTTTAATCCACAAATGCCAGAGGAAAACAGAAAGGCTTACCCATTGCTTAAACATGCAAATGTATGCAAATGCAGTGTTATTTTAGTCCTTCCTGTTAGAAACACTTTCATTAAGTGATCTTCCTATAAAAACAAACATCTCATGCTGTTACCCCTGCAAATCCAAAGACTGAGAACTAGTTATTACAAATATCAGGAATAAGGAACACTTCTCAGCTAGTTATTGCCTTGATACACATTAATTTTTTTTAGACTACAGATCTTATTTAGGCTGAGGACTGTGTCTGTAGTTATCTTCCTCTATCCAGAACCTCCAGGTAAAGCCTCTGTCTCCAGTCCTTTATCTTCGTCTGCATCTTCCCTCTGCACCAGTGAACACTGCAGGATGTAAGAGTCATGAGTACATCTGCACAAGAGACGCTGGTCTAGTTCGTGAACTGCAGGAAGATCAAATGGCAGAAGCACAGGGGGCAAAGGTCAGTGACAATGAAGCGCCACAGGCAGGTAGAGGTGAACAGACTAAAAAGATTATGTAACAGGTGTGTGTATGCGCGTCAAGTCACTTCATTTTTATGGTGCCTGGAAAAGGCAGGCATTAACTGTCCTCATTTTACTCGGAAAAAAACGAAGCCTCCCAAGGTTTAAGTAGCTTGCCCAGAGTCACACAGCTGACAAAGGGCAAAAGCAGAATTCAGACCTGGATACAGTGCACAGTTTCTATTTGATGTCCTTAAAGATCTATCACGCAAGCACTTGTCTCCTATAGAAAGGGGACATATTTTCTGTAGAGTTTGATCATATTAATACAAACTTTATATAAGTATCCTGGTTTAAAAAGCAGGTAGCAAAATAGTACGAAACTTTTCCCAATTCAAAATATGGGATGGTTAAAAATATCAAAACACGAGAGTGACTTAGCTGTGAGTTTTCTTGTATGGCTGCTTTTGATAGATTTTCTATAATAAACAAGCCTTAATTTTTATGCAAAGGTAAAGTCCAATAAAAACTATTTTTAATAGTCTACTATTTTTTGAAGTCAAGATAAAAGCACAGATACTATGTAGCAGTTCACCCGGGAGGCTGAAGTTAACACTGGTGATGACAGCATTTGGACAGCATGACTACATTCAGGAGGATTTTGTGTAGCTTTACTAAAGAAATGCTCTTCCAAGAACTAGCAGAAAATGTACGAGTGATAGGAGAGTAAATGCTAGAATCTTTTTTCTCCTCTGTGAGTATTAATGATAATTTCCCTTCTTTTTTCATAATTCCATAATAGGACTTTAAGAGTAATTCTTCCCCAGAGGGGTGAGCTACCACAGCACAAGAAAGTATTATAGTAACTGCTATCACATAACATATAACATGCAACTACTTCTGCATACTGGAGGTGAGCAGTGGTCTACAGAAAAAATGACCTTGCGCTGAATGTGAAGAAAGAGTCGGATTTTTACCTACTGGGGAAACAAGAAAGGAGAAGAGAAAAGTGCATTTGAAAGTTCAGAGGAACAGGGTACAAGCTTTATTTCTCTAGAATTCAAATGACATTACTGAAAACGAAGTTGTGCTCTAAAATCTATCCTGATCGGCTATACTCTAAAATAAAAAGGTTTTATAAATAAAATAAAACCTGTCCTGAAATAGTCCTCTACTTTTCATCAATATGTGAATTTAGAATTCAGCCAAAACCTTAAAAAGCTGACTGATGGCGGTGCCAGCTCAGAGAAATCACCCTGATGGATGTGGCACTTTGCCACATTCTTCCCTGTCCTGTTGACATATCATCACAAAGGTAACAGCCAACTATAAAGATAACCCTGTTAAAACAAATACCAAATGGACAAGTTGTAGGTCTTCCGAAGAGTTTTATCCTTTTCTACAAACCACTAATAAAACAATTGCCAATTGAGCTGAAATGATTACAACTCCTCAAAATGTCCTTTTTTTGAGAATAACAGACAGAACGCAAATATGGTCTACTTTACCCAAGAAGGCAAGAACTTACTGGATCATCTTTGGTCTTTCTTTTGAGGAAGTTATGAAAAAAAATTTCATTTATTTATAGGATAGACTTTCAGGCAAAAGCACTACTTTAGCAAACTCAAAGAACCCAAAAGTAGGCCACCTTCTCAGAAAGCCACGCCTGATCCATACCTTTTGAAGAACTTATTTATACTGTAGGAACCATGGAGACAACACAGAGAAATAGCATATGGGAGTTCCACTTGACCTGTGGAAAAGAGATTCTTGCCACTAGGTGTCAGCAATCCAGTTTAGAGGACTCTGTATACATAGTCGCTTCGGGACTGTAAGAATGCATGTGTGTGTATTTATTTATAATTTACCTCATTCCATAGGGATTTGGGGTGGCTTTCAGCAAGTACATGTGTAACCAAGTAACAGTAAAATATTAATAGACATTTTAAAGTCCAGACAGGGAGAACATAAGTGAGAGCAGAAATTCCAGACCTCTGAAATGAAAGACACAAATATATGTGCTATAATTATACTCCAAGTTTGACTCTGGGACTCCAGGGAGTCAAAATTAAAGAAGAGGCACAATTAGTCACATCATTTTCACAAGCAGAAAGAAGGAGGCAGACTACACTTCAGGAAAGCAAAATTTTCCTAGCATGAAATTTTAAAAGGAAATTCTCAAATGGAATGCTCTTTGGGGAGGGTTGGGAGGGGGGGGGTGAATTGAGACAAGAGACACTGCCCTCAAAACTTCTGTAATAAATGGAGTAACTAATTTTACTTACTTCCTTGTATCATCCTTTGATTAAAAATAAACATAGCACAAAACATTAAAACTCAGCTCTGTGAAGGGAAATCTTTAAATGACTGATTTTGCTCAGCAGTGTTATTTGCTAGCAGAATGAATGACAAGACTCAGGAGTTAAAAAAAAAAGTAGATGGATGACAATCTTTCCTATCAATCTTTCAGAGAATAGAACTTGTCCATCCATTCATTTGTCCATTCATTTCTTAAGCTTCTCCAAGATGCTGAAAATCAAGCTAATTGTGTGGATTCAAAGGCACAGTAAGACACATTCTCAATTCTTGAAGAACTCATGGTTTGGTAAATTCTGATTTCTAAAAATTTATTTTTTTTGTCAGAGACCTTATTCTCCACAAGTGTTGCTTATAATTCTTCATGGCAACTTGGAAAGGATGATATATAGAACAGTATTTACCATGCTTCACTGAAAGCATTAAAAAAAAAAAAACCCACATAATTTCAAGGCAATGCAAATAGACATATAGTCAAAGTGTAATGAAAGAATCAGAGAACTTGTAGCTTAATTTAAGGTTAAAGGATACAGTGTTGATGGTTTATTTTAAAAACATTAACATACTATTTTCCTACAGAAGTCTCATAGAATTAATTTTTTTAATAGGATGTTTTGATTCAATAATAGTGATGACTAATCATTATATGCCAGTAAGTATATTTGCTAATCAGCTAAAATTTAATCTCTGAATATTCAAAGATTAAAATAAGAGCAAAGATTTTTAAAAATCACTTACTACATGTGATTTCACATTGTCTTTTACTGTTCTCTCTGCAAGGCTTATAATGTTCACTCATTCATTCAACAAATATTTATTAAGAACTTATTGTTTCTAGGCACTGTTCTTGGCACTGAATCATGGCTATGAAATCAGTGCCCTTATGAGAGAGAGAGAGAGAGAGAGAGAGAGAGTGTGTGTGTGTGTGTCTGTGTGTGCGCGCGCGTGAGCTCAGTCATATCTGACTCTTTGTGACCTCATGGACTATAGCCCGCAAGGCTCCTTTGTCCATGGAATCCTCCAGGCAAGAAAACTGGAGTGGGTAGTCATTCCCTTCTCCAGGGAATCTTCCTGACCCGGGGACTGAACCCAGGTCTCCTGCACTGCAGGCAGAGTCTTTACCGTCTGAGCCACGAGAGAAACCCACATGGAGAGCATTGTTGTTGTTCAGTCGCTAAGTGTGTCTGACTCTTTGGGACCCCATGAACTACAGCACACCAGGCTTCTTTGTCCATCATTATCTCCCTGAGTTTGCTCAAGCTCATGTCCATTGAGTCAGTGATGCCATACAACCATCTCATCCTCTGTCACCCATTTCTCCTCAATTATCCCCAGCATCAGAGTCTTTTCCACTGAGTCAGCTCTTCACATAAGATGACCAAAGTACTGGAACTTCAGCTTCAGCATCAGTCCTTCCAATGAACATTCAAGGTTCATTTCCTTTAGGAGAGCATACATTAAAAAAAAAAATTTGGCCACATCTGTGGCATGTGAGATCCTAGTTCCCCAGCCAGGGATCGAACCTGTGCCCCTGAATTGGAAGGTAGAGTTTTAACCACTGGACTGCCAGCCAAGTTCCATGGAGAGTATACATTCCAGCAGATAATGATATACATCAGGCAAAGTTCCCCACAATAAGCCAAGAGATAAAGATGTTATTACTATTTCCATTTCACAGATTAGAAAATTAAGGCAGGTTAAGGTTAAATACGAAGCTAATACAGTGAATGCACAGTAGAGCAGGGATTTAAGCTCAAGTAATAGAGTCCCAGGGCCCATGTCCCTAAGCACTGCCGGGACTGTCCCTAACAGCAGCATCCAGGAAATACCTGTTGGGTGAACCAACAGATGAGAGGAGGACAGAAAGGTCAGGGGAGAAGTCAGGAAGAATGCTATAAAGATTAATCATATCCTTACATTTTTGCAGAAAACCCTAATGGTCACAAAGTACTTTCAAATGAAACATCACTGAAGCTTCATGACCCTCTTTACTCAGAGAAGACAGAGCCTGCCCCCAGGCCACATGGTTGCGAAATGGCAACACCAGGTCTCCTGGGCTCTTTCTAAGGCACCTCAGAGGCAGGAGTGGCAAATCCAGCTTGAAAGGCCAAGAAAAGCTTCCCAAGGGAAGAGGTGTTGAGCTGTGCCTTTAAACGAACTAGTAGGATTTTAATGTCATACTTTGGTTTACTAGGCAAATAATAAGAACTCAAGAAATATATAAGTCAAATATATTTATTTCTATAGGTTCACAAATCAGAATGCTGATATGAAAGGCAACTTGGAATGGAGAGAATTCTCAGGTCCTTAGAAGCCAGTGGACTGGTTCATCTAGTTATCACAGTTAACATCCTTTTAAATTTTGTTTATGTGTTTAGTCGCTCAGTCATGTCCAACTCTTTAACTGACTCTGTAGCCTGCCAGGCTCCTCTGTCCATGGAATTTTCCAGGCAAGAATACTGAAGCTGGTTGCCATTTCCTTCTCCAGGGGATCTTCCTGACTCAGGGATTGAACCACGTCTCCTGTGTCTCCTGAATTGCAGGCAGATTCTTTACCCACTGAGCCATGGGGGAAGCCTTATAATTCCTTGGAAATATACTCTACTTAGGAGAATAACTATCAGTATAATGTAACATTAATTATTATGCAGCACTGTTCTCAAAAAGCACACACCAAATGTCTCAATCAACAACTTGGGCTCATTCTCAAATTTTCTAGAATGAGAATGCCTTAAAAACTAGATGCCCAGGTTTGAAGCCTGGCTCACACCTGCCAGCTATGTGGACCCTGGCCTCAATTTCCACATCTATAAAACAGGAGTAATCGATAAAAGCTATCTGATAGGAAAATTATAGGGACTAATGAGTTAATATGGATAAGTAACTGACACATAGCTTCAGTAAATGTTTGCCAACATGGTATACTGCACTACTGTTTCCAAATACTCAGTCCCCTGGTTCCTCAGGTGTTCACAGGATATGCCCTGTCATCTCCATTGGTTCCATGTGGTTCATAGGATCCTTTAAGAGGATTTTTATCCCCAACCCACTGATGAAGGGCTTGTCCATATGGCTTACCTTGGCCACAAGCCTGTTAGTAGACCCAACACAAATAATGTCTGATCAGAAATTTTAATGGGCAATGTACATTTCCACTGGCTCTTCTTCTGCCATAAGCAGCACAGCACATCCCAGAGAGAGGCTGCTCCTTCGGCCTGGACCACAGCATGAAAAGACACAGGGACCAGAAGCAGATTCAATGCCCATCTGCCAAAGACACGTAATGTAGGCAAGAAATAACCCTCTGTTCTTGAAGACCACTGAAATTTGGGGCTATTTGTTACCAACCTGCTGACTAAAAAATAGTCATCATTATTATTGGATTAAATTTCTATTTTAACTAAAAAAAAAAAAATTAGCTTTGAAAAACTTAAGAAAAATCAATACGTAAAAATCCTAAATCTTTACAACAGATCTGAATGGGTCTGATTGTCACAAAAATCTCAGGAAGTGAGTAACTGGGTTCCTGTTCTTTCCCATGGCTTGTTGTGCCTTCACCTAGTAACCATGTCCCCTGACCAAACCGTATGGATAATGACCAGCATCTCTGCTGAGTTCAGTTTACTATTCTACACATACTACAGGACATCTTTCTTGGGAGCTATGAGTTACACAATGGAAGTTGGGAGACTGGCTTTCAAAGGCCTCTCTTATAAGCTCTGTGGACTTGGAGAACAAGGTGGTGTTTTTTGTTTTAAAGGTAAGAGAACCCCCTGACGCAGATTTCATCATGGTCTATTCATAGATTCTCACTGATTTTCCCATCTTGGCCATTTGTAGTTTTGGAAAAATTAGCTTCTAAAAATCATTTTATTCTCTTATATTAACAGTAGCACTTAATCTTCTTCTCCATACCTCAAAAAGGATGCATTTCCTCTTTTAGGCAATTGCACTGTGTTCACTTCTGGTGGCCCTGAGCACTGAACCACTGCTCCTTTCTTCTAACACAATGCTGCGCGTGGGCACAAGCTACTCTCCTCCTAGGCCTGGAATCTGCTGGGGTCAAGAAGACAACAAGCAAGTTAAGAAGCAACGGAGACTTCCTTGGAGGCCCAATGGCTAGGACTTCACCTCCCAATGCAGGGGGTGCGGATTCGATCCCTAGGCAGGGAGTTAAGACCCTACACACTTTGTGGTCAAAAAACCAAAACATAAAATAGAAACAATACTGTAACAAATTCAACAAAGACTTAAAAAATGGTCCATATTAGAAAAAAATCAACAAAACCCTTAGGAAAAAAAGAAGCAAATACCTTCAGATCATGTAAAGTGCTATAAAGAAAAGAGGGTGTTTTCTGTTGGTAGGAATGCAAACTAGTACAGCCGCTATGGAGAACAGTGTGGAGATCCCTTAAAAAACTGGAATTAGAACTGCCATATGACCCAGCAATCCCACTTCTGGGCATACACACCGAGGAAACCAGATCTGAAAGAGACATGTGCACCCCAATGTTCATCGCAGCACTGTTTATAATAGCCAGGACATGGAAGCAACCTACATGCCCATCAGCAGAAGAATGGATAAGGAAGCTCTGGTACATATACACCATGGAATATTACTCAGTCGTTAAAAAGAATTCATTTGAATCAGTTCTAATGAGATGGATGAAACTGGAGCCCATTATACAGAGTGAAGTAAGCCAGAAAGATAAAGACCAATACAGTATACTAACGCATATATATGGAATTTACAAAGATGGTAATGATAACCCTATATGCAAAACAGAAAAAGAGACTCAGATGTATAGAACAGACTTTTGGACTCTGTGGGAGAAGGCGAGGGTGGGCTGTTTCGAGAGAACAGCATCGAAACATGTATATTATCAAGGGTGAAACAGATCACCAGCCCAGGTTGGATGCATGAGACAAGTGCTCGGGCCTGGTGCACTGGGAAGACCCAGAGGAATCGGGTGGAGAGGGAGGTGGGAGGGGGGATCAGGATGGGGAATGCATGTAAATCCATGGCTGATTCATGTCAATGTATGACAAAACCCACTACAATACTGTAAAGTAATTAGCCTCCAACTAATAAAAATAAATGAAAAAAATAAAAATAAAATAAAAAGAAAAGAGGGTGTTTTAACAGTGCAGTGACGTGTGTGGCAGGATGAACTTTGTGATAATCCAGGAAGACCCATCTCAGGAGGGGACAATTAAGGTGAGACCTAAAGGCTAAGGAAAGTGTAGCTGTGTGAAGGCATGAAGACACGTGTTCAGGCGAGGCCTTGAGGCAGAAAAAAGCTTTCAAGGTTAAAGAAACTGAAAGGAGAAGGTGTTTCCCTTGCTGTCCACATTTCAGCAGGAGAAAGAGGAACACGAGATGGAGCTGAAAAACAAAGCAGAAGCCAGAGCGGGCAGAGCTTCACGAGTCTGGCTTTTATTCTGGAAGAACGAGAAGACACTGCAGGGTTTTAAGCACAGAAGTGAGCTGGTCTGATCTGCACTGATACAAGGGGTGTGGGGAAGGACTTGAGTGAAGCAAGAGTGAGGGTGGGGAAACCAAGGGAGAGGGTGCTGCAAACGTCCAAGAGGAAGGAGAGAGTGAGCCAGAGGGGCTGCAAAGAAGAGGGGAGGCAAGACGCCTATCTGGGAGGCAAACATACGAAACTTGCTGACAGCCTGAAGCTGCGTGTGATGGGGAAGACAGCAAGGCCCAAAGGCTGAGATCTCTGTTTCTCGTCCTGAGGAAGGGAGAAGATGGCAACGCAACTGCATGAGGTGGAGATGCTTAGGGGAGGAAGCCGTTGGGCTTATGTCTTATGGAAGTCGAGAATTTCACTCTAAACTTAAAATTTAAGATGCCCACGAGATACCCAACTGGAAATGCCAGATAGACAACTGGACAGACAGGGATGAAACTCAAGAGAAGAGATCTGAGCAAGCAATAAATTTGGGAGGGGTTACCTACAGGCAAGGGCTTCCCTTGTAGCTCAGTCGGTAAAGAATCTGCCTGCAGTGCAGGAGACCTAGGTTCGATCCTGGGTTGGGAAGATCCCCTGGAGAAGGAAATGGCAACCCACTCCAGTATCCTTGCCTGGAAAATCTCATGGACAGAGGAGCCTGATGGGCTGTAGTCCATAGGGTCGCAAAGAGTCAGGCACGACTGAGCGACTAACACTTACTTACACTTACCTACAGGCAAGGAGGGCATTCCCATGGAAGGGTGGCCTAGGCTGGGGAGACTATGCCAGAAAGTAAAGAAGTAGTAAAAGAGGGTGACCTGTGAAAAAGACAGAAGCCAGCTTGCAGTGATTCTCACTCGCCAAAAATTTCTTAGTTATTACAAGAAGAAATGATTAATTGTATGATGTAGAACTTCAGCAGTCACCACCTTAATCAAGTGCTCAGCAGCAGTAGCAGTAATAAGACAAATCAAAAGAATCTGTCACTGGATAGGATGCAATGAGAAGAACACAGCAGACCATCTGTGATGCTCCTGGAAAGATATCTAATTGAATCTAATCAGGAGAAAATAACGGACAATCCTAAACTGAGAGATAGTCAACAAAATTATCTGCCTGTTATTTGCAAAAGTATCAAGGCCTTAAGAGTCAAGGAGAAACTGAGGAATGGCTCCAGACTAGAGACCAGAGAAATATACCAACTAAGCACAGTATGTGTTCTAATGTGGACCCTTTCATCATAAAGGACAGCATTAGTCGCTCAGTCATGTTGACTCTCTATGACCCCATGGATTGTAGCCCTCCAAGCTCCTCTGTCAATGAGATTTTCCAGGCAGGAATACTGGAGTGGGTTGCCATTTCCTTCTCCAGGGGATCTTCTCCACCCAGGGATCAAACCCCGGTCTCCCACATTGCAGGAAGATTCTTTACTGTCCCAACACTGGGGAAGTCTAAAGGACATGCGTCTGACAATTAGTGAAACTGTTTATGGGGTTTGTAGATTGGATGGTCACAATGTAATTGAGTAAGCTTCCTGATTTTATTGGCTATATTATGGATGCATCAAAGAATATCCTTCTTTGTAGAACACATAAACCAAAATATTCTGGGACATTAGGTTATCATGTTGGCAAATTATTCTCAAATGCTTCAAGAAAAAATGGTTATTTGTACTGTACCTGCAAGTTTCCTGTAAGTTTGAGATTTTTTTTTAAACGAGCTAATAATTTATCTACATACCAGAGTGTACAAATTAAAAGTCTGACCAATGCCAGGTATTTATGAGAATATGAAATAACAGGAACCCTCAATCAGAGCTAATGATAGTGAAACCAGAACAATTTGAGAAAACTGTTTGAGTTCAGAAAACTGAAGATACATATCATATATGACTCAGCAACTGCATTGCTAGAGAATTTCTTGAATATGAACACCACAATGTTAATGATGGCACTGTTTTTAAAACTTAAAAACTGAAAATAACTTAAATATCCATCACAATAAAATAGATCAGTAAATTAGTTATATACTTATATAGTGGAATACCATATAGCAACGAAAAGGAATGAATTAGAGCAACACTCATCAATAAGGATGATTCTCACGGACAGTGTTAAATGAAAGAGCAAAATACAGCCATTTTTAATATTCCAAAATAGACAAAACTAACCTATATTGCTTAGGCAGTAAAACATAAGAAAATGATTATAACACATGTCAAGAGAGTAGAGGCAGGGAGGGAATAAGCTGTGATGGGGAAGATGACAGTCAGTTTCTACATGTTGGCAATGTTCCATTTCTTGCCATTGACAATTGGTGTGGTGATTCCTTTGGAGCTCATTTTATTATGATTTGTTAAATGTATATATGTATGATTTGCCCCCTTTCTGGATATATGCAATATTTAATAATTTAAAAATCGTTAAAAACAATTGCTTACATTTAGTGAATGCTTACTATGTGTCAGCTACTAATGAGCACATTTACATGTTTTATCCTACTTAAATTTTCCCAGTCTATAAGGTAGGTACCATTACTATCCTCATCATTCTACATATGTTCAAACTGAAGCTTAGTGAGTTATCCAACATCAGCACTGACAAACCCGAACATAAGGCTGACTTGGAACTTGCAAATTTAACCACTAAGTTGTGCTTTCAAGCACTGCTTTGATTTTTCTCTATTTTTTGATATATGTTCTTAGAATTTGGGTTCATGAGGGATTTCTCTGTAAGTTTCCACAGTATTTAGAACAGTGCTTTAAAACTGAGGCTTGATTAAGGACTGTTGACTGGCTGAGCAATTTGTGATTTCTAATAGAGCTGTAACTATTGTGTAATGTGCTGGGATACTGCTTAGTCCTTCCATCAATGCTGAGAGCCTGAGCTTCAAAATAAAAGGCAGAAGTCTTTAAAACTTTATTTAAACTAGAAAAGCATTTATACTAAAGCAAAAGGCAAGAGGTTTACATGATTTTGACAGCAAGAATGCATGTAAGTACATTAATGCACTCTTAAAGAGACCAACAGGCTTGAGACAGGATTCCATACATAGCCCATTTGAAGGAATTATGTGTAACCATAAAAATTCTAACTCACTCTGAAAACCAGTTTTTTACTGGACAAAGTTCTACTGAGCCAATTTCACTACATTATATTTTGAAAACAAATCATAGTTTTTGATTTTCTTTACTGGTTCTGGATTTATGTAATGTCTTTCTCCTTAAAAAACTCCACATTTTGTTTGGCTGAAACATTATCCCACATACTTTTCAGGGCTTAGTTACATTTCCAAGTATAAAATTTACAAATAAACAAATACAGAACATTTAAAAGAAATTTTAAAAGGCGAAGCCCCGAAAGGAAACTTTTTTTTCTATTTGAAAGAGTTACCAATCTCAAGCTGTAGAATTCTAGAAGTTTAAGAACTGTATCTTTCTTTCTGAAAGGCAAGAACCTTGTACTGAATCTGCAGTACAGTCCAGCAATCAGTTTTAAGATGACAGAAAATACAGTTTTGGTGGCAGGGGCCGGGAAGGAGAGCTGGCAGTCCCAGAATTGGAAAAGAGAAGAAAAAGATTGCTATGGGTCTTGTGCTTCATTCTTATCATGGATAGAAAATATGTGTTTAAATTTACTTATAAAAATCCAAGGATAAATGTTATTACAATTGAAATAAAAATTTTAACTTATTAAAGTTAACTCAGCAAAAGATAAAGAAAATTAAAGGAAAACATGAAATTACAATAAATAGAAGACATTAAAAATGCAATGAATAAAAACCAACATAAAAGATGCTCAGTATCATTAGCCATTAGGGAAATCCAAACCAAATGTGCAATGAGATAACACTTCACACCAATTAGAATGTTGTATTAGTCTGTTAGGGCTGCCTTAACATACCACAGACTGCAGAGTTTAAACAACAGAAAACTATTTTCTCATAGCTGTGAAAGCTAAAAGTCCAAGATCAAGGCATCAGCAGGTTTAGGTTCTCCTGAGGTCTCCTTTGGATTGCAAACGGCCAACTCCCTGTGTCCTTAGATAGCCTTTCCTCTGTGTTTGTTCATGGTATCCTGGTATCCCTTTCTCTTCTTATAAGGGCATCAATGCTATTGGATTAGGATCACACCCTTAAGACCTCGTTTAACTTTAATTACCTCTTTAAAAGCTGTATCATTAACATAGTCACTGTGGGGGCTTAGGGGCCAATACACAAATGGCAGGGGAAAAGGAAGCAATTAAGTACATAGGAGTTGTCTACAGAAGAAGGCAATGGCACCCCACTTCAGTACTCTTGCCTGGAAAATCCCATGGACAGAGGAACCTGGTGGGCTGCAGTCCATGGGGTCGCTAAGAGTCGGTCACGACTGAGCGACTTCACATTCACTTTTCACTTTCACGCACTGGAGAAGGAAATGGCAACCCACTCCAGTGTTCTTGCCTGGAGAATTCCAAGGATGGCGGAGCCTGGTGGGCTGCCATCTATGGGGTCGCACAGAGTCGGACACGACTGAAGCGACTTAGCAGCAGTTGTCTATAATCAAAACGTCAGGAAATAAGAATTGGTGAAGAAATTATAACCTGTAAACATTGCCGATGGGAGTGTAAAATGGTGTAACCACTTTGGAAAACAGTCAGTTTTTCAAAAGCTTGAACACAGGGTTACGATATTATCCAGCAACGCCACTCCCAGCAGATACTCAAGATGAAGGCATACAGTTACACAACAACCTGCTCATGAATGTTCACAGCACGATCATTATAATAGCCAAATTGTAATTTATAATTATAATAGCCCAAAGGAAACAGTCAAATGCTTATCAACTGATGGATGGATAAATAAAATGTGAAATATCCACACAGTGGAATATTATTGAGAATAAAAAAGGAATGAATTATTGACACATATCACAACACAGATGAACTCTGAAAATACTATGTTAAAAGAACTCAGTGACAAAAGCCCTCATATAACATGATCTCATTTATATAAAATGTCCAGAATAGGCAAATCCATAATAGAGACAGAAGGTGGATTAGTGGTTGCCTAGGGTTAGCACAGTTCTGTCAAAAGAATGCACTAGTCACAGCAAACACCCTTTTTTCAACACAACAGACAACTCTACACATGGACATCACCAAATGGTCAACACCGAAATCAGACTGATTATATTCTTTGCAGCCGAAGATGGAGAAGTTCTACAGAGTCAGCAAAAACCAGACCTGGAGCTGACTGTGGTTCAGTTCATCAACTCCTTATTGTAAAATTCAGCCTTAAAATGAAGAGTCTAGGGAAAAACCACTGGGCCATTCATGTTTGACTTATATCAAATCCCTTATGATTATACCGTGGAAGTGACAAAACAGATTCAAGGGATTAGATCTGATAAACAGAGTGTCTGAAGAACTATGGACAGAGGTTCATAACATTGTACAGAAGGTGGTGACCAAAATCCTCCCAAATAAAAAGAAATGCAAGAAGGCAAAGTGGTTGTCTGAGGAGGCTTTATGAATAGTTGAGGAAATAAGAGAAGTGAAAAGCAAGGCAGAAAAGGAAAGAGATATACAACTGGATGCTGAGTTCCAGAGAACAGCAATGAGGGATAAGAAGGCCTTCTTCAACGAACAATGTAAAGAAATAGAGGAAAACAAGAGAATGGGGAAAACTAGAGATCTCTTCAAGAAAGCTAGAGAGATCAAGGGGACATTTCATGCAAGGTTGGGCACAATAAAGGACAGGAACAGTAAGAACCTAACAGAAGCAGAAGATATTAAGAAGAGGTGGCAAGAATACACAGAAGAACTATACAACAAAGATCTCCATGACCCGGATAACCACGATGCTGTGGTCACTCACTTAGATTCAGACATCCTGAAGTGTGAAGTCAAGGAGGCCTTAAGAATCATTACTACTAACAAAGTTGGTGGAGGTGATGGAATTCCAGATGAGCTATTTCAAATCATAGAAGATGATGCTGTGAAAGTGCTGCACTCAATAGGTCAGCAAATTTGGAAAACTTAGCAGTGGCCACAGGACTGGAAAAGGTCAGTTTCATTACAATCCCAAAGGGCAATGCCAAAGACTGTTCAGACTACCATACAACTGTGCTCATTTTGCTTGCTAGTAAGGTTATGCTCAAAATCCTTTAAGCTAGGCCTCAGCAGTATGTGAACTGAGAAATTCCAGATGTACAAGCTGGGTTTAGAAAAGGCAGAGGTACCAGAGATCAAACTGCCATTATTCATTGGGTCACAGAGAAAGCAAGGGAATTCCAGAAAAACACCTACTTCTGCTTCATTGACTATGCTAAAGCCTTTGACTGTGTGGATCACAACGAACTGTGGAAAATTCTTAAAGAGATGAGACTATCAGACCACCAACCGGTCTCCTGAGAATCCTGTATTCTCATAGGATCCTCAAGAAGCAACAATTAGAACCTTACATGGAACATCTGACTGGTTCAATACTGGGAAAGAAGTATGACAAGGTTGTATATTGTCACTCTGCTTATTTGATTTCCATACAGAGTACATCATGGGAAATATCAGGTTGGATGAATCACAAGCTAGAATCAAGACTGCTGAGAGAAATATCAACAACTTCAGATATGCAGATGATATCACTATAATGGCAGAAAGTGAAGAGGAACTAAATAGCCTCTTGATGAGGGTGAAACATAGAACTGGAAGAAATTAAAAAGAAGAAAACTGCATGTAAGCCTTACACTTAAAATGTTGCAAATATACACAAAATGGACAATTTTCAAGAAAAATATGCATTACCAAAGTTCATTGAAAAAGAGGTAGAATAACAAATAATTTAATAACTATGAAAGAAATACAGATTAAACGCCACAAGTACAGTCAAAACCACTAACTCTTCTTGGAACAGAGGAGCTTCCTAATTCTCTAGCATACAGTTAAAACCCTCGTTTTCATTACCATCATCCCTTCCCAGGATCACCACAACAGCTTTCCAACTGGTATCCTCTCTCTCTATCTAACAGCTGAGATTTTCACCAATCAAGAAATCTGATCATACCACTTCGCTGCTTAAAATCCTTTAAAAACTCCTCATTCACTCTCCGACATAAATCACAGCAGGATCCTCTATGACCCACATCCCAGAATTTTAGAAACAAAAGCAAAAATAAACAAATGGGACCTAATGAAACTTAAAAGCTTTTGCACAACAAAGGAAACTATAAGCAAGGTGGAAAGACAGCCCTCAGATTGGGAGAATATAATAGCAAACGAAGCAACAAACAAAGGATTAATCTTAAAAATATACAAGCAACTCCTCCAGCTCAACTCCAGAAAAATAAATGACCCAATCAAAAAATGGGCCAAAGAACTAAACAGACATTTCTCCAAGGAAGACATACAGATGGCTAACAAACACATGAAAAGATGCTCAACATCACTCATTATCAGAGAAATGCAAATCAAAACCACAATGAGGTACCATTATACGCCAGTCAGGATGGCTGCTATCCAAAAGTCTACAAGCAATAAATGCTGGAGAGGGTGTGGAGAAAAGGGAACCCTCTTACACTGTTGGTGGGAATGCAAATTAGTACAGCCACTATGGAAAACAGTGTGGAGATTTCTTAAAAAGCTGGAAATAGAACTGCCATATGACCCAGTAATCCCACTTCTGGGCATACACACCGAGGAAACCAGATCTGAAAGAGACATGTGCACCCCAATGTTCATCGCAGCACTGTTTATAATAGGCAGGACATGGAAGCAACCTAGACGCCCATCAGCAGACGAATGGATGAGGAAGCTGTGGTACATATACACCATGGAATATTACTCAGCCATTAAAAAGAATTCATTTGAATCAGTTCTAATGAGATGGATGAAACTGGAGCCCATTATACAGAGTGAAGTAAGCCAGAAAGATAGAGACCAATACAGTATACTAACACATATATATGGAATTTAGAAAGATGGTAACGATAACCCTATATGCAAAACAGAAAAAGAGACTCAGATGTATGGAACAGACTTGTGGACTCTGGGAGAAGGCGAGGGTGGGATGTTTCAAGAGAACAGCATCGAAACATGTATATTATCTAGGGTGAAACAGATCACCAGCCCAGGTTGGGCGCATGAGACAAGTGCTCGGGCCTGGTGCACTGGGAAGACCCAGAGGGATCGGGTGGAGAGGGAGGTGGGAGGGGGGACTGGGATGGGGAATACATGTAAATCCATGGCTAATTCATTTCAATGTATGACAAAAACCACTGCAATGATGTAAAGTAATTAGCCTCCAACTAATAAAAATAAATGGAAAAAAAAAAAAAAAAACTCCTCATTAATCTTGGGACGAGAATCCCAAGTTCTGAGCATATTATACGAGGGTCTGTCAGTTCTGATCTCCGGGAAGCATTCTAGCCTTATGTCTCAGCTCTCCTCTTCCTCCACTTTTGCTCAAGTCCTACTGAACATTTTTTCTTTTTTTCAGAAGCACCATGCTCTTCCTCACCTTCAGGTCTTCCCACAGGCCCCTCCATCTCTCAAGGACACTCTCCTCTCCACTCCACTACTCTTTAGAATGGACATTCTTACTTAAATGTCAGTTTAAATGCTACTTTCTCTAGAAAGTGTTTTCCAATTTCCCCAAATATGGGATAGATGCTCCTCCTATTTTCTCCTTATCCCCTAAATACTATAGCATTTATAACACTGTGTTGTAATACCCTGTTTTCTTAACCCTATTCCTCAACATACTACAAGCTCCAAGACAGCAGAGATTTTATCATTTTGTTCAACACTTAATCCCCAGTGACTAATAGCATTCCAGGCACATAATAGAAATTCAATATATTAAAAAAAAAAAAGAAATTCAATATAAATTTATTGAGAGAATGAATGAAATTGAACATTGATACGAAAGATTTATTTATTTATTTTTATTTTTTTGATACAAAAGATTTTTTTAAAAATTCATAATAAAACTGTAGGTACAGTTCATCTATGAATACAGATAAAAATCTGAAATAAAGCATTATCAAGTCAAATCCAGCAGTCTGACAAAGAATATTATATCATGGTCAAGATGCATTTACTCTAAGACTAGAAGGATGATTCAACATTAGGAAACCTAAGAAGAAAAATGACATAATTCTTTGGATAGATAATACAGAACATTTGGTAGATATAAAAATTCATTATGATGACCATTCGGTAATTTTAAATAGATATTTAATTTGATATAAAGCATTTATTATAAGAGAACAGAAATTCAATCTTAATGATAAATCAATAGAGACAAAAATGACCGAGACTGGAGGTCTGTGAAAACTGATA
The DNA here is from genome assembly GCF_023699985.2 of Odocoileus virginianus. NCBI lineage: Eukaryota > Metazoa > Chordata > Mammalia > Artiodactyla > Cervidae > Odocoileus > Odocoileus virginianus. Next base: position 42,799,054 of record NC_069702.1, read on the forward strand.
TTTTTTTGTTTTGAACACTGCAGCTGAAAGGCAGTAAGGCAAAAAAGAAAGACACAATTGAAATACTGGAGTAGAGACAATTATCATTATTTCAGCTTATGACTATCTACCTTAGTACTATTGAGAACTAATTGGAAATTTTAATACGTTTTCCAGTTACAAGATAACAACTTTCCCATACTAGCTAATTAGAAAGTATAATGAAGGAGGAAAAAGGTACCAATCATGAAAACAACAACAAAAAAATAAAATTCCTGAGAATAAACTTAACAAAAAAAGTACAAAATTTAAATGAAGAAAAATTCTCCAAACTAATTCCTCATTTATTAACTTAAGTCCAACCAAGTCAATGAAATTTTTATGCCTGGAATTGGATACTATAATCTAAAATTCTCTTAATAAAATAAGTGATTGATAATATGTAAAAAAAATTGTGAAAAAGAAATTCAGTGAAAAAGGGCTTGTTTATTAGATGGTAAAATGAAATACAATGCTGAAATTTAAATAATGTGATACCAAAACATGAATATCAAAAATAATCAGGACCAAGCTAGAAAGTATATAAATAGATCTAAAAATCACTGGAATTCAATAAGGTTACATACGGACTTTTAAATAAGTGTGGAAAGATCAACACAATATTGTAAAGCAATTATCCTCCAATTAAAAATAAATAAAAAATTTTTTAAAAGATGAAAGAAAAAAATCTTAAAGAATCAGGAGTTGTTTTCCCCAAGGTATAGGACTGCTGAAACTTTTACTTTCAATGTCATTTATTTACGTGTTTGTCTATTTCATAACTCAAGTATCAAAAGGAAAAGAGACTTTATCACTGAAAGATATTTGTACTTGACTATACGGAAGAATCCATAGTGAAAACAAACTTCAAAATGACTTTTCTGGCTTAACAAGGATCCACTGATAAATAGAAGCCATTGACAACTTAATTAGCAATTTTCTTCAAGTCATCAGTAGACTTTTCAGAGAAGAATTATTATATATATTGCCTTAATTTTGAAGTCCACTAAAATTATGCTTTTTATTGGAGCACTAATAATCAAAGTTTTTGAAATCTGCTGAGAAAAAAAGAAGCTATCTTCAGGAAAGGATGAGAATCAGAAATCATCAAATGTATTTCCTCTGTTGATTGAAAGAGAGACAAATTATTTACAGCTTTCTAGGTCAAAGGGCTTGAAATTAGAAGAGGACTTTCTTCTAGTCTTAGATAGACCAAACCTTCTCAAATCTCATGTTTCAGACTCCTCTGATAATGGATGATAAACTGTCCTTTACACGCAGGGAGTTGAAGTGCAATCACATGGCACAGGTTAGTTAATAAAGTCTGAATTCAGAATCAGAGACTGAAGTGTGAGTGATTTAATATCACTCTTTCATCAATCTATCTCCAAAACCAATGATTCAAACCTTTAGATCATAATCTCAGAGAAAGTCATGTATATGTACACATATATCTGAAACAACTCTTTAAATCCACATTCCATTTTTCTCACTGTTTATAAAGTGCTCTCTGAATTGTGGCCATGATGAAGTATAAGGGACTAGATTTTTCTTCTCAGCTTAAAACAGCGAAGAATTGGACAAAATATATGAGGCAATGTTTTTCAGACACCAGATAACAGTCAGCACAGGACAGCAATCCCCAGGAGAAGAGAAAGAGAGAGGTAAGCCCTCCAATTGCCCTAATTTACTGATCGGAGAGAACTTACAGCCCATAGTGCAGGAGGACAGTGACCAGGAGCAGCCCAGTGATCTCTGAGTTGAGGAAAGAAGAGTTGAGAGTTAGGAAAACCAAGTCACCTAGAATTCAGGGACAGGGTATTAATCAGGCGAGGGCTATGGAGAGAGAAGTCTAGAGATCCACAGATTACCCTGAGTCTTTTGCTGAGGACTGACTGGCACATGCATGTGAACAAACCCCCTGAACCACAGATTAGAGGGCACAGCAAGTGGAGTTCACACCAGCAGAATGGAAAGGCCTCTGACAGACAGGCAGGAGGACAGTCCTCGGAAGGGCGCTGCCTGAGCTGTGGGGACGACTGAGCTCTAGAATACAGGCTGTTCTGAGCTCACCCAACAAAGGTGAATGCGAAGATTTGAACACATCAGCTATTTCTCAGAAGATCAAACTGTTCCCCAGTTAGCTAGTTCAGTACAAAGTCCAAAACTATTCTAAGGAATTAAAAAGGCCAACACCCAACAACATAAAAATCACAATGTCCAGCATCCAATAAAGATTTCCAGACCTAGGATGAAGCAAAACATATGACCGACAATGAAAGAAAAAAATCAATCAAGAGAAACAGACCCAGAAATGACATGGACAAGAAACTTAGTAGTCAAAGGTGCTAACATGTTAGCAGCCTGAGGATTTATTGATCTGAGTTGGAACATATCTGAGTCTTGAACACATACTCAATATGTTCAAGAAGATACAGTCACATATGAGAATGATAAATAAGATATATAAATAAGACCAAATCAAATTTCCAGAGATGAAAAATACATTGAATGGGATCAACAATAGACAAGATAGTGTAGAAGATTAGAAAATGTGAAGGCACAGAAATAAAAATTCTCCAAAATTAAATACAAAGCGCAAAATTACTTTAATAAAGGAAACAAACAGACCAACAACAAGCTGTGGGAAATAGCAGTGCCCTAACATAAGTGTAACTGGAGTTGCAGAGAGAGAGAATAAAGATAAGAAGAGAGAAAAAAAAAATTTTTTTAAGGAGTGTTTTAATTTTTTTTTCATTTATTTTTATTAGTTGGAGGCTAATTACTTTACAATATTGTAGTGGTTTTTGCCATACACTGACATGAATCAGCCATGGATTTACATGTGTTCCCCATCCCGATCCCCCCTCCTGCCTCCCTCCCCATCCCATCCCTCTGGGTCTTCCCAGTGCACCAGCCCCGAGCACTTGTCTCATGCATCCAACCTGGGCTGGTGGTCTGTTTCACCCTTGATAGTATACTTGTTTCAATGCTATTCTCTCAGAACATCCCACCCTCGCAGAAGAGAGAAAATTTATTTGAAGAATAATGGTGACAATTTTTCCCATTTTCTAAAAACTATAAATTCAGATTCAGTAAGCTAAATGAATCCTTGAGTAGAAAAAATACGAAGAGAACCATACCAATATAAAACAAAACCAAATTATTGAAAACCACTGCTTAAGAGGAAAACATTAAAAAGAAAAAATATATATAATATACACAAAAGAATGGCCTTACCAGACCGCGTTCAGTCAGTTAGTCAGTTCAGTTGCTCAGTCCTGTCCAACTCTTTGTGACCCCATGGATTGCAGCACACCAGACCTCCCTGTCCATCACCAACTCCCAGAGTTTACCCAAACTCATGTCCATTGAGTTGGTGATGCCATCCAACCATCTCATCCTCTGTCGTCCCCTTCTCCTCTCACCTTCAATCTTTCCCAGCATCAGGGTCTTTTCAAATGAGTCAGTTCTTCACATTAGGTGGCCAAAATATTAGAGTTTCAGCTTCAACATCAGTCCTTCCAATGAATATTCAGGACTGATTTCCTTTAGGATGGACTGGTTGGATCTTTCTGCAGTCCAAGGGACTCTCAAGAGTCTTCTCCAACACCAAAGTTCAAAAGCATCAATTTTTCAGCACTCAGCTTTCTTTAGAGTCCAACTCTCACATCCATACATGACTACTGGAAAAACCTTAGACTTGACTAGACAGACCTTTTTGGTAAAGTAATGTCTCTGCTTTTTAATATGCTGTCTAGGTTGGTCATAACTTTCCTCCCAAGGAGGAAGCATCTTTTAATTTCATGGCTGCAATCACCATCTGCAGTGATTTTGGAGCCCAAGAAAATAAAGTCAGCCACTGTTTCCACTGTTTCCCCATCTATTTGCCATGAAGTGATGGGACAAGATGCCATGATCTTAGTTTTCTGAATGTTGAGTTTTAAGCCAACTTTTTCACTCTCACTTTCATCAAGAGGTTCCTTAGTTCTTCTTCACTTTCTGCCATAAAGATAGTGTCATCTGCATATCTGAGGTTATTGATATTTCTCCTGGCAATCTTGATTCCAGCTTCTGCTTCTTCCAGCCCAGCATTTCTCATAATGTACTCTGCATATAAGTTAAATTAGCAGGTGACAATATACAGCCTTGACATACTCCTTTTCCTATTTGGAACCAGTCTGTTGTTCCATGTCCAGCTCTAACTGTTGCTTCCTGACCTGTATACAGATTTCTCAGGAGATAGGTAAGATAGTCTGCTATTCTCATCTCTTTAAGAATTTTCCACAGTTTGTTGCGATCCACACAGTCAAAGGCTTTGGCATAGTCAATAAAGCAGAAATTTATGTTTTTCTGGAATTCTCTTGCTTTTTCGATGATCCAGTGGAAGTTGGCAATTTGATCTTTGGTTCCTCTGCCTTTTCTAAATCCAGCTTGAACATCTGGAAGTTCATGGTTCATGTACTGTTGGAGTCTGGCTTGGAGAATTTTGAGCATTACTTTGCTAACGTGTGAGATGAGTGCAATTGTGAGGTAGTTTGAGCATTCTTTGTCATTGCCTTTTTTTGGGATTGGAATAAAAACTGACCTTTTCCAGTCCTGTGGCCACTACTGAGCTTTCCAAATTTGCTGGCACATTGAATGCAGCACTTTCACACAATCTTTGAGGACTGAAATAGCATCATCTTTTAGGATTTGAAATAGCTCAACTGGAATTCCATCACCTCCACTAGCTTTGTTTGTAGTGATGCTTCCTAAGGCTCACTTGACTTTGCATTCTAGGATGTCTGGCTCTATGTGAGTGAGCATACCATTGTGATAATCTGCGTTGTGAAGATCTTTTTTGTACAGTTCTTCTGTGTATTCTTGCCACCTCTTCTTAAAATCTTCTGCTTCTGTTAGGTCCATACCATTTCTGTCCTTTATTGTGCCCATCTTTGCATGAAATGTTCCCTTGGTATCTCTAATTTTCTTGAAGAGATCTCTAGTCTTTCCCATTCTATTGTTTTCTTCTATTTCTTTGCACTGATCACTGAGGAAGGCTTTCTTATCTCTCCTTGCTATTCTTTGGAACTCTGCCTTCAAATGGATATATCGTTCCTTTTCTCTTTTGCTTTTCACTTCTCTTCTTTTCACAGCTATTTGTAAAGCCTCCTCAGACAGCCATTTTGTTTTTCTGCAGTTCTTTTTCTTGTCTTGATCCCTGATTTCTGTACAATGTCCCAAACCTTCATCTATAGTTTTTCAGAAACTCTCTCTATCAGATCTAATCCCTTGAATCTACACAATGGCGCTAGTGGTAAAGAATTTGCCTGCCAACGTAGGAGATGCAAGAGATGCAGGTCCAATCCCTGGATCTGGAAGATCCCCCGACAGAGGAAATGGCAACCCACTCCAGCATTCTTGCCTGAAAAATTCCACGGACAGAGAGGAGCCTGGTGGGCAGGCAAACTACAGTCCACAGGATCGCAAAGACTGAGACATGACTGAGTGTGTGAGTACACGCACGCACACACACACACACACAGAAGAATAAAGAATGATACTGGATTCCAATAGAGGCTAGATAAGAGTAATATTATATTTGTAAAGTCTGAAAGAAAAAACCACCCTGCTAATGTAGAATTACTTTGCCAATACTTTGGCCACTTGATGCAAAGAACTGACTCATTGGAAAAGACCATGATGCTGGGAAAGATTGAAGGCAAGAGGAGAAGGGGACAACAGAGAATGAGATGGTTGGATGGCATCACCAACTCGATGGACATGAGTTTGAGCAAGCTGCAGGTGAGAGACAGGGAAGACTGGCATGCTGCAGTCCATGTGGTTGCAAAGAGTCGGACACAACTGAGCGACTGAACTGAACTTAATGTAGATTTCTATATGCAGTGAAAATATCTTTCAAAAATAAAGGTAAAATAAAATGCATCTCCAGCAGAACAGCACTCCAAGGAAGTTTAGGTAGAAGAAAAGTTATACCAGGTGAAAATCTGAAGGTACACAAAAACATAAAAAGTACCCAAAACAGTAAATATGTTAGTAAACACAAATATTTGTTTTTCTCAAATTTAAAGTATTTTAAAAAGATAATTAAATGCCTAAAGTAAAAATAACAATGAATTACATGGCTTAGAACAGCAAATCATGTTGAAGTAAAATGTATGGTAACAATATACAAGGGTAAGTAGGAGGAAACAGAAGCATACTATTTTAAGATTCTTATAGTATATGTGAGGTGATATATTATTACTTGGCTACACAATAAATCCTAGAGCGACCACAGAAATATAAATGATAAGCCAATAAATAAAGATAATTAGAATCATAAAAATACTCAATCCTGCTAAAAAATAAAAAACTTAAAGCTAAAAGAAGGAAGGCAAAGAAGAAATGAGGGCAAAGAACAAATGAGACAAATGAAAAACAAGTAGATAGTTTTATGGTAACTTTAATTACAGTAATCAAAACAGCACAGTAGTGGCACAATATATATATATATATATGTGTGTGTGTGTATATATATATATATATATATAATATCAATGGAACAGAATATAAAGTACAAAAATAAACCCACACACTTATGATCAATTAATGTATGACAAAGGAGGCAAGAATATACAATGGAAAAAAGATAATCTTTAGTAAGTGGTGTTGGGAAAACTGGATGGCTACATGTAAATCAATGAAATTAGGACACTCCCTCATAACATTTAAAAAACAAACTCGAAATAGTTTAAAGATTTAAATATAAGGCATGACACCATAAAACTAGAAGAGAACATAGACAAAATCACAGCAATATGTTCTTAGACTAGTCTCCCAAGGCAAAAGAAATAAAAGCAAAATAGACAAATAGAACCTAATCACAATCAAAAGCTTTTGTTGTGCAAAAGAAATCATCAATGAAATGAAAAAACAACCTATGGAATGGGAGAAATGTGACCAACAAGGGGTTAACATCCAAAATATACATAAATCTCATACAACTCAGTATCAGAAAACCAAACAACCCAGTCAAAAATGTACACAAGACCTAAATATATATGTCTCCACAGAATACATACAGATGGCCAACAGGCTCATGAAAAGATGCTCAGCATCACTAATTCTAAACCACAGTGAGGTACCACCTCACAATGATCAGAATGGCTATCATCAAAAGGTCTATATATTATAAATGCTGGAGAAGTGTGGAAGAAAAAAGAACTTTACTACACTGTAGGAACATAAAGCAATGAAACTGGTAAATCTCTACCCAGATTGATGAGATAAAAACCATGACAGAAGACATAAATTATCAATACCAGGAATGAGAAAAGAGACATAACTACATAGCTTAAAAACATTAATAGATGGCAAGGAAAAATTCAATAAAATAGATGAATTCCATAAAGATATAAGCTACAATAACTTTTTTGGAAATAAATAGATAACTTGAAAATCCCAATAGCTATTAAAGAAACTGAATTTTTAAAGACATTTCCACAAAAAGAATTGTAGACTCAGCTGTCTTCACTTATTCTTTTTCTTTCAGTTTTGTTGTGATATATATAATTGACATATAGCATTGCATAAATTCAAGATACAGAATATAATTATTTGACTTATATTATTAGGTGATTTATTACAATAATTTTAACCAACAACTATCATCTTACTTAAATGCAAAAAAAAAAACATAGAAAAGGAAAGAAAAATTAAAAAAAATTTTTTTCTTATGATGAGAACTTTTAGAATCTATTCTTTTAGCAACTTAACACTTATTAATTCCACCTATCATTTAAAGAAGACATAACACTAATCTACAAAACTTTTTCAGAAAATAAAAGATGAAAGAACACTCCCCAATTCATTCCATGACGCCAACATTACACTGACCCCAAAACCAAAGACACTAAAAGCAAGAAACAAAAACAAACAAAAACACCCTATCTACCTACCCTCTTCATGAATGTATACACAAAAATACTTGCCAAATAAAAAAAACACATGAAAAGATGCTCAACATCACTCATTATCAGAGAAATGCAAATCAAAACCACAATGAGGTACCATTATACGCCAGTCAGGATGGCTGCTATCCAAAAGTCTACAAGCAATAAATGCTGGAGAGGGTGTGGAGAAAAGGGAACCCTCTTACACTGTCGGTGGGAATGCAAATTAGTACAGCCACTATGGAAAACAGTGTGGAGATTTCTTAAAAAGCTGGAAATAGAACTGCCGTATGACCCGGCAATCCCACTTCTGGGCATACACACCGAGGAAACCAGATCTGAAAGAGACACGTGCACCCCAATGTTCATCGCAGCACTGTTTATAATAGCCAGGACATGGAAGCAACCTAGATGTCCATCAGCAGATGAATGGATGAGGAAGCTGTGGTACATATACACCATGGAATATTACTCAGCCATTAAAAAGAATTCATTTGAATCAGTTCTAATGAGATGGATGAAACTGGAGCCCATTATACAGAGCGAAGTAAGCCAGAAAGATAGAGACCAATACAGTATACTAACACATATATATGGAATTTAGAAAGATGGTAACGATAACCCTATATGCAAAACAGAAAAAGAGACTCAGATGTATAGAACAGACTTGTGGACTCTGGGAGAAGGCGAGGGTGGGATGTTTCAAGAGAACAGCATCGAAACATGTATATTATCTAGGGTGAAACCGATCACCAGCCCAGGTTGGGTGCATGAGACAAGTGCTCGGGCCTGGTGCACTGGGAAGACCCAGAGGGATCGGGTGGAGAGGGAGGTGGGAGGGGGGACCGGGATGGGGAATACATGTAAATCCATGGCTAATTCATTTCAATGTATGACAAAAACCACTGCAATGATGTAAAGTAATTAGCCTCCAACTAATAAAAATAAATGGAAAAAAAAAGAAAAAAAAAAGAAAAATAAAACTAATGTCAAAGAAAAAAAAATACCTGCCAAATAATATCTAACAATATATACATAGGTAAATCCAAAGGCCAAGTGGATTTCACTTCAGTAATCCAAAGCTTCAACAATCAAAAACCAATTTATTTTACCATATCAACAGACTAAAATAGAAAAAATACATGACAATTTCAATAAATATAGATAAAATAGTTAACAAAATCTACATTCACCCATGATAAAGGCTTTCAGCATACTAGAAACAGAAGAACAAAGAACATTTATGAAATATGTACAGCAAACAAGATACCTAATGGTGAAAGACTGAATTTTCTACCCCTAAGATCAAGAACAAAGCAAGGATGTCTGCTCTCATCAATTCAACAGAACACTATCAAGAAAATAACAGCCAGTTCAATAAAGCAAGAAAGAGAAACGGCATACAGTTTGAAAAGGAACAGTAAGATAGTCTTTATTTGTAGAAGACATTATATTCATGGAAAATTGTAAGAAATATATTGAAAACTATAGCACTAATAAGTATGCATAGTAATATTACATGATGCAAAATCAATGCAGGAAAAATCAGGGCTTGCCTGGGGGCTCGATGGTAAAGAAGTTGCCTGCCACTGTGGGAGACATGGGTTTGATCCTTGGTCTGAGAAGATCCCACATGCCACACAGCGACTAAGCCCACGTGTCACAACCACTGACTCTGTGTTCCAGAGCCCGGGAATGGCAATTACTTGAGCTCCCCGTTCCCTAGAGTCTGTACCCACAAAAGAGAACCCACTGTAATGAGGAACCCACGCACTGTAACAAGGAGCAGCCTCTGCTCACAGCAACTGGAGAAAAGCCCAAGGAGCAACGATGACCCAGCACAGCCAGAAATAATAAATAAATAAAATCTTTAAAAGTGCAGAAAAACTGTGTTTCTAGGTATCAGTTCAGTTCAGTCGCTCAGTCGTGTCCGACTCTTTGCGACCCCACGAATTGCAGCACGCCAGGCCTCCCTGTCCATCACCAACTCCCGGAGTTTACTCAAACTCATGCCCATCGAGTTGGTGATGCCATCCAGCCATCTCATCCTCTGTCATCCCCTTCTCCTCCTGCCCCCAATCCCTCCCAGCATCAGGGTCTTTTCCAGTGAGTCAACTCTTCGCATGAGGTGGCCAAAGTATTGGAGTTTCAGCTTCAGCATCAGTCCTTCCAGCGAACACCCAGGACTGATCTCCTTTAGGATGAACTGGTTGGATCTCCCTGAAGTCCAAGGGACTCTCAAGAGTCTTCTCCAACACCACAGTTCAAAAGCATCAATTTTTCGGCACTCAGCTATCTTCACAGTCCAACTCTCACATCCATACATGACCACTGGAAAAACCATAGCCTTGACTAGATGGACCTTTGTTGGCAAAGTAATGTCTTTGCTTTTTAATATGCTATCTAGGTTGGTCATAACTTTCCTTCCAAGGAGTAAGCGTCTTTTAATTTCATGGCTGCAGTCACCATCTGCAGATATTAGCAACCTACAATTTGAAAATCAATACCATTAACAGTATTAAAAGAATATTAAAATGGGGAAAATGTGACAGAGATACACAAGATATACACTGAAAGCTCTAATACACTAAAACACTACTGAGAGAAATTAAAGATGACCTAACAAAATACAGTATTTATTCAGGCTCATGGACTGGAAGACTCAATACTGGTAAAATATCCATTTTCACCTAAATTGATTTAGTGATTTAACATGACCCCAATCATAACCTCAAATCCTTGCAAACAATTTTTTTTTTTTTTTGGTAGAAAAGAGAAACAGATTCTAAAATGTCTATAGAAAGAGAGGACTCAGAAGAGCAAAAAAATAATTTTGAAAAAGAACAAAGTTGGAAGTGCGTTTTCAAGACTTATTATAAAGCTACACTAGTCACAACAAAGTGATATTGGTGTAAAAACAAACTAACAAAGAATGCAACAGAATAAAGAATTCATCAATAAACACATACATATATGCCAACTGATTTCAACCAAAGTATGAGGGCAACTCTTGCATAAGAAAAAAAATAATTAACCTTGCTCAATCCTTATCTCACATCATAAACTAAAGTTAACATGAAATGGATGACAGACCTAATGTAGAATCTAAAACTAAAACCTCTAGAAGAAAATATCTTGGATTAGGCAAATATTTCTCAACAGGACACAAGCTATAAAACAAATAATACAGGGGACTTCATCAAAACTGAAAACTTCTGTTCTTCAAAAGACATTTAAGAAGATGAAAAGGCAAGCCATAAAGTGGGAGAAAATGTTTGTAAAATATCTATCCAATGAAATAATTATATCCAGAATACACACTTTTAGAATTCAACAAAAGGAAAGCCTCCAGTAAGAAAACAGGCCAACGATTTGAATAGATAATTTACCAAAGAGGATATACAGATGGCAAATAAGCACATGAAACGTCATTCAACGTTCAATGCTCAAAGTCATTATTCAAATGCAAATTAGAACCGCAGATAGTTACTATATATACTAGAACAGCTAAAATTAAAAAGACTGACAATAGCAACTATTGCTGAGGATGTGGAGCAACTGGACCGCTCAAATACTGCTAGTGAGAATGCAAAATGGTACAGCCACTTCGGAAAACAGTTTATCAGCTTACAAGCTTAAACGTGTATATACAATACAATCCAGCCATTTCATTCCTACACATTTTTATCCACAAGAAATGAAAGCATACATCCAAACAAAGACTGGCATGTGAATGTTCATGGCAGCTTTATTTTAAATTTCCATCAGTGGAAAAATAAAACTGTACACCCAAACTAGAGAGTACTGGGCTTCCTAGGTGGCACTAGTGGTAAAGAACCCATCTGCCAGTGCAGAAGTAAGAGAGTAAGATTTGATCCCTGGGTCAGGAAGATCCCCTAGAGAAGGGCATGGCAACCCACTCCAGTATTCTTGGCTGAAGAATCCCATGGACGGAGGAGCCTGGCCAGTTCCAGTCCATAGGGTCGCAAAGAGTCGGACACGACCAAAGTGACTTAGAACACATGCACACACAAAAGAACACTACTCAGCAATAAAAGGAAACAAATTATTGATACACACGATGTGGTTGAATCTAAATTATTATGTTGAGAGGGGAAAAAGTGAGACCAAAAAAAGGGGGGTATATATTGTATAATTTGATTTACATAAAATTCAAAGTAATTCATCATGACAGAAAGCATGTAAGTTGTCTGGAAAAAGAGATGGAAGGAAGGATGAGTTTCAGGGCAGCGTGAATATTCTTTGCAGGATGAAATATTGCTGATTGTGGTGACAGTTTCCTCATAAGTTCCCTGAGAGGAGAATACAGTTCAGATGAATTCATATGTCAAATCTCATCAAACTGCACACTTTAAATATGAAATTGCACACTTTAAATATGTGCCATTTATCTTATGCCAATCTCACCTCAATAAAACTGTTAAAACACAAATACCCTGAGCATTCAACTGTTCACTGTTCCTTCAACAAACGATTTCACATTTCTTCAATCCCAACCTACTCAATACCTTTTTATATGGCATTGGCATCCATCCACGAAATACTGTTTAAATAAGACCCTGTTTTTCTTTACTAGAAAGTGAAGGGGTCAGGAGATAACAGAGCAGACACTTGATCAACACTAAAGGGGAGCGTGGAGGGGTGCTGCCAGTGGACACTGGTTGTTTTCTTGTTCCTTTTCATCCACCTGAGGCTCCCTGATCTGGAATTGCTCTGGAGCTCTCAAAGTTGACCTGTCCTTCTTTGCCAAATAACACACCATTCTAAGAAACTGCCTGAACGGCCACACAATTTTTTAGCAAAAACATAAGTCAGCTTGTGTTTTGTTGATGTGATACATGCCATACCAAAAAAAAGGAACAAGAAAACCTGTGTGACGAGTCTAAAAAAATATATATATATGTATATATATATATATTTTTAATCATGACTTTAAGGAAAAGATCTAGAAAATAGCAATCAAAATGATCAAGGAGAACTGAGAGTGTAAAATTTATGCTTGGATAAAACTAAGGTATTCTGAGTGGGAAGTTGATAAAAATCTGCAAGCGATGGAAGTCATGGTCAGAATGAACACTGACGGCTTCATCACATCTCAAAACAGAAGTCCAGTTTCCAATGAAGAAGAAAGCCCCTCTCCTTTATCCCACTTCCCTCTCAAAAGAAAGGTAGAAGGTGGTAACAGAAACTCATTTCATCTTAAATAATAAATTACTAAAAAACGGGTGAATCTGTTCTATCTGAATCACAGAGTTCAGTTCTACCATCTTCATGCAGTCAGGCTTCCCTGAGCATCCTGGGACCTGCTGACATCCCTTCTCCCCTGATCTCTGATTAAGGTAGAATTCTTTATTTGTGTCATGCAGCTTAGCATGGCGGTTGTCCATTTTCTTACCTAGTACAGAGGGATTTCTTCTATTCCTCTCCTCAAGTTTCCAGCTTTGCCTATACTATTGGAACTTCTGCCCTTAGTTCTGCTCTCTTAGGAAAGTAATGAGGCGGAAGTTTTCATTTTACCATTTCTCATATTTCCTCCCCTCAAGAGACATAAACCATCTGACTGGGGAGAAGGGCAAAGCTCAGGCTGACAGCTTCTGGCTGGCCCCTTTCTCAGAGCCTCTTGTACATCAGCAGAGTACCTCCTCCTCCGGAAGGCAGCACGAAGTCTCCCAGCTGCTGTGCCTCTGAATGAAGTCCACACATGGAACTGGGGAGGGGGGAGAAATGTAGGCCCCATGGGTCCCAGGCATATTCCTCAATCCAGTTTGATGAGTTCAGCTGATAGATATTTTAATCCCCGTCACCAACAGGAGTGGATAAGAGGTATGACTAATTAGCACCACCACCATCTAAAATGCCTTTCTTCCCTTCATCTGACTGTCAAAGTGTCTACCCTTTAAGGCTGACTTCTTATTCACGGAGTTTTTTGCAATTCCTGAGGTCCCAATTAATCATTTCCTAATCTTTGCCCCAAAGTACTATTTTTATGCTCCTACTACAAGATTTATTTTGCCTGGCATTCTAGTAAGTTGTATATATCTCTTTCAACACTTAAGGTATAAGCTCCTTCAGAAAGGGGGCTAAATCATATTTATCTTTGTATCAATCAATTCAGTTTAATTTTATATACATTTAATATGGATCACCTTTGTAATTACCTGTTTACTGTTTGTTTTCAGACAGACTGTAAATTCAAAGAGGCAGACAGTCAATTCTTGTTAACTGCTATATCTCTTCCACTGGCACTGCTCTGTAAATACTTGTTGAATTGAATTAATTTTCTCTCACATGTTTATAATCATGCCTATAAATATTTGTTGGCTGAATGGTTGATTATTTGACAGGGGGGTGAGATGAGACAGGTGAATCTAAAATCAAAGTGTCATCTTTTAAAATTTCAGAACAAATGAAGTCAAAATATCAACAACAACATACATGCACTTCCTTTGAAAATAATATTAAAATGATGAAAATTATCCCTTTGCCCACACCACACATTGTGCTTTGGAGTTTTCATACCTATAAATCATTAACCTATTACGAGTACTCAATAAAGGTAAAATCCTTGCCTCATCACTGACTGTTCTCATCTATAAATGACCAGTATTTAATGAAATAAAGATTTTTCACATTGCAGGTATAAGAAAATGTCAGAGACAGAATCCAATCAATCTAACAGAGTTCTGAAATAGTGACTCAGCAAAAGAGTGCAAGCTACAAAGGCACTCAGACCTCCAGCAGCTTTCTGCTGTGTTGCTACCGCAAAGCCGTCCAGTACTGGCGCGCTCTACTATCCGAAACCAATGGGTGTTGGTGCCTCTTGGACATATAGAGGTCTCTTGATTTTTCTCCAATAGCTCAGTAACACTATAGTATTTATTGTAGATGTTAAGATGCTCAAACTTAGATGTATTAGCCAATTGATTTAAAAAGGGAAGTGAGAAAATAAAACTCAAGAAAGTGCCTAATAACTTAAAGTATGTACTTAGTAAGTGACTACTGACCATCCAGTCTTGTGTTGGGTCCTCTGGGGAGAAAATGTCTGTCTTCTAGAATCCCATAGGATAGGTGACTTATGCAGAAGCCATTATATAACTTCACAACATTATACATGAAGGAGACCATAAGGAAGTCTGAGCATCTATGGTACAACCAATCAGAACAGAGGAGAAGGTAAGAGGGGTGTTTCATTGATAAGCTGAGTCTTGAAAGAAAAGGAGGATTTAAACAGGTAGAGGTGAATGCAGGAAAGGAGGCAAATCCCCAGAGTTCACCCTACCTGCAAGGAGAATACTTTCAAAAGTCCATGTTGAAGCTGATCTTGCTCAGAGCAGGTAACAGTCATTGACAGATCTGGGTTACAAAAATCAAACCAGATTAAGACTCTCCTGAGCAGCTTCTGAGTGGGTCCCAGTTTTAGAAAAGCCCCTGAAATTGCTGCATCACTAAGGCCAGGAAAAGGGTACCCCACAGTTGATACATACCTAACAGAGCATTTATTATGACCATCAGATGATTACCATTTTTCTGAAGCTTTTCTGGAAGATGTCAGCTACCAGTAAACTGGGTACCCCTGGGTGACTAGCTAAACTTGTTCCCATGTATCTACAGCTAAACTTGTTCCTATGAAGTGGTTTCTAATTTGTGGGAAATATAGAATCATTCCAAGGATTCCAATAAATTCATATAAGCACCAGGTTCATGGTCTGAACACCATTTTCCAAACATCACATAGATTGAATGTTTCACACAAACATATTTCCATTTTTCCAATGTATACAATTACTCGTCTTTAATTTTTAAAATATATTTTAAAATGTAATTGAATTCATAGCCAGTTTATTCACTGTATCACCTAAGATTACTAAAAGTTTTTGAATGTTAAAGAAGTTTTCCACATACTTACATGGAAAAAGGTCCAAAATGAGCTAAGCTAGAAAGGCAAAGTAACTATCTATCTATATATACATACATACATATATATAGATACACGCACACATTTTGCAAAAGAAATGTTTATTATATATACTACTTTAACATGTTAATGAAGGTACATGTTCATAGAAAATTTTAGAAAATATAAACTACAGTATTAACTTTTGGTGGTGGTTCCGTTGCTAAGTCATGTCCGACTCTTGTTGACCCCATGGACTGCAGCCTGCCAGGCTCCTCTGTCCATGGGATCTTCCAGGCAAGAATACTGGAATGGGTTGCCATTTTCTTCTCCAGTGGATCTTCCAGACCCAGGGATCAAGCCCGGGTCTCCTGCACTGCAGGCAGATTTTTTACCAACTGAGCTACCACAGAGGTGGTTTTGGGAGATGGAATATACAGGTGTGTTTTCACTGTCTATGTTTCTGCATTTTAAACTGTTATAATGAGAATGTATTGTTTTTGTAATATGAAAAAGCACTAAATATTTTAAATTCAATAAAGTAAAAAGTCCTGCTTGAAAAAGTTTGGAAGAGTGTCTTCCTGAATTTATTAAATTCATAATCTCCTGGGATTGCTGCTCACAGAAGCAGACTCTGCAGAAAACTCCACTCTACGCAAGTACAACTCAAACTCAAAGGACTGCACTGAAATCTTTACTGTATCCAGTTTCATGTCTGTCACTATGTTTGGGGTGGAGACTAAACTAGGGGCAATAAGCCACCACTCGTGCCTAAGTATGATTTCAGGACCATTTTTAGATGACTCTTGATCCCCAGACAACCGCTGGCTCTCACTAGAAACAGGCATGTGAGAAAGGGAAAATGAAGTTGCTAAGTCCTGTCCGACTCTTTGCGACGCCATGGACTGTAGCCTACCAGGCTTCTCTGTCCATGGGATTTTCCAGGCAAGCGAACCGGAGTGGATTGCCAGTTCTTTCTCCAGGGGATCTTCCTGACCCAGGGATTGAACCTGGGCCTCCTGCATTGCAGGCAGATGCTTTACCCTCTAAGCCAGCACGGAAGCCCAGGCATGAGGGAAGGGAGCGACAATTTATTAATCATCTGCAACATGTCAGGCAAGTGTTCTGTAACACATTAGGTCAACTCATTAAATAACTCTGCAAAATATTAGAGCACCTATTTGAAGATAAGGACAGTAAGGCTTGGAGAGGGTGAGTAACTTGGGCCAGTCTATCAGGCCGGACCCGTAAGTTGGACCTGTCTATGAGGTTATACCATGTGGAAGCCCAAGCAGGAGACAAAATATTTCCTTCTATTACCAGACTTAATTTACTAGTTTAAATTCATGGTGGGGTTTAAATTCATACTGAAGTGCAGACACAAAGGCATGAAGATGCATTTCATTTGCCTACTGCTTTATGACTCACAAAGCACTTTTTATGCACCGCTTTATTTTATCACTACAACAAAGAAACCTACGGGGCAGTTAGACAAGCATTACCAACTCCCTTTCACAAAGAAGGAAATGAAGCTCAGAAACTGACAAATGGCTCATCTCTGTCCTGAAAGTAGAGGCAGAAAGGGGGAGAAAGAGGCAGACAGGGAGGCGGAGGACACAGGGGGAAAGAAAGAAACACACACAGGAGCTAAAGGTCCAGAAGGAGAAGCTAAGTAGGTGACACTGATATTCAACCAAATTCACTGAGGACCCGCAAGGGCCCTGCCCAGGAGAGACACGGTGCGAGTCACACACGTAATCTCAAATCACCCAGCACCCACACTGAAATAAAACAGATGAGACTAAAATGTGTGTTCAAAACACCACCATTTTAACATGTAACCAGCATAAAAGTGATTACTGAGATAGTCTGCCATTCCTTCTCTGCGGTAAATCTTTCAAACCCAGTGCGGATTTTACACCGCCAGCACAGTTCCCATTCCACGTGTTTCATAGCCACGTGTGACTAGTGGTTACCATACTGAACGGCACAAGTCTAAACCGTGACAGGAGCTTAGGATGATCTCATTAATCCTCGCAGCTAAGATGAGCTAACAGGCTCAGACACAGCTAGATGTGGAAAATTCCAACCCTCTTCTGTGCTCTGAATTCTAGGTCTTTTTCACTGGTGGGAAGGTCGTTGCCATAATACCTAGGATGCATTTTGACAACATACGTCAAGACTCATATTGAAATCTTGGAAATAACCTAACATCTAAAACATGGGAATGCAACTGTCTCTTCACTTTCTTCCTCCCTATGTGCTAGTCCAGAAGTACCTCTAGGTAAAGGGTTGTGTCTTATTCACCATTACACACTCATGGCACATGGTAGACAATAAAATTCTCCAAATTAATTATGCATAATATGGTAATTAGTCCATGAAGATAATATCAGGCAGCCATAAAAGTTGTATTTAGGAAACATTGGCCAATACTTATTATGTTTTTAAAAAGAATTCTAAATAGTATAAACAGTACAGTTATAAGATAAGAACAATAGAAAAATATTAAGAGGTAATAAAGGCAGTTACCCACTTAGCTTATTCAGTTCAACCCTAGTACTAGTATATAACATATGCCAGGCACATAAATGTCATTAGCAAGAATATAGTTCATTTTCATTTGAAACCTTCAATTTCACCTTTTTTGAAACCTTAGAAGTGTTCCAAATGAACACGTTACTACTCTTATGACAGAATCATTTACAATAATATTGTAAAATGACAGAAAGCATGATAAGGCAGAACACTGTGCATGATAATAGTACAGATGCCAGGTCTTCCAATGGAGAGAACCAGAGTCAAGTATGCGAAAGTGTCAGATTTCAACTAGTCAACTGAAAAAATATTTACTGAGCTAATAAGCACAGCACTAGAAGTCAGAGATGGAATTAGAGTAAGAAGAACACTAGAACTTAAAGACATCACTGGGCAATGAGTCGTATGGAAAGAGGTATAGAAAAGAGGTTCATCATCCAGACTGGCGAGGTGGGCAGAGGTGCCAGGGGAAGGCTTGAGCTAGTGTGTTTTTTCAAAGAGAGAGGTGCTGCCAAAGTCTGAACATTTTCTGCAAGAAATTTTTAGCTTTGTATTTTTACTCTGATAACATTCTTTAAAATTAGGTAAGTGCATACTGAAGCACCTGGATGCCTATTGATAACTGAGCATGCAACCAAGGCTGAGAGTGAAGTTTGCATCTGTAAAGTGTTAAGGGGCCCTGACCACCTGAGTTCAATTACAGGCTAAGCCTCTGGAGAGTTTTAAATAAAAGTGACACGATCCCAATTATATTTTTAAGGGATGATTCTTATGAATATGTAGAGAATGGATTATGCAGATGGGAAGAGCAGCAGTAGAAACCCCAATTAGGGAGTTTTTAGTATACTCCAGAATAATGATTGTTGAGACTAGAGGGGCTGGAATTGAGATTGGAGAAACAGGATTCAGACATGATTGGGGTTTAGTTTCTTTAGTCTGAACTCAGACTTGAGGGATGAATAGGAGAGGGCAGCAGAGGTGATGAAAGAGGACAGAGGAAAGAGCAGTTCCTGGAGGTGAGGGAGACAGAGTCCATTCAAAACACTGAAAGAAGGTCAGTTGTTTGGGATCATAACAGTGAGTGGAGAAGCGGGGTAAGAGATGAAGCTCTGGAAGCAGGAGTAGGGTCAGAGATGGCCACATTAAAAAGTGTGAACTTCATCCTAAGAGCAGTGAGGTCAAGAATGGTTCTAAGCAGAGAAGTGACATAATCTTTTCAAGAAACATGTGCATGAGAAGTGTCTATGAGATTTAGTAACAAGGAGATGGTGACCTGACTAAGCCAGCTTCATGAGGGTGGAGAGCAAGTCAAGCTGGTTGAAAAGTCAATTTTGTCTCAGGCACATAAAAAGACAAGTACTGTGCAATTGCTGAATATTATACACTAACCAACTAGTGGATGAGAAAATTAAATAGGATACAAAGTCTTTTTTTAACTCCAAGCTACCTGGAAGTCCTTAATTCTGATGGATGATAAGACAGATATAGACAGATTAGATAGACAGACAAATATATAAATAAAATAGATACAGAGAGATAGGAAAAGGAAGATTGATGCTTTTTTCTTTTCCATTATGGTTTATTATAGGATATTATATATAGTTCCCTGTACACTACAGTAGGGTCCTTGTTGTTTATCCATTCTATACGTAAGAGTTAGTGTGCATCTGTTAATCCCCAAGTCCCAATCCATCCCTCTCTTACCCCCTGCCCCTTGGCAAATGTAAGTCTGTTCTCTATGTTCATGAGTCCGTCTCTTAGATAAGTTCATCTGTGTCATATTTTAGTTTCCACATATACGTAATATCATATGGTATTTGTCTTTCTCTTTCTGACTTACTTCACTTGGTATGATAATCTGTAGGTCCATCCACATTGCTGCAAACGGCATTATTTCATTCTTTTTATGGCTGAGTAGTATTTCATTGTGTGTGTATGTTTGTGTGTGTATGTACACCACATCTTCTTTACCCATTCATCTGTCAGTGGACATTTAGGCTGCTTCCATGTCTTCGGTTATTATAAATAGTGCTTCTATAAACATTGGGGTGCAGGTATCTTCTGGATATACGCCCAGAAGTGGGACTGCTGGGATCATATGATAGTCCTATTTTTAGTTTTTTAAGGAACCTTCATACTGTTCTCCATAATGGCTTTACCAATTTACATTCCCACCAACAGTATAAAGGAGGGGGTCCCTTTTTTCCACACCCTCTTCAGTATTTGTTATCTGTAGACTTTTAAATGATAGCTATTCTGATTGGTGTGAGGTGGTACCTCATTAAATTTCATCTGCACTTCTCTAATAATTAGGAATGATGAGCATCTTTACATGTGCTTATTTGCCAGCTCTATGTCTACTTTGGAGAGTGTCTTCTGTCCACTGATTGGGTTGTCTGGATCCACTGAGTTTTGATTTTTAAAAATTTAGGGTAGTTTTTTTTTTTATTAATTTTTTTAAATTTGGGTAATTTTAAGATGATTTTAAACCAAGATCAGAATAAGGATTGGTTGTTAACAATGGGAAATTAACCAAATAATAATTAAATATATTAAGATATCTATATTCTTTTAAATTTTGTTCTAAATAATTTTCTTACGTGTATTATATAATTGCCACTTCATAGCAAATAGAAGTGGGAATGATTGAAGCAATGACACATTTCCTCTTCTCGGGCTCTAAAATCCCTGTGGATGGTGACTGCAGACGTGAAATTAGAAGATGACCGCTTCTTGGCAGGAAAGCTATGACAAACCTGGACAGTGTGTTAAAAAGCAAAGACATCACTTTGCTGACAAAGGTCCATATAGTCAAGGCTATGGTCTTTCCAGTAGTCAGGTATGGATGTGAGAGCTGGACCATAAAGAAGGCTGAGTACCGAAGAATTGATGCTTTTGAACTGTGGTGTTGGAGAAGACCCTTGAGAGTCCCTTGGACTGCAAGGAGATCAAACCAGTCAATTGTAAAGAAAATCAATCCTGAATATTCACTGGAGGGACGGATGCTGTGGCTGAAGCTCCAATATTTTGGTTACCTGATGTGAACAGTTCACTGGAAAAGGCCCTGATGCTGGGAAAAACTGAAGTTAGAAGAAGAGGGCGACAGAGGGTGAGATGTCTGGATGGCATCACCGATTCAGTGGCCATGAACTTGGGCAAACTCCGGGAGATGGTGAGGGACAGGGAAGCCTGGTGTGCTGCAGTCCATGGGGTCATGAAGAGTTCAGGTGACTGAATAACATTATATTATTATTTTTAGTCACTGGAGATTTAGGGTTTTAAATAACTTTATGGTCATTATTTTCCTGAAAAAACACAACTTATGTAAGTAAATCCTCTTGGAATCACTTGTCTACAGGACCATCCCCACTTTAAAGTCACAGTCACCCTCAAGGTGCAGCTCCACAGCAGATCCCTTCAGAGCATCTTCCATAAACATCAAGGTTAGTGATTTGTTTTCTCTTTGTCCTTCTGGAGCACAGTACATGTACTTCTATCACTTTACTGGTTTTGGCTGTCTCTTACAGGCAGAGATTCCTTCTTATTCATCCTTGTATCCCCAACACCTAGCACAGTGCCTGACGCACAGTGTTCAATAAACACTTGCTAAATTGCTGAATCACTGCCTTCCAGTTTGGACCGTGTAGCCACGCCAAGGCACCAGCATCCGCCTGGTGGCAGCAGCCCCCCCCAGCACAGCAGAGCAGGGAGGAGGTGAACAGTTACAGAGAACTACTCCAACCAGCCTAGAACATCAGCAACCCAAAGCCGGTGCCACAATCTAGAGGGGTGGGATGCGGAGGGAGGTGGGAAGGGGGTTCAAGAGGGAGTGGACATGTGTCTACCGATGTTAATGTATGAAAAAAATTCACAATATTGTAATTATCTTCTAATTAAAAATAATTTTTTAAAAAATCTGTAAAGTAACAGTAAACCTATATATACTCCAAATTCCCCACTTTCTCTTCACCTCCTCCCCACCTAAATATCTAATGAATCCATACAACAAAAAGCCAGTTCATAAAAAGTTTTAATGCTTATCTGTTTTCTCAAAATTAATCAGGTACTTGCAATGAACATCATAAGAAAAAAGTTTTATAAGTAAGTAAAATAATCCAACAGTACAGCTAGGATTTTTTTAACAGATTCCTAAAATAACTATGCTTGGTGTATCTTCTACTGAAAAAAAATGCTAGTTCAAAAAATTTTATCTCTGAAATACTCTTCTTGACTCAAATAACATTAGTCAATATAGCCAAGTTTATTATTTAAGTATCTTGAGCACTTGTCCAATTATCACAGAATATGGTCTTTGATTTTTTTTAACATAAAGAGAACATTTTACATGGAAGGTTCAGGAACTTAAGAAATATTTTTACTTATATCTTATTTGAACTATTGCTTTTATCCATCTACTTCATACAAATAAAAGTTGAAACACCTTCATTATTGCCTTTCCAGTTTTGCATCTCGCAATAGCAGAAAACAATCCAGTCAACTTTGTCAAGAAGCATTTATGGGGACAGGATGAAAGATCTGCCCAGTAAACAAATTAATTACAATACCAGGCACCAATTCTATGCCACTGAAGAATTCCAGAACCAGCAGTGACTAAGGATTCCTTTTACACACAAGGAGAGAGAAACAGGAAGTCTGCTGTATCGTGATAAAAGCTCTGTGATCAGTGTTCTCAGGGGTCTGTAGGTCATGTTTTGCAGACTATTTTATACTCTATGAAAAGCAGTAAATTAAAGTCATTATTATTTTACAGACTCTCAGTCTAGCCTGTTTGAGTTAAAATCATTCCTTGATTTGTCTACATTTTAAGAAGCCTGTGTTTTCCCAGCATTACACCGCACCTGCCTACACACACACAAACACATACACACCAGTAGATATTGGTAAGATGGGACATCATGAGAAGCATCTCATTTTGCTCAAATTCTCCTGACTGCCTGTACTTTAGTCACTCTTCCACTACAAGAAAACACCAGAGAGAAAGCAGTATATTTCCCTCTTCCACCATTGCAATACCAAGGAGCCTGTAACAGAAGTGTCCCTTTGTGCAAACAAGCCTACAGACAGCTACAATCTGTGCTGCCTTGGGGCCGGCTTTGGCTCTCTGGAGCAAGGCTGAGATGCATTGAGGCTTTCCAGATTGAAGGTCACAACGGTGTGTTGAATAACAAGGTTTCTGCAGAAATCCTTAAAAACTACTTTAATCCTAAAAAACTGCACATGGCTCAGACACAACTGAGACACACTAACAGAAGACACCCAGTGAGCGATGAGAGTACTTCATAAAACCAGCCAGTCACACCAGATACCTATCCTACGAGACCCTGTGGTGGCAGGTGCTATTCAAGAGGGAAAGCGCCTGTTCACAGGCAGAAATGTTCCATCATCCGTTCATTTCCCAAAATACTGTGCTGGCCTCTGCCTCCAAAGACATCAGCCACTTTTCACATTAAATATTAGGGTGAGGAAAGTAAGAAAAAGGAATTATAGAAAACATAATTTCAGTAAAAAAGAATTCTATTCTTTTGAAATTGGACAACTCAGGTGCCCAGCTTCTATGGACTCTTCCTCTAAAAATAAAAATCCACTCCTAGTGTCTTCACTCTACAAGGTCATTTTTTTAATTTGAAGTTCTTGTTCTCACTACATTGCAGAACTTTTTGTGATATAAGTGGGGGCAAACCAGTTGTTTTTCATGAGAATAAAAACCAAAAACCCTTAGACTCTAGTTTGCTTCCGCTACTGTGTAGCCTTTAGGAAGTCACCTAAACCTGCCCACATCCCAAGCTTCCCTGTACATACATAACATGGCAGAGGTGGAGCACAACCTAGGATCTGATATAAGGGGCGTTTCATAGAGATAACTCGGCTTTACAAGTTCAAGAACCCAATAAAATTGTATATAAAAATGTTTGTGTTTGAGCATTTTTCCAGGGCTAGTATCCGCTTTCATCAGATTTTCAAAACAGTCTGACACTTGAAGTTGGCAAAGAATCACTGGTAGGGGGGATCAGGATGGGAAATACATGTAAATCCATGACTGGTTCATGTCAATGTATGGCAAAAACCACTACAATGTTGTAAAGTAATTAGCCTCCAATGAATAAAAATAAATGGAAAAAAACAAACTAACAAACAAAAAGACAGTTTCTAAGCAAAATATTGTAAACTGAAGTCTGCAATTCCATGATTCTTCTATAACAGAGCAGGTAAAACTGGAAGAGAAGCAAGTCATTCAGAAAACAGACTACAAATTTTCATTCTTAGAAAATGGAAAAACTAGAAATGGTGCTCACTGTCTGTTGACGATACTAAGGGATCTGAGAGAGATAAAGGGGTTGTCTCAATGGGTTTGAAGAGCCTGGTATCTCCCCTCCATCCTCAGCAGAAGACTTAGGTTTGCATCAAAATGGACATGGAAAGAAGCAATGATGACACCAAGTGCCCAGATCTTGGTTTTTAAACACCATTCCTTCACTACAGAGGGAGGACCCCTTGAAGAAATAGCTGAGTTCCAGTCTGGGAAAGTGTGAAGCCACCCTGAGCAAGGCCTCATACTTGCCCTTGTCTTGTTGGGCAAGGAAGAGCTGAGATACTAATGGATCATGTTATTAATAAGAGCTGATAAAAGCTGGTGGAAAGGGGATCTCACTGGCCAAATTTGAGCAATATGAACATCCAAACAATGACAGTAAAAGATTATAAACATTAAAAATTTTAATTTCATGAGCATAAAATGATGAAATAAAAAGAGGACGTGTAATCAGAGCATATCAAATAGAAAAATAAGGAAAGTTTTTCTTTACAGAAGAATGCCAACTAACAAATGTACAGAAAAGAAATAAAATTAGAAAAATCACCATTTTGCAAGTCTCATGTAATAACTGATTTAGGCACGGATCATCAATGAATGTAAAAATCACTGGATAATTAGATATTCACATGTTATCAAAGTACAACCCAACATACTCCTTAACATGAAGGTTTCCATTTCCTGATTCTAGATTTTAAGAATAAATACAGCATTGCATATTCTAATTAGTAGAATATTAGTAGCCCAGTTAATGAAATTAATTTTATTGAACATCTGTGAACTTATCAGTTTTTGAAGAATTAGAACGTATCAACTAACACATAATCAGTATCATTTGATAATTATTTGAGGATTCGGAAGGCACTCCTCTATCTTTCTGTGCCTCTTTATTATCAGTATGAATATAAAAGATAAAAGGATCACTGCTCAGAAAGAGGTCTCCAAGAAACACTGGGATGGTCAAGGTGGCTGCTGTCCTGTACGGCCTTCCAGCAGCCATTGGTTCCACTTAGGGATAACACAGTCCACAACTGTTCTCCTCACCTCTCCTACACTTTACAGAAATGAAAAGTAACTCTTTCTCACCCCAAGGTAGAGCAAGACAACATGGAAAATTCTACAGAACAAATGAGCATGTTTCATTGACAAGTGGTAAGAGGGAAACAAAAGGAAGAGAGGGGATGTTGATGGATTGAGAGACTCAAAAAATAAATCAACCAAATGCAACACAAGACTTTTATTTGGATCCTGACTCAAACAAACCAACTATAAAATCCATTTATGGGACTTGCTTGGTGGTACAGTGGGTGGGAATCCGCCTGCCAGTGAGCGGACATGGGTTCAATCCCTGGTCCCAGAAGAGCCTGTGCGCCACCACTACTGAGCCCACACTCAAGTGATGAAACTGGTGTGCCTAGAGCCCATGCTCCGCAACAAGAGAAGTTACTACCATGAGAAGCCGTGCGCAACAAAAAGTAGTCCCCGCTCACTGCAACTAGAGAAAGCCAAGCACAGCAACGAAAGACAAAAATAAATAATAAAATAAAATACATTTATGAAATAGGAAAATTTGAGCACTGCTAGCTATTTCCAAAGCCTTTGACTGTGTGGATCACAATAAACTGTGGAAAATTCTGAAAGAGATGGGCATACAAGACCATTTGACCTGCCTCTTGAGAAACCTGTTTGCAGGTCAGGAAGCAACAGTGAGAACTGGACATGGAACAACAGACTGGTTCCAAATAGGAAAAGGAGTATGTCAAGGCTGTATATTGTCACCCTGCTTATTTAAGTTATATGCAGAGTACATCATGAGAAACGCTGGGCTGGAAGCACAAGCTGGAATCAAGATTGCCGGGAGAAATATCAATAACCTCAGATATGCAGATGACACCACCCTTATGGCAGAAAGTGAAGAGGAACTAAAAAGCCTCTTGATGAAAGTGAAAGAGGAGAGTGAAAAAGTTGGCTGAAAGCTCAACATTCAGAAAACTAAGACCATGGCATTTGGTCCCATCACTTCATGGGAAATACACAGGGAAACAGTGGAAACAGCGTCAGACTTCATTTTTGGGGGCTCCAAAATCACTGCAGATGGTGACTGCAGCCATGAAATTAAAAGATGCTTACTCATTGGAAGGAAAGTTATGACCAACCTAGATAGCATATTAAAAAGCAGAGACATTACTTTGCCAACAAAGGTCAGTCTAGTCAAGGCTATGGTTTTTCCAGTGGTCATGTATGGATGTGAGAGTTGGACTGTGAAGAAAGCTGAGTGCTGAAGAATTGATGCTTTTGAACTGTGGTGTTTGAGAAGACTCTTGAGAGTCCCTTGGACTGCAAGGAGATCCAACCAGTCCATCCTAAAGGAGGTCAGTCCTGGGTGTTCACTGGAAGGACTGATGCTGAAGCTGAAACTCCAGTACTTTGGCCACCTCATGTGAAGAGTTGACTCACTGGAAAAGACCCTGATGCTGGGAAAGATTGAGGGCAGGAGGAGAAGGGGACGACAGAGGATGAGATGGCTGGAAGGCATCACCAACTTGATGGACATGAGTTTGAATAAACTCCGGGAGTTTGTGATGGACAGGGAGGCCTGGCGTGCTGTGATTCATGGGGTCGCAAAGACTCGGACACGACTGAGCAACTGAACTGAACTGAACTGAACTGAGCTATTTGATATCAACTTAATTAATTTTAATGTGTTTTTTTTCCCATTTATTTTTACTAGTTGGAGGCTAATTACTTTACATCATTGCAGTGGTTTTTGTCATACATTGAAATGAATTAGCCATGGATTTACATGTATTCCCCATCCTGGTCCCCCCTCCCACCTCCCTCTCCACCCGATCCCTCTGGGTCTTCCCAGTGCACCAGGCCCGAGCACTTGTTTAATGTGATTTTTAATAGAGTCCTTTTTGGATAATACTGTTGCTAAAACTTGGCCTCTGTACATCAGGGCTGAATAGAAACGTGGAGAAAAGAGTTTAGGAGAGATAGAAAAGAGTAGCTTTTATTGCTTTGCCAGGCAAAGGGGGCTAATGCCCCTAAGACTGTGTGACTCACCCTGGAGGGGGTAGTGAGGTGTTTTGTAGTGTTCAAGGAGCAGGGCATGATCAGTTCATGGACAATGCTCGGATTGGTTGGCATCAAGGTGGAGTTTCAAGCTTCATCAGCCTTCTGGTTTCAAGCAATCTAGGGTCTATATTCTTGTGGTCACAGTTTTCATCTGGAGCGGGCCTGCTTCCCGTAAAAACAACTCACAACTCAGGAATGTGTGTCAGGCCTTTATCTATATCTTACAGGCAACTGGGGGTTGCCTGTAATGTGGGAATTACAGTCTAAATTGTTACCAGTTCCCCAGCCCAACAGCTATTCTGTGTTTCTACACCTTCACATTTTCCAATTATTAAGTCTTAGTCAAATTTACTTCAAAAGACGGGGACACAGGGCCTTGTATACTGTTTCAATACATACTGAAAAACCTGCCTGAAATTTGCTTTAAAATATGCCAGTGAGGGTGGTAGGGGGCAGATAGAGGCAACAAGAGTGGTCACCTGTTGATAATTGTCAAATCTGGGAGATGGGTTTGCAAGGGTTCACTGTACCATTTTGCCCTCTACTTTTGCATATGTTTGGAGAGTTCCATCATTTAGAATTTTTTTGTTAAGTAAGGAAGCCCTACTAGTTACAGATGAAGGACAGAGAAGCCTGCATTGCTGAAGTCCATAGGGTGGCAAAGAGTCAGACACAACTGAGCCACTGGACAACAACAATGAGCAAAACGTCTTCAGTTCGGATGTGCTCAGATTCTGGATTCACGGCACGGTGGTTAGTTACTCAGTCGTGTCCAGCTCTTTGCAATGCCACGGACTGTAGCCCACCAGGCTCCTCTGTCCATGGGATTTTCCAGGCACGAATACTGGCATGGGTTGCCATTCCCTTCTCCATGGGATCTTCCCCACCCAGGGGTTAAGCCTGGGTCTCCTGCATTGCAGGTGGAGTCTTTACCAACAGAGATACTAGGGAAGTTTGGTTTTATTTCAGTAACCATTTACTGAATGTTTGTCAGGTTCTGGCATTCCTAGAACTAAGTGATACCCAGTGGTCCCAGTGGTTCTTTTAAGTACCACTGAGGATGTAGTGGTTAATAGTGTCAAATGGCCCAGACTAGAATTCCAGGCCTTCTACCTACTGTGTAATATGGAGAAAATTGCTTAAATCTCTCTGTGTCTCAGTTTATAAAATGGGAATAATAAAAGCCTCCCTGGTGTCTCAGATGGTAAAGAATCTGCCTGCAATGCAGGAGACCTGGGTGGGGAAGATCCCTGGAGAAGGAAATGACAACTCACTCCAGTACTCTTCCTGGAGAATTCCATGAACAGAGGAGCCTGGTGGGCTACAGTCCATGGGGTCACAAAGAGTCGGACACGACTGAGAGACTCAAGTTTCACCATGCCTCAGTTTTCTCGTTTATACAATGGAACTAATAAGAGCACCTACATCTACTTCTGTCTCATTCACTATGCTAAAGCCTTTAACTATGTGGATAACAACAAACTGTGGAATATTCTTAAAGACATGGGAATACCAGACCACCTTACCTATCTCCTGAGAAACATGTACGCAGGTCAAAAAGCAACAGTCAGAACCAGACATGGAACAACAGACAGGTTCCAAATTGGGAAAGGAGTACGTCAAGGTTCTATGTTGTCACCTTGTTTATTTAACTTATATGAAGAGTACATCATGTGAAATGCTGGGCTGGATGACTCACAAGCTGGAATCAAGATTGCAGGGAGAAATATCAACAACCTCAGATATGCAAATGATACCACTCTAATGGCAGAAAGTGTAGAGGAACTAAAGAGCATCTTGATAAGAGTAAATGAGGAGAGTGGAAAAGCTGGCCTAAAACTCAATATTAAAAAAACTAAGATCATGGCATCTGGTCCTATCACTTCATGGCAAATAGAAGGAGAAAAAGTGGAAGCAGTGAGAAATTTTATTGTCTTGGGCTCCAAAATCACAGCGGATGGTGACTGCCGCCATGAAATTAAAAGATGCTTACTCCTTGAAAGGAAAGCAATGACATATCTAGACAGCACGTTAAAAAGTAGAGACATCACTTTGCTGACAACAGTCTGGATAGTCAAAGCTATAGTTGTGACATAAGAGTTGGACCATAAAGAAGGCTGAGCACCGAACTGTGGTGCTGGAGGACTCTTGAGAGCCCCTTGGACAAGTAGATGAAACCAGTCAATCCTGAAGGAAATCAACCCTGAACATTCACTGAAAGGACTGACACCAAAGCTAAAGCTCCAATACTTGGGCCACCTGATGTGAAGAGCAGACTCACTGGAAAAGACCCTGATGCTGACAAAGACTGAGGGCAGGAGGAGAAAGGGGCAACAGAGGATGGCTGGATGACATTTCAGACTCAATGGACATGAATTTGAGCAAGTTCCGGGAGATGGTGAAGGACAGGGAAGCCTGGCATGCTATATAGTCCATGGGGTTGCAGAGTCAGGCATGACTTAGTGACTGAATGACAACAAGAGCACCTACTTCAGCAAAACCCATATGAAGTACTTAGAACAGTGCCTCACACATAGTAAGCACTCAACAAATATTAACTATTATTAGCATCCATCAGTTGATCATATTAAAAGTAAATCTAGGACATTCCTGTGGTCCAGTGGTTAAAAATCTGCCTACCAATGTAGGGGACACAGGTTCCATTCCTGGTCCAAGAGGATCTCACATGCCATGGGGCAACTAAGCCCTGCAGCCTAGAGCCCGTGCTCTGAAATAACAAAACCACCGCAACTAGAGAGTAGCCCCACTCACCGCAACGAGAGAAAGCCCACGTGCAGCAGCAAAGACCCAATGCAGCCAAAAATCCAAAAATACATAATTTTTAAAAAATCACACTGAAAAAGCAAATCTATGACTTATAACTCTACTGCCATTGAAAATCTCATATAAAACATTGGCTTACTTTGATAGCTATTAAGAACTTTCATACCATTCCAGATTTCTTAATACTTAGTGGATTTGGCATTTGGTGGTGATACATCTATGCTTGTAACAGTTTGAGGGAACATTATGTTCCTTCATATTAATTAACAACAACAACAAAAAATCAAGATGCAGAATAGCGAGAAGTCACTCCAGCTGCCCTTCTGTGAACCAATTTATTTGGAAACACATTTTGTCCTCAGGCAATACATCACTGATATTCCTGTGCGCATACGAGGTCAGAACAGCATAAGCAGGGCTGGAGAATGCAAGTTGAGTTGATTCACCAATAACATTTCCTACTGTTGAGATTCTGAAATGTAACAGAGCTAAAGCTTAATAAAGAAGGACGACCTCCTGCCTCTTGCCTGACAGCGAGCGTTTGGTGAAACTGCTGATGTTACTGGGAATGAGGGATGAAGATGGGGAGGGCAGATAGTGGGAGATACTGCAGGCAGTGGGATACAAGTGAATTTAGGACAGAGGTCGGGCTCCACTGAAGAGAATATGTAATTCACGTTCATCAACATCAAAGTGAAAGTGTTCGTCAGTCAGTCATGTCTGACTCTTTGCGACCCCAGACTGTAGCCTACCAGGCTCCTCTGCCCATGGGATTCTCCGGGTAGGAATACTGCAGTGGGTAGACATTCCCTTCTCCAGGGGATCTTCCCAGCCCAGGGATTGCACCCAGGGCCCCTGCATCGAAGGCAAATTCTTTACCATCTGAGCCATCAGCACGGGTTACGATAAATGGAAACACACAAGAGAAATCAAATCAATTTAAGACTCTGATTAACTGGTATCCAAAGCTCAGGGCAGCAGGAGTGGTCTGCTCCAGTATAGACAGTAAGGGTATATGATGTCTGTAGAGAACTTAAAAACGTGGATAAGAACATGGAGACACAGAAAAGTTAAGAAGCTTGCTTGAGGTCATATTGCTGGTGACTGTGAGAGCTGGAAATTGAATCCATGCTGCAAAAGTTCAGGCTAAATGGTGAGACTTTATTTTTGGGGGGGCTCCAAAATCACTGCAGATGATGACTGCAGCCATGAAATTAAAAGACACTTGCTTCTTGGAAGAAAAGCTATGACCAACCTAGACAGCATATTAAAAAGCAGAGACATTACTTTGCCGACAAAGGTCCATCTAGTCAAAGCTATGATTTTTCCAGTAGTCATGTATGGATGTGAGAGTTGGACTATAAAGAAAGCTGAGCGCTGAAGAATTGATGCTTTTGAACTGTGGTGTTGGAGAAGACTCTTGAGAGTTCCTTGGACTGCAAGGAGATTCAACCAGTCCATCCTAAAGGAAATCAGTCCTGAATATTCATTGGAAAGACTGATGCTGAAGCTGAATCTCCAAAACTTTGGCCACCTGATATGAAGAACTGACTCACTGGAAAAGACTCTGATGCTGGGAAAGACTGAAGGTGGAAGGAGAAGGGGACCACAGAGGATGAGATGGTTGGATGGCATCACCAACTCAATCAACATGAGTTTGAGTAAACTCTGGGAGTTGGCGATAGACAGGGAGGCCTGGCATGCTGCAGTCCATGGGGTCACAAAGAGTTGGATACGACTGAGTGACTGAACTAAACTGAAATGTTTGTAACCACTGTCTTTCAAAATCTCTGCCCTAAATAAGTTGTAGTCCAGGGTGCCAGACAATATTTAGACATGACAGAGTAAAATGATTGTTGTAACAGAAAAAAAAAAAAAACAAAACGTGGATAAACTGACTAAACTCAGTGTGAGTTTTATTATCATCATGCGCTGGAGATTTAAAAGTGCTAGTGACAAAACAGTCCTCCCTGCCAAAATCTTTTTTTTTTTAAAGGATATACTTTTAAAATTTTATTTATTTTGGCTCTGCTGGGTCTTCACTGCTGCGCTCGGGCTTTCTCCAGTTGCAGCGAGCAGGGACTACTCTCTAGTTGGAATGCTTGGGCTTCTCCTTGTTGGGACTTCTCTTGTTGCAGAGCATGGGCTCTGGGGCGAGGGAGCTCAGTAGTTGGGGCACATGGGCTTACTTGTCCCACAGCATATGAGATCCTCCCGGATCAGGGATGGAACCTGCGTTTCCTGCATTGGCAGGTGGATTCCTAACCACTAGACCACCAAGAAGTCCTCTGCCAAAATCTTTCGTTAGTCTAAATTCTAAATTACTACTACAGTCACTGTCAAGTTTTAATAATATATCTGTAAGCTTCAAATTAGCACATTTCTAATTTTGTAACTTAAACATTTATTCTCCATGGTAGGCGAATGCCCATTTATATACCCAAGAAAGCAGATTCAGCTACAAAGTTTCATTTTTGGAATAATTTGCAATGGTTCAAAATTGTTCAGTCTGGCTTCACAGTTTATGTAATAACCCCTGTCATGTCACATATTTCTGCACTGAAATGGCAGATTCAAAAAAACAATACTCCAGTGACTGTCATACGAAGAAAGAGAATTTTAGTTTCTTCATACCTGTCATTTAGGTGACCATTTGACATTTTTAGTTTGCATTTAAAACAGTAAGACTTGAAAGATGCAATATTTCTGTTTGGTATGCATAAAGGTTGGGCTTCCCAGGTGGCACAGTGGTAAAGAACCGGCCTGCCAATGTAGGAGACAGATGTTCAATCCCTAGGTCAGTAAGATACCCTGGAGTAGGAAATGGAAACACACTCCAGTATTCTTGCCTGGAAAATTCCATGGACAGAGGAGCCTGGCGGGCTACAGTCCATGAGGTTGCAGAGTCAGACACGACTGAGTGACTAAGCACACAAAGTTTATTTTATATAGAAAATATTTTAATGAACATAAATAATATCTTTATAATTGGAATTTATTACTGTTTAAAAATGGTTTTATAAAACTAAGAATACAGCAATTCTTTTAAATATTTATTTATTTTAATCAGGAGGATAATTACTTTACAATACTGTTATGATTTCTGCCATATGTCAGTATGAATTGGCCATAGGTATACATGTGTTTAATGAAATGATTATTTACTGTTATTACAATGATTATTATATAGACTATAATGACTATCTCTGATATTAACTGGTTAACAAAAATAATTATGCCATATGGATTAAAAATTGATGCGTCCTAGGTTAAATAAAGTCAGCATACTACTGTCTTTGATCCTCTTCTTTTCTATGATTAATCACTTAGAAGTATTAAAAAACCCAAGACCTTGAGGTTAAGTATCAGAACTAGTAGTGCTAACTGGTCATGTTCTAGCTGTCAACGCAAAAACAGACAAATCTCTGTTATTTTGTGACATTCTCACATATAAATGATTTTTGGCTTTTAAAAAAATTATTTATCTAGTTGTTTTTGGTCGCACTGGGTCTTCATTGCTGCAGACTTCTCTCTATCTGCGGTGAGCAGAGGTTATTCTGCAGTTGCTGTGCCCGGGCTTCTCCGTGCGGCGGCATCTCTCGTGGAGCACAGACTCTCGGGCCCGCGGGCTTCAGGAGTTCCAGCACGTGGGCTCAGCAGCTCTAGCACACAGGTTCAACAGGTGTGGTGCGTGGGCTTAGGTGCTCCACAGCATGTGGGATCCTCCCAGATCAGGGATTGAACTCATCTCTCCTGCTTAAGCAGGCAGGATCTTTACCACCAAGCCACCAGGGAAGCCCTATAAATGTTTTTTAAAAGGGCAGGACAACTCAAATCAGATAAATAACTGTCTTTCACAAAAGAAATATGAAATAAGACCCAAATTACTAATCGCTGGCATTAATGCTACAAATCATGACTCACATATGAATATTTATAACCATTCTGGTTACGGTGGCATACTATCTACCTTATTTTCACATCAGATTTTAAGGTCCTTCAGGGAAGAGATGAGATGCTGAAGCTTTATAATCAGAGTTGAAAGGACACTGGATTAGTAGGTAATGAGAAGCTACTCAAGATTTTTAAGCAGTGCCATTGTATATTATGAGATTGAACCCATTGTACCGTGTGAATTAATGTGAAGAAGGCTAAGATTTGCTAAAGTTATTTGACTGACTGTTTACTAATATAGAAAAATTTGATAACTTCTTAGACGATTAAATTATGCTTTCCTACCCTACTTGTGGTTAATTTTTTGGTCTTAAAATTATTGTGAATCAGTCCTTCAAACAGCAAATATTATTTAAATATTTGCTCTGTGTCTGGCACTGTGCTTGCTGGTGGTGGTTGCGTTTCAAAAACATATAGAACCAGAGTCTCTGCTATTCAACAGAATGGTAAAGATAAACAATTGATTATGAAAATGTGACCAGTGAGATAGTAGAGATACATACAACGTGCAAAAAGAATTAGCTCATAGTAAGTTCTAAACCTCAACTACTTTGAAATCTTGACATCAAGACAGAATTCTGACATGTAGATATATAACTGTGAAAATTGATTTTGCATGGACTTTTTCTTCACATTCAAGCAGTGTGAAAATGTTGAATAGTTTCATCTTCATGAAACCCATTTAATAAATGATGTCTACTTAATTAACTCATCACAACATTCTGAAACCAGAATGTTTTAGACAAATGCACACAATAAAAACGGCAGATTAAAGTGGAGTCAGCTATAGGATAACAAAAACAGGGCATTGTCTGGATGCCTGTGCTTTGGAGAAGGGCACAGACAGCGATGCCATTAACAAATTCTGGAACAGAATGAGCAGATATGGATGAGCAGCTCACAAGTTTATTTTCAGACATAATGAGTTTGAGATGCCCATGGGACAACAATACGCAAATGTCCAGCAGAAGTTGTAAAATCAAGCCTGGAGTCATATGAGAGGTGGGGCGTGCTGATACAGGTTCAGAAGTCATCAGTTGAGAGATGGAATTACAATCACCAGGCTGGATGAGACTGGCTACAGGGAGTATGGTAAGTGGAAGAGAAAAGACTAATAATGGAACTTGATTATATATGGTCTCATATTATTCCTTACAGTTTTACTTAGTCATGAAAAAGCATAAACTTTCCTAAACTACAGGTCCCTATCTTTTACTTCTTTTATCCAGAGTAGATGTTAATAGCAGAAAACAACAAAATTCTATAAACCAATTATCCTTCAATTTTAAAAAATAAGTAAAATCAGATTAAAAAAAAAAAAGAGCACAAATTCTCAGACAGACAGGCCCAACTCTGCCACTAGGAGCCCGGAGATCATGGGCAAGTTTCATAATATCCCTGGGCCTCAGTTTCCTTATCTGTATAATAGGTCACTGTAACCACCATTATGGCTTTTGTGAGAATCAGACGATGATGCATGTAAAGTGTTTCGCTCAGGGTCTGGCACAGAGAAAGCACTCAATACATGTTAGCTACTATAACGGTGGCCATGATGAATCCTCCACAGAACTTACAACAACTCCGGCCATATGACAGGAATTTAATAAATACTGGCTGTACTGTTCTATGTTTTTAACATCTACTTTAATTTCTCAATGAATTGCTCATATAAAGAATATTTTGTTGATTTGAGTAAAGCATAATTCACTATATAATAAAAATATAGACTGAGTGACCACAGGGAATTATATTCAGTACTCTGTAATAAACCATAACAGAAAAGAATAAGAAAAAGAATATATATATACATATATATATGTATCTGAATCACTTTGCTCTACACCAGAAATTAGCACAACATTGCAAACCAACTGTATTTCAATTAAAATATATATATAGAGAGAGACTGTATAATTATATGCATACAATTATTTAAAGAACTTATTTGTGAAGTTACTGCATTTAAAGAAACTGCATTCTTATATCTTTCCCTGTTAGTATTAATAACAACCTGCTGTCTCTGATCCTTCCCAACTTTAGACATCTCAAGAATCCATGAACAAAAATAAAACAAAACCTTAAGCTTCCTAATCACCCACTACAATAAAGGATGAAAATATTAGGGCAGAAATAAACAAGGTATCTTTAAAACTTCCACAGTTTATGGCTCCATTACTCCACTTATCAAACTGTACCATAGTTAGTCATATGTGAGTGTGTTTCCTCCCCATAGATTTGTAGGTACTTTGAAGTCAAAATGTGTTGTTTTCATTACTGTATCTTAGGACCCAAATCAATATTTAGCATGCAGTAGTGTTCTGAATGAATGAATACATGAATGAACAAACAAACAAAAGAAATCAGGAGCATGCAGGACAGCAAAAAGGATAATTTGGACTGTACAAATAAGGAGACAAGGCCAGATGATCTCTGTAGTCCCTTCTGGTCCAGCTGATGATAAGCCTATCGTTGATGACTCTTTTTAATAATGGCATTTCAGATGTCCACTGTCATTGATGATGAAAATCTGTCAGTTGAAACGAAACGAATGATACAAAAGAAAGGCTTTGTTTTAGTTGTTGCTGTTTTTATGAAAAAACAATGTTAAAAATAAAAAACCCAGTCACTTGAAAAAAGCCTAAAAGAACAGTGCTATGGCACATATTTTTTAATTGCTTACATTTCCTTACAATAAGGAGGCTAAAGAAAGATAGGGCAGAGCTTTGACAAACTTGGTGATGAGGACTAAGACTGCTGCAGCAGTCTGTGAATATCCCGGCCTTTTAAGAAATCTACTATAAAGCAAAGATCCCTTCCTATGTCCTCTATCACTACTGGGCAGCACAGAGTGGAATTCGAAGGACCTGGGATTGAATTACAGCTCCATTACTTACTCTGACCTTGTAAATTGATGACAAGAATGTCTGCCCCATAGATATGAAGACAATGACGCTCACACTGGTTGTCTACAGGGTCTATCCTGTCACGTCTAGGCTCTAGATAAAATTGCTCCCATTTATTTTCTTCTTACAAAAGTCCCTTATTCCATGTACTATTATGAAGCCAGAACATCAGTGCCAGTCTTCCTGAGTCAAGAGCAGAAGTCACGTCATTTATGCAACTGGATGAGATCTATATACCACAGGAGAAAGAAAATGTATTCAAATCTCTGATAGGACAGAAGGGGTACAACTTATCACTTTCTGCACCAGAGAGATGACTAAGCTTGTTGGTTAAAGCAATTATTCAGGAGTGCAGGCGGCAGAAAACAAGGAGCGGCCAACACCTAACACTGGCTGGCAAGGAGACAGATTAGCTGATGTTTTTGATTCTGAAAATGGGTCACTGTATCCCCAGCAGTAACCTCGGAATTCTAATGACTGCAGAACTCAGTCGGCGACACAGAGAATGCTGACCAGAGGACAGAGCAGTGGGGATGAAAACAATGAACTTTGGTGGTTCTGTCTACATTAGTATCACATAATTTACAAAGTGCGAAATCATTTTATTTCTAGCAAGCATGGAAGGTCCCGAAATAGTATTCTCCTGAGTTCTCACTTCCTCACCCCTCTTAAAATTACAAACTGGTGATAGTAACACACAGCAACAGGCTAGGAAGTCCACGACCTGGGCTGGATTCCTGGTTTATGCCTCATTACTTTTTATTTCCTCAGTATTAGTTAGATGAGCTTGGGCCACCTACCTCTGAAGGATCCTCCAACACGAAAATGCCAAGTTTAGGAGTGCTTCGATTTGTAAACAAACTTTAGTTTTATTTTATTGGCAACACCAATCTTATATTTCTAGAATTTATTTTTAATTTAATCTTATAGTCAATTTAATTACATTTTAGTTTATCTTTTATTTCTAGCTTTACCATTAACTCACTGAAAAAATATAGGAACACATATATGGCCCTATTTTTTCCAATAAGATGAGAAGAGCAATGATTAACTAAGATCTAGAGGTAAAGATGATTTGTCCAAAAGCCACCCTAATTATCTGGGATTTAGAAATGCAGTCATTTTTAAAAAGGCAAAACGAATAGGTCCAGGGTTAAACAGTGAAATAGAGCTGTTCTTAAAATTCTTGTAACTCTCAAACATTTGGTTATGAAATGGGCCCTGTCACCTCTGACACAGGTATGAACAATGCTCAGTGCATTACGAGGCAGGCAAAGAGTAGAACCCTGTCTCTGATCCATCAAGCCTCAATTTAAATGCCACTCTCCTTTCAGGACCTAGGCGCATCCCACCCTTCCCCATTAGAGTTGCTGTAAATCCAACTCTACTGACCTTCCACAGCACTTTTTAACAGTAACTTTTACAGCACATACAGCTTTCTTCCTGGATTACAAATGCATGTTTTATCTCCTTTAAGTTCATCATATTGCCGTAATAATAAACACTTGTAAAATCAATGATTCTCCAGAAAAATGGCTCTCAATGTTTTTTAACTACTAATAGAATGTACAGAAATATTTTACATTGTGACCCAGTTCAGTTCAGTTCGGTTGCTGAGTTGTGTCCGACTATTTGCGACCCCATGAACCGCAGCACGCCAGGCCTCCCTGTCCATCACCAACTCCCGGAGTCCACCCAAACCCATGTGCATTGAGTCGCTGATGCCATCCAACCATCTCATCCTCTGTCGTCCCCTTCTCCTCCTGCCCTCAATCTTTCCCAGAATCAGGGTCTTTTCAAATGAGTCAGTTCTTTGAATCAGGTGGCCAAAGTATTGGAGTTTCAGCTTCAGCATCAGTCCTTCCAATGAACACCCAGGACTGACCTCCTTTAGGATCGACTGGTTGGACCTCCTTGCAGTCCAAGGGACTCTCAAGAGTCTTCTCCAACACCCCAATTCAAAAGCATCAATTCTTTGGTGCTCAGCTTTCTTTATAGTCCAACTCTCACATCCATACATGACCACTGGAAAACCCACAGCCTTGACTAGACTGACCTTTGTTGGCAAAGTAATGTCTCTGCTTTTTAATATGCTGTCTAGGTTGGTTATAACTTTCCTTACAAGGATCAAGCATCTTTTAATTGCATGGCTGCAGTCACCATCTGCACTGATCTTGGAGACCAAAAAAAATAAAGTCAGCCACTGTTTCCACATCTATTTCCCATGAAGTGATGGGACCAGATGCCATGATCTTAGTTTTCTGAATGTTGAACTTTAAGCCAACTTTTGCATTCTCCTCTTTTCACTTTCATCAAGAGGCTTTTTAGTTCTTCTTCACTTTCTGCCATAAGGGTGGTGTCATCTGCATATCTGAGGTTATTGATTTTTCTGCCAGCAATCTTGACTCCAGCTTGTGCTTCTTCCAGCCCAGCATTTCTCATGATGTACTCTGCATGTAAGTTAAATAAGCAGGATGACAATATACAGCCTTGACATATTCCTTTTCCTATTTGGAACCAGTCTGTTGTTCCATGTCCAGTTCTAACTGTTGCTTCCTGACCTGCCTGCAGGTTTCTCAAGAGGCAGGTCAGGTGGTCTGGGATTCCCAACACTTTCAGAATTTTCCACAGTTTATTGTGATCCACACAGTCAAAAGCTTTGGCATAGTCAATGAAGCAGAAATAGATGTCTTTCTGGAACTCTCTTGCTTTTTCGATAATTCAGCGAATGTTGGCACTTTGATCTCTGGTTCCTCTGCCTTTTCTAAAACCAGCTTGAACATCTGGAAGTTCACGGTTCACGTATTGCTAAAGCCTGGCTTGGAGAATTTTGAGCATTACTTTACTAGCGTGTGAGATGAGTGCAATTGTGTGGTAGTTTGAGCATTCTTTGGCATTGCCTTTCTTTGGGATTGGAATGAAAACTGACCTTTTCCAGTCCTGTGGCAACTGCTGAGTTTTCCAAATTTGCTGGCATATTGAGTGCAGCACTTTCACAGCATCATCTTTGAGGATTTGAAATAGCTCAACTGGAATGCCATCACCTCATCATCACTACCTTGTTTGTAGTGATGCTTCCTGAGGCCCACTTGACTTCACATTCCAGGATGTCTGGCTCTAGGTGAGAGATCACACCATCCTGATTATCTGGGTCGTGAAGATCTTTTTTGTACAGTTCTTCTGTGTATTCTTGCCATCTCTTCTTAATATCTTCTGCTTCTGTTAGGTCCATACCATTTCTGTCCTTTATTGAGCCCATCTTTGCATGAAATGTTCCCTTGGTATCTCTAATTTTCTTGAAGAGATCTCTAGTCTTTCCCATTCTATTGTTTTCCTCTATTTCTTTGCATTGATCACTGAGGAAGGCTTTCTTATTGCTCTCGCTATTCTTGTATATAAATGAAAGAAGTGTTTCACAAATACTTGCCCTAATCAAGTTAAGATATATTCTGATATTCTCTATTCTTTTCTATTTTAGCTTATTTCATTCTTTTTAATAATGGTAGCAATTGACTATATTGCTATTTATGAAACTCTAATGAATCTCACCCTACAGTTTGAAAATTAGTGCTCTAGGAGAGTTATTAAAAATGAAAAAATGTTTAAAGGAAGATCCATTTTAGTGAATGAATACCCAAAAGCCATTCACAATTTACTTCTTGCCCTCCTACAGATGGTGAAAAGCTAAACACTTATCTTGCCAGGCTCCCCTGCAGCTATGCACAGCCATGACCCATTTCTGGTAAATGAAGTATACACACGGTCACTGGAGGACTTTACAACCGGTTTTAAAAGGGGCCAGATTCTCCCACCATGCCCCTCAGTCCTCCTTCCCCTTTTTCTTGTCTAAAACATGAAGATAACACATGGAGGTGTGATGGGTACCTACTCATAGGCACAAGAACAAGACTACAAGGAGTGAAAGAAAAGGAACCCAAGTCCACTGTCGTATCACCAAGCCATCAGATCAGCCACGGGGTGTCCACTGCAAACATTTTATCATGTGAGATGAATAACATCCTTCCTTGCTTAAGCCACTGTTAGGATTTTGGTTATTTACAGTTGAACATATTCCAAAATGATCCTATACTCAATAAACATTTCTGGCCTCAATGATCCTCCATGGGAGGTAAATTTTTTTTTTAAAAGAGAAGGGTATTTTTTCTGAAACTTTTTATGGAGGGCCTCCAACATTTTACTTATACAAGCAAGGCTTTGGAGATCTCCAGTATGGAAAATGCTGACAGTGATCAGTTCATAGAGAAGAATTCTGTTTTGTAAAAATTTAGATTGTGTATTAATTTCATCCCTAGGCACAGTGCCAGTCACTGAACACACCACGGAGAACAGAACTCTAAGGAGCTTACAATCTGGTGCAAGAAGCAGAGATAACAGGTCTGTACAATATTACGAGATAAATGCTGTGAAGGTGCCACCAGGACACTGGGAAGGCACCAAGATGAGACAGAAAGGGTTCATGTGCCTTTCAAAGTGTCACAGACATAAAAACTAGCAAATTTTGCTCAAGTGTCTTAGCAACTTCACTTCTCCTCTAAAAATGCACTGAAAAGCATTACTTATGATGGAATAATGTGGAGAAATATCTTCCCATGATGATCCCTTCCCTTCTATGATCCCCAAAAATGTCCCATGGAAAAGAACTTCATTTTTATTCAATTAAATCTCCAAATAGCTTTTCGTAAACTAGGAAAAAGACTTACTGCCTGTCATCTCACATCACACTTATTTTGCATCTGTCATTTAAACTGGTGCCACTGTGGCTGTCCAGTGTTCTATTTTAGCACTTTGAAAGGGGCAACAACCAAAGATAACTGATATTTTTATTCATCATCACTCACTAGAACAACAGACAGCAGACTGACCAGAACAGTGAGACCATAAACCATAAATGTTGTCAAATAGAAAAGATAAAAACTTAAAACAACACATACTACAAACAAGGATTTTTATTACCACAGTGACTTACTGAATTAAATCAAGCTATTAGAGCAAAGTCCACATTAAGATCTCAGTGACCTCAATACCATGGTTTCAACATTGCAATCAGACTCAGAACCGGTAGACAGACAGACCTGCTGAAGTCTATCTGGGATTTTTTCTTTTTTTTCTTTTTGGTCTTAGACCCAACACCTTTACTCACACATTTTCAAAATTAGTAATTGAGTCTAATTACTGAGTCTGAAACTAACCTAAAAAACCAGTAACTCAATACAAAT
This sequence comes from Odocoileus virginianus, assembly GCF_023699985.2. NCBI lineage: Eukaryota > Metazoa > Chordata > Mammalia > Artiodactyla > Cervidae > Odocoileus > Odocoileus virginianus. The sequence goes on from NC_069702.1 coordinate 42,841,749, forward strand.
AAACACTGTGCCTAATCCCCAGCCAGTCAGAAGAAACGGGTGTAAGAGAAAGTATGTGTTGCGCTCAGTCATGTCCAATTCTTTGCCACCCGTGGACGGCAGCCTGCCAGGCTCCTCTGCCCATGGGATTGCCATTTCCTTTTCCAGGAGAGAGAATAAGGATCGTGTCAAACACAAATTTCAAGCAATATGGCTTAGATGCAAGTTCTGTTAGATCATGAGTGTCTTTTTTTCTGAAAGAAAACAAAGTTCCGAAGAAAGTTTAGGAAAGAAGGTCAATTGGCAAATTGTCACGTACACACCACCAGTGTCTCCTCTAACTATAAATTCTCCAGCTGCTTTTTAACACTCTTGTGTTAAAGTTGCCGTTCAGAACCATAAAAAATTCACTTCTTAGGACAAACTGAATATTTTAAACTTTTAAAGTAACTTACATTTGGGGTGTTAGTTTCCACTTTTATTCACCTGTTTAAGATTTTCTCTTTACCTCCAGTATTTTGCAATGCCACCCCAGGAAGCTACAGGGTGGGCTGACCAGCATCTATAGTGCTGAGTGCTCAAAAGGCCTCCCAGTATGAAAACTCATGGCCTCCAGTACTATCTGGGAAACTGTTCTGAAATATTTCTTTGATGATACTCTCCTTTCCATTTCTCCCTCTTTGTGGATTTCCTGTGATTGGGATGTTGGGCCTCCAGTACTGATATTCTTTCTTTTATTTTCTATCCGTCTTTCTTCTCTACTTTCTGGGAGCTTTCTTTGATTTTATCTTTCAAGCCTTTTAGTTATATTTAAAATTTTACCTATAGGTATTTTAATTTCATCTTTTTCATATTTAATTTTGAAATACTTAATTTTAAATTCAGATGAGTTGAAAAATTTTAGAGTTCATACATACATTTCACTCCGCTTTCCCTAACATCCACAATGTATACCAACACAGTACAATTAGCAAGACCAGAAAATTAACATTGACATCAACTAAACCACTGACCTCATTCAAGCTTCACAGTCTTTCCCCTAAGGACTCTTCTCCGTCCCAGGATCCTATCCAGAATCCCACATTATAGCTACTTGACTCCTCTCGTCTATGACAGGGCCTCAGTCTCTCCTTGTCTTTCATGATCTTGACACTTGGGATGAGTATCAGCCATCAGTATTTTGCATAACCTCTCAATTTGAGTTTGATATTTTCTCATGATGGGATCAAGGGTATGCATTTTTGACAAAAACAGGCAGAAGTGATGCTGTGTCCTTCAGAGCGCACTGTAGTAAGGGTACTGATACACTGAACTTTTGATGGTGTTCATCTTTTTTTTTTTGCCTGTTCTGGGTCTTCGTTGCTGAGTATGCAGGCTTTTCTCTAGCTGTGGAGAGTGGGGGCTACTCTCTAGTTATGGTGTTCTGGCTTCTCGTGGTAGCGGCTCGTCTTTTTCTGGAGCATGGACTCCAGGGGGCACAGGCTCAGGAGCTGCGGCTCCCAGGCACAAGCTCGGTAGTTGTGGCGCACAGGCTTAGCTGTCCGAGGTATGTGGGATCTCCTGGACCAGGGACTGGACCCCTGTCTCCTGAGCTGGCAGGCGATTCTTTACCACTGAGGCACCAGGGCTGCCCAATGCCCTTTAAATATCATGTCTGTTGCCTCCAGTCGAAGTTCACATACACGGCTGGCAAGTTTCACCAACTGTCTCTGATGCCACCCACTATTATCTTAAGTTGCATAGCCTGAGCGAGAAAACAGAGCTTGGCCTTAAATATGCCTTGTGCTTTTCCAGCAAATATAGTACCTGTGATTTCCCACAAGGACAACCACCACAGCTCAATGGTGTCCATTAAATATTCTCAGGTTCTTGCACAACTCAAATGAGATCTGATTATTAAAGACCAAGCTATTATAGAGGAACCAAGAAAAAGGAGGAAAAAATAAAAATGATTCTTCTTGCTGTACCGATAAGCCAGCTTCCTATTTGCTTTAGGAAACTATGTGACCTGCTCTGACTATAAAACAGCTCTCTTATGGCTGATGAGAAAATTCCCACACAGCTAACACTGAAAAGGTTTGCCGACTGGAATAAACAAATCAAATTTGCCAGTCTAGGAACTTTCCAAATATACTATTCAGGTTGACAGTGTCAGAAAGGTTGAGAAAGTATAGATCTCCCTCAATAAGAATAAGTGTTTTTAAATACCAGAAGTCTCCAGAGTTTTGTCTTATAATTCTGCACAGTAGGATTCACTCTTGGGGCATGAACTTCATGTCTCCTCTCACTGTGCTTTTGGCTGTTTACGGTTTATAATTCTGAGGATCCCATGGGCCTTTCCCAACTCTTGCAGGAGTCTAAAGGACAGAAAGCGTTTGGCTTGAAAATGTGTGATTTCTAAGGGTTTGGCCTGGGGACAAACGAGATGAGATAGAGCTTTAAAAAGACAAGAAGCCAGACTTGTAGGAACAGTCAGTCGCTGCATCCAGGCTCCCAACTGGGAGAAAGGATGCGACCGAGAAAAACATCCTAAGCGCCATTTCACCCCAGCCTGAAAGTCATTCAAGAGAGACCAAGGTCTAACATAGTAACTTCCACATACACCCAGCAACTTTCCAGGGTTTTAATGAGGACAAGAGCTTGGGGATGGAAAAAAGATTCTGAAGGAAGTCAGATGTCACAAGAAGGATTACTTGGAAGCACTTGCCCAAAGCTCAGGAAGAAAGAATTAGATTTTCTGGGGATAGATTTGTAGAGTGTCAGGAGTGGAAAGAAGAGAACAGAATCAGATGTAATACACATCCAACAGACATCATAGATACTCCACATTTAGAACTGGATTCTAGCTAATATTCAGGCAATAAACTTTGACAGAAGACAAATGAATTAATGGTCAGAAAGGATGCTGTCTCTTCACAACCTAGGTTCGCTGTATGAAAGGTATCAGATGATAGTAATAATAATAATTAAATAATAATCAACACTTCACATAAAGTTTATTATGTTGGAGGCAAGCTCTAAACCTATAAACTCACTTTTATTACCCACGTAACACTCACACAACGATATGAAGTAAATTCTTTAATGACAGTTTAGTAGGTTCTATTATTTTATTAGAAATAAGAACAGATTTAAGTGTGCACTTTGCTCCTAGCAGATGAAACAACTCAGGCTCACTGTTTCAGTTATTTTTACTTTATCAAAAGTCAAAATAACTAGATGCTCATAATAACTACCCTAAAGAGTCCTTTGAAAGATCAATAATACTTCAGGCAAATATCTTCCATTTTATAGCAAAAGACATAACTTGGGAACAGGTAGTTTTATTTAGTTAGTTTCAATGTTCTCACTCTGGCATTCTTGCAACATCACTGCTGCTCTCTGCTTTTAGTGAAAACACAGAACTCAAGGAGTACATTCCACTGAGAACTCCAAGTTACCAAGGCTGTGAGCAAAGTGAAGACTTGCAATTGCTAAGTGAACAATGCAAAGAGAATTTCTTCTTTCTTTTGATAGTGAATTAAGGATAACATAGAAGAATTATAGCTATTGATTGGTGTAAGAATTATGGACAAGCCCACAAAAAGATAGAGATGTCTCTTCTTTTCTTCTAGCCTAGGCAATGCTGAGTTTACAAAAGACAAAGAATAAAAAATCTAAAAGCAAGATTTCTACTTGAACACGGAATCTCACAACTTAGACTTTGCCAGCAGTTCTGTTGTTCTTTAAGGATTGATGTAATGAAATGATTAGTCCATATAGAACCCATATTTGTCTTGTGCACATAAAAGGAATCATTTAGGGGGAGAGGAACACAAAACTGTTTCTTCTTCTTACAGTGTCCCCTCATTTTGAGTTCTTCAAACCAGAATCTGGGAAGGAAAGGCCCAGTTAAGACCTACTCAGAGGTCTCCCGCTCTAAGTTAGTTAACACCTGCTTCTAGACTAGCGGTGGCCCATCCTATTCTGGTCCAGACCCTCTCGGGTGTGAGGTTAGCTAGCCAGCCAGCTGCGCTCAAACCCTCAGCATGGCTCAGATGCCCCATGCTAGAAGCTGCCTGATTAGGTACCTAGTGATCTAGCGCTCCTCCTCCCAATGGCTAATTCTTTTTTTCTTTTTTAAATCTTTTTCTGCTCTTCTGCTTACTCCATTGCCATATGCTTTAAGCCATGAATGTATATCTTTAGTCCAACCGGAATTGCTCTCTTTCTCAAGAATGCAATGCAGGGCAAGGCTGAGAAGCAAATGGAGGAGTCCAATTAGACAGAGCTTTGCCTCCGGGGAGTTAGGTAAGATGAACTTCTTTAAGACTCTGACCTTTTAATCATCCACTTATTCCACAAATAGTTACTGAGTTCCCACCATCAGTCAGGCACTCTGCTAAAAGCTGGGGATAGAATGATGGTGAGTGAGCAGAAACACACGCAGGGCCTGACTTCGTGACACTAAAGAACAGACAGGGAAAAGACCTTCATAAACAGTCAACCACATAAATGTAAACCTGCAACTGTGGTGAGTGCTATGAGAGGCACAAGCCTTGCGAGCATAAAGGAGAAATGTGTTCTAGTGGGAATGTTCCGGAAGGCTTGCCTGAGGAAGCGAAGGCTGGAGCTGAGGGCTGCAGGCAGAGAGAACGGAGAGCCCTGCTGAGGAAGGGGCTTGCTGGGCAAGTGTGAACCTGAAAGCAAGACCGGTGGCTGGAGGAACAACAATGAGGGATCCAAGAGAGCTGGAAAAGGCAGGAGGGGCCCGACCCAACAGACTGAGCTAAGTGGCTCTGACCTTCCAGCCAGCAATGGGAAACCAAGAGGGTTTTCAACAGGAGGTGATGACTTGGGTTTGCAGAAAATTCAGATCCAACAAAATCCCACATATAATCCTCACACACTCACCAATTAAACTCTTCAGCTCTGAACTCTGTTCACAATACCACCAAAAAGGTCATCCATCCAAATATATGATGTGACTGCTTGGTATGATAGAAAGAACAGTCGACTAGGAGTTTTGTCTGTTTGGGGACAGTGAACTAGATACAACATTTCTCGGGGATGTCCCTTAGTTTCTGTCTTTTTTAACAGGGAGGTAAGCACTGGACTATCCAGTCCATTCTGGTTCTGGGACTCTGATTAGAAAAAGGAAGAAAAAAAAAAAGATACACTTTAAAAAACTCAAGTGGCCAATAAACGTGAAAAGGATGCTAATAAGCATACATAATTAGAGAAATTAAACTGTGTTCGACCAGCACAAAATCACTGCTGGCAAGGATGTGGAACAACAGGAACTTATACTATTAAATAGGAGTGTAAATTGGTATAACCACTTGGCAGGACAAACTCGGCGGTATCTGGAAGACTGAAAATGTACACAACCCATGACTTAGCAATTCCACCCACAGATACCAGCCCTAAATAAACTTTCACACATGGAAAGTTATGTACAAGGAAATATATATAAGAATAGTTATAGCAGTATCATTCTCTAAAAAAGTAGAAAGAGCCTAAATCTCAGCTAGAGAAATGCGGTATATTCACAAACTGGAAAACTATAGCAGTGGACATGAATGAGGCAGAGCAACGCAAGGATAAATCTCATGAACAAAACTGAGTGGAACAAAAACAAACTGAAAAGGATACAGTTGACATGAGATCTTTATATAATGCTTAATATATATATATATATATAATGATACTAAATACTGTTTAAAATTATATAGTGATATATTCATTTTTTATAAAAGTACAAAATTACATGGAAAATTAAGTCACCTTTGGAGAAGGGAGGGAAATATGATCACGGAAAGAGCTTTAAGTCCTTTTGTAAAATTTTCACAGCTTCAAGTGGGTGGTGGATACATAAGATAATTACAGTAAATTCCCTATATACAGGCTTCCCCGGTGGCTCACTGGTAAAGAATTCACCTGCAATGCAGGAGATGTGGGTTCAACCCCTGGGTCAGGAAGATCCCCTGGAGAAGGGAGCGGCTACGCACTCCAGTATCCTTGTGTGGGGAATTCCATGGACAGAGAAGCCTGGTGGGCCCACATATAAACCTTCAAGTTATGAACTTGCAAAGACGCAAACCTGCCCCTGTGTGCCAGCTGCTGGACTGTACTACTGTTCTCTCCAAGCTACTGTACTGAAAGATTAAAACCTGTGTTGTTTTTAATACATTATCTGTGTGAAAAGTATTATAAACCTATTACAGTGCAGTACTATAGAGTCAATTGTGTTAGTTGGGTACCTACACTATCTTTGTTGAAGTTACAAACAATTTGGACTTATAAATGTGCTCTCAGAAGGGAACTCGTTTGTATGTACGTGACTCACAGTATTATGTTATCTTTATGCCTTTTTGTGTATAGAAAATATGTTTAACAACAACATAAGGGGAAAAAAGTGGGGGGGGGGGAGAAAAACTTCTTTTCTACATCAAATGTGTCAGAACAGCAGAACGTTATTACTATATACAGACACAGCCTTGAGAAGAAAAGGAGTTGGGCCCAGCTCTGAACCAGGAAGTGAGAGAGTTGGGCATGGATGTGCCCATAGCTAACCATGCCCCCCCGAGGACAGCCTCAAAGCACTCCAGGTGGTAGTTGCTTCACCTGGAAAAAATGAGGTTGCAGCAGATGATACCTAAGGTCCTTCCTTTCTAGATCTGAAATCTCATGGCTTTCTACTCTGCTCGCCCCCCTCCCCCATCTCAGCGGGGGCTCCGGCAACTGGCGACAGAGGAACAAAGTGCTGATTTCTCCACTCAGATCATCTGTACTCTAAACTAAGGTTTTAAAACTTGCATGTACTTATTTATCTACAAGAGCATACATTTTTATTCTCTTGCTCACACCTGATATGTGTATGAGTCAGATAGAGCTGCTGAAACAGAGTACTACAGACTGGGTAGCTTGAACAATGGAAATTTATTTTCTCACAGTTTTGGAGGCTGGAAGTCCAAGATCAAAACAGGGCTGGTTGCTTCTGAAGGTCTCTCCCTTTGGCTTGTAGACGGCTGCCTTTTCCCTGTGTCTTCATTGTCTTTGTGTATATCTGTGTTCAACTTTGCTCTTCCTAGAAGGATACCAATCATTACTTTGCAGACAAAGGTCCATCTATGGTATTTCGAGGAGTCATGTATGGATGTGAGAATTAGACTATAAAGAAAGCTGAGCACTGAAGAATTGATGCTTTTGAACTGTGGTGTTGGAGAAGACTCTTGAGAGTCCCTTGGACTGCAGAGATCAAATCAGTCAATCCTAAAGGAAATCAGTCCTGAATACTCACTGGAATGACTGATGCTGAAGCTGAAGCTCCAATACTTTGGCCACCTGATGTGAAGAACTGACTCATTTGAAAAGACCCTGATGCTGGGAAAGATTGAAGGCAAGAGGAGAAGGGGACGACAGAGAATGAGATGGTTGGATGTTATCGCCGACTTGATGGACATGAGTTTGAGCAAGCTCTGGGAGTTGGTGAAGGACAGGGAAGGCTGGGGTGCTGCGGTTCATGGGGTCACAAAGAGTCGGAAATAACTGAGTGACTGAACTGAACTGAATCATACTGGATTAGGACCCACCCTCATTTCAGCTTAATTATCTCTGTAAAGACTTTATCTCCAAACAGTCATATTCTGAGATACTAGGGGTCAGGACTTCAGCATATGAATTTCAGTGGGGGACATAACTCAGCCCATAACAACAAGAAAGATATAAATCTTCCTAATGACAGGTTTGTGGAAAGAAAGAGCAAAAATTTACTAACTTGCCACTAATTTAAATTTTCTAGCTACTATTAACTGGTATAACTATAACTGTTTATTTCTTGTCACTAAAATGTCACACATTTTCATAATTAACCTGGAGACAATTTTTACATAGGACTCCTTTGGCTCATAATTGAGTAAATCAGTTATGAGATTTAGCTATTTGTGACATGCAGGCAAGGTTAGTTCTGACATTAAAATTGAAAAACTGTATCTTTGGGGACTTCCCTAGCAGTCCAGAGGTTAAGACTACACTTCCAATGCAGGGGGCAAGGGTTTGATCCCTGGTCAGGGAACTAAGATCCCACATACTGTATGGTGTAGCCAAAAAGAAAAAGAAAAAAACTATGTCTTTTAAGAAAAACTCATTCATTTCCTAGAAATAATTTGGTTGGAAAAACACCACCCAACTGGTTTCCAAGAATTAACATCTGGTGCCAGAAATGACAAACACATATGATTTCTCCAGTGTATTATTTCAACAGGCTCTTCTAATGGAGAGACATGACCACTTCATAGGCCACAGCAACACATACGGCATTATATGATGTGCAGTTGGCCAGTTTGTCCCACTTCCAGTGCCCTGCTCACTTAATTTAGCCCAGTGAGTGACAAATTGAACTCTGCTGGCTTGGCCTGCAGAAGTCTCAATGTCTGCTAACCCACACAGAGCCTCCTTTCTTGAGCCTGTAGTCACAGGAAAGAGAGCCAGGTCTCATTAGGGTGAGCCCATCAAAAGACACTGGGAGTCATGGAAACTGGCCATTTCACAACAGTGGATATGCCAAAACCTTAAATGGCCAGTGTGGCAGCTTAAGGACGCTATTCCTTAAGCCACAGACATGTCTATTTTTCATTTGGGGAAACTGTGGTTTTGGCCAAGTCATAGTTTATATCAAAGACAGGTGAGTACATCATCAATACATGTCCTCCAAGAGCAGATATTTAAAAGATTCAACTTCATCTGGAAAAATAAGGAGCCAGAGGAAACAGAGACCATCAAATTAATGTCAGATTCTGGTCCTAAAAATGATACTTGAATAAGGTAGCCACTAGTAGACAACAGAAATCCAACAGACCCAAAGTCTTCCATGTGACAATAATGGTACCTAGGGTACTCATGAAAGATGAAGGTCCAAGTTCTCAAAACAGACTTTGATGATTCAGACAGAGGCCCACAGCTACCTATATGTTCACGTGAAACGAAACAGCTACCTGTTCCTCAGTGAATGGTCACCAGATCTATACAAATGATGTTTCTAATGTAATTAACAGGGTGGAAATTTCAGCAGAGAGTAAATGCTGTTTACCTTAGTAAAGAATAGCTAATGGTGGCAGCATCAAGTTTAAATGTGCAGGTCGCCTGGGAAACAAGTTGTTGACCCCTGAGAATTATCCTGTTGACACCTTAAGTTTTCACTGCTGTTAAGTGGAAGAAGTGTTAATTATACCAGATATTTAAAATGAAGCAACAATGCTCTAAACCTGTGACAACTGAAATTATTCTTAAAGTGGGTCATAATAAGCCTCAGTAATTAATAGTTTTTAAAGCTGATCACATTTTGTACAACTCTTTAAGACCATAATAATATTTACTTACATTGTTACCAAAGCAGTATAGGTATATGCATACATAAAGAGTTAACACCATTGAACTTATATGATCATATGTGAAAACCGTCAAAAACTTTTCAAAGTTTCATATATGAAAATATGAAAAATCAGGCAGATTTTACAACCTGTCCATAGCAAAATCTATCACACCGTTCCACCAGAGAAAACCCTTGAGTCCTTACTGTTTTTCACATTAGGCTTTAGATGCCAAATAATTTTACTTCAATTTCAAAGAAACTGTACTATGCATTCTACATATGCTACAGTAAAACATTTGTCAAGTAAATGTGCAAAGCTAGCTTAAGCACCAGAACTTCAAACCAGAAAGTCTGAATTCACTGTATTTGCCAAAGGGCACTTTGAAAATATTTTAAAGAAGCAGCAAAAACCAGCAAGGCCCTTACAGTTTTAAAAACTAAACATACATATAAATGTTTTCATTTTAGGATTCTTTTTTGGATTTTTTTCATTTTACGGTTCTTGAGGAGAAATTTAAGTGTTGGTTTATAGAATGTTAACAAATGAGGGGAGATTAGGTCAAACAGATAACTCTTTAAAATAACTGCCAACTAAAAATCAGACCAAAAATAAAAACTCTACTTCTCTAAAATTAATAACAGCAACCCCTCCATCCAACTCTCTGTCACTTCATTTTTTTACCTCCAAACATCTCTAACAATTTTTGACCTCTCTGTATTCACAGGCCATTGATCCCATACCTTTTTCACTTTCATACTTTTCTTGTCTTTAGATTTCTCTTAGTCAGTTTTGATCCATGGTCTAGCATAACCATCCTTGCATACATCTTTACCTCACTAGCCCTTTTTCTTATTTCATCCTATTCATCTGTCGAAACACCAAACCCAGTGAAACTCAATCCTCATCTCTTCCATAACTGTCCCAGTGCTTTTGAACATGGCTAGAGAAATACAGTCAACTAGAATGACTGGTCATACTTTCAATTCACGGTCATGAACCTCAAGAAGCAGAGCTCCCAGTGCGGTCAGACAATCCAAACATAGTACCATACCATCCACTCTTTCACTGTCTGGAGCAACCATTCCACACTTTCCCCCTCTGCTCCAACTCCAACAGGGTCTCCCCACACCATCACTCTCAGCTGACGGAACAGAGGCATCAGAGCAGAACTTCCACAAGCTCTCCCCACTGCGCCAACTTACCTGCCTGTAGCTGGGCCCGTGAATGGCGTTCTCTCTCCCTTCCTATTACTATGGATGACGCGTCCATTTCCCTAAGACCAAGCCCTCCACTCTACGCACTGGAACTCACCTGCTCTCATCAACCCGCTGGGAGGCGAATTCTCCCCGTTCTCCTACACCATTAAATTTCCACTTTACTTGGACATCCACTGGCATATACCTGAGCACATAAACAAACATACTGTATTTTCCACCTTAAATAGCTTTCTTGACTTTTGTTTTCCTTTATAGCTTTGGTTCCATTTCCCTGTTCCACATGAGAGTAAACTCAAAGCGTTGCCTCTATTTGCTGCCTTCAGTTCAACTCCTTTTTTCTCTTAAACCTATTCCAAACAATGTCGCAATCACCGTTCCACTAAGCTGCTCCTGTCAGTGTCACCAACAGCCTCCATACCTTCAAATCACTGAACCCGATGGTCAATTCGCAGTCCTCATCATCCTTGACCTCTCAGCAGCACTGAAGACAGTGGGTCGTCGCCTCCTTTCTTAAAACACTGTCTCCTCTAGACTTCAGAACTCCACCATCACTGTCTCACCGGAGACTTTCTCAGTCTCCACTGAGACCTCCTCATATCCCAAGCCTTTAAATATTAAAGTGCTTGAGAGCTCAGTTCTTAAAACTCTTCTTTTGTAATTTATACTCATTTTCTGGGTTACTTCATCCAGCCTCATAGCTTAAATACCAGCTATCCACTGGTGCTTCCCAGATGTATATTTCCACCCATATCTCTTCCCCTGAATGCAAGTCTCATGTCTTCCTCCTATTTTGTCAGTAACTGAACCTTTCATCTTCCCCTCCAAAAATGCTCCTTCTACAGCCTTCCTCATCTCAATAAACAGAAACTCTGTCCTTCTAATGCCTCACACGGAAAACTCTGGTGTTATCCTTGACTCTTCTCTTCTACCTCCCACATCCAATTCATCATCAATCCTGTTCTTTCTACCTCTGAAAAGTATGAGATATATAAAACCACATTTAAAACATGCCCACTTCTCACTGCTGCATTGCCATCCCACCATACCCCCAAGATGAACGAGAGCCTCTCACCTGGTCTCCCTGTCCCCTCACTGCTGCTCTCCACACAGATGTCAGAGTGAGCTGGGAAGTCAGGTTCTAGCCCTCTCTGTCAGAACCCACCAATGACTCTCCACCCCTCTGAGGAAAAAGCCAAAGCCTCCCGCGAGGCATGAGGCTCTTCCCCTCACTTACTCCCTTCCGGTCACACGGTCTTGTTCCCTGAACACGGCAGGCACTCTCCCACCTCAGAGCCTCGCCACAGGCCCCGTCCTCAGCTTGGTTCATTCTTTCCCATTATACCCGCACACTACCACCTCAATTTCTTCAGGTTTTAGCTCAAAAGTCACCTTCTGAGTGAGGCCTCCCGAACAATTCTACTTAATGATTTCAGCACTCTCCTCTTTCCCTGGTTTTTCTCTATGGAGGTCATTTCACCACTGCAGTACTGACAGTACTGATAAGTTACATGTTCTAGATTTTTAGTTTATTATCTGTTTCTTTCACTAAAATGTAAGTGCAGGAGAGCAGAGATTCTTGTACACAGTTATACCGTCAGAGTATGGAAGAGTTCCTGGCATATTATAGGGTATTTACTGAGTGAGTGAAGGAATGAATGAATTTGTATTATCTGACTTAAACTATATATTATATTGTTTTTAATTTTGATGTAGTCTAATTTATCAATATTCTTCTTCATTATCTATACATTTTAATGTCTTATTCAGGAATCAAATATAATTTTATGCCATTTCTTCAAAAGGAAACAGTATGGATCATAAAGGAGAGAATAGGCAAGTTGCTTACTTTTTCCTGACTAAAGACAACATAAATAAAACTAAGAGACAGAAGGAAAGAAGATCCAAAATATACAGACTTCCTTAAAGCTGTAAAGGAAAAAAAAAAGACAGAAACTGAAATAGGGACTACATTAATGATGAGGTAATTCACAGAAAGGAGGCTCAACAGGTTAATAATTCCAAGATGCTCAGCCAAACTGCTGATCAGAAAATGCAGACTGAAACAGCCAAGAAATGCTGTTTTTTTAAATAATTTTTTTGATGGGGATCTTTTTTTTTTCAAGTCTTTATTGAATTTGTCACAGCACTGCTTCTGTTTTCTTTTTTTTTGGTCACAAGGCATGTGGATCTTAGCTCCCTGACTAGGGATTGAACTCATACCCCCTGCATTGGAAAGCAAAGTCTTAACCACTGGACTGAAAGGAAAGTCTCCATGAAATACCATTTTATACTCATGAAATGAGTAAAAACTGAGTTATCTGCCAATAGCAAGTGGTGGTAAAGATGTAGATAAATCTTGTTTTTCTGGTGGATGTATACATTCAAACACAAAATAAATTATATTTATTTTCTTTTACTATAAGAAATGCAATTTTTAAGGTTTCTGGTAGAGAATTTTGTGAACTAAATATAGATAAATGTACATGGAGTTGTGGAATACACATAAATGAATACATATTAAGTTACTATATAAATTCTTTCTACATTTTCCTATGCTTACATTTCCAACTAAAAGACTGCAATAGCCAGTGGAGTCAAGTCATAAACATTATTATGACTTGTTAGGGAAGAAAGAGAAAGCTCCTTGAGACTCAGGGATTCAAAAGAAACAAGCAGTTATTGGAAGAAAAGATATATGTAAACCAACCCAGCTTTCAATGCATTTCAAACAGTTTTCTTTCAAATACTATTTCAAAATCCCTCAGATATTTAGTAAAACCGCAAGCTATTTTTCCAACACTGGACTCGGTAACTACTATTTGAATTCAACTAAAATTTAAGCAAACCTTTTCATGCTATGCAATCAATTTCACCTTACAAGGAGTCAAATTCAGTCTTCCAAATGATATAGTTTCAAGGTATCTTTATTCAAATCAAATTATTATGACAGCTAGTGTCCCAATCTGAGGCCTAGGAACTGCCAGTCATAGTTCATACATTACTGACAGGGAAACAGAGGCCACCTGGGAAGGAAAGACCTTAGTGTTTCCGCCAGGGAAAAAAAAAGGGCGTCAGCATTTTCTTCCAACCAATCACTATCTAAAATGGCATTGGGCCAGAGGGCCTCTGGTTACCTAACCTCTTGAAGCATATACAAGGTCTTTAGGATTCTGATATGGTCACTTTGGCGGAACAAGAGTATCAAAAACACTCAAAAGATAAGGCATCACTTTGGCATGAAAGCTGGCACCGGAATTCCTATTCAGGGCTTCCAGTGGAAGGACTCAGCTTCCTATGGAGAAAGAAACTGCATTTAAGGGAAGGGAAGGTAGCCTGGCTACAGGACACACGAGGCCAGGCTCTTTATGCCGAAGGTACTCTAGAGGGCCACTCTGGATATAACAATCTCTTTTATTTGTAAAATGGAATAATTATTTTCATCACACGATAAAGACCTCAGAAACCTCATGTGAAAATAATAAGACAAAAATGTAAATTAAAATAGTGTCATGAACCTGCATAGCACTTTCTCAACACAGTCACTCTCTGAGTTCCAAACATATCCCTAAATACCCACAGGCAGGTACGACTAACTTATGTCACATCAGAAAGTGAGGGAAGGAATGAACATTTATATAAAATTAGAGGCTGGCGCTATCTCCCAGTGCCTGATACACAGTAGACACTTCCCCAAAGCTGATTTAACACTACAAAGTGTTAGCCACCTCTGAAAGATAAAAAAGGACAAAGAAAATCAGGTAAACTGTCCATAGTAAAACAAACAAATACAGAAACTATAACAGAATCCTTACGTACACAAACCCCACCAGTCTGAATCCAAAACACTGGCTAATTCATCAACACCAGTGCTGTCCACCAGAAACAACATGACCAACCGATACATTTTTTTATATTTGGGTCTACTTTCTTTATTTAATGTGTTTTTAAATTATATATATATATATATATTTATTTTATATATTTATATTTTAAATTTTTATATATATTTTTATTGAAGTATAGACAATTTACAGTGTCATATTAATATCAGGCATAGAGCACAGTGACTCAGGTAGCTCCGATGATAAAGAATTTGCCTGCAATGCAGGAGACCTGAGTTTGATCCCTGGGTCAGGAAGATCCCCTGGAGGAGGGAATGGCTAACCACTTCAGTATTCTTGCCTGGAGAATTTCAAGGACAGAGGAGCCTGGCAGGCTGCAGTTCATGAGGTCACAAAGAGTTGGACACAACTGAGCGACTAACACTTTCACACAAACATAAACATATATTCTTTTTCAGATTCTTTTCCCTTATACAGTGAAGTTGCTCAGTCGTGTCCAACTCTTTGCGATCCCATGGACTGTAGCCTACCAGGCTCCTGCATCGAAGGAATTTTCCAGGCAAGAGTACTGGAGTAAGTTGCCATTTCCTTCTTTTCCTTTATAGGTTACAAAATATTGAGTATAGTTCCCTGTGCTATACAGGAGGTCCTTATTGGTTATCTATTTTCTCTACAGTGGTGTATATATACGTTAATCCTAATTTACCCCTCCCCAACTCCTTTCCCCTTTGGTCACCACAGGCTTGTTTTCTATGCCTGTGGGTCTATTTCTGTTTTGTAAACAAGTTCATTTGTATACAAATGCAATTTTTAATCTTCTAGTGGTGGTTTAGTGGCTAAGTTGTGTCTGACTCTTGCAACCCCATGGACTGCAGCCTGCCAGGTTCCTCTGTCCATAGGACTTGCCCAGGCAAGAAAACTGGAATGGGTTGCCATTTCCTTCTCCAGGGGATCTTCCTGACCCAGGAACTGAACCCAGGTCTCCTGCATTGTAGGCAGATTCTTTACTGACAGAGCCACAAGGGAATCCCAATCTTCTAGCAGTTGCATTAAAAAAGTAAAAATTTATTTTAATCACATATTTTATAAACCCAGTATGTTAAAATAATATCAATTCATTGTATAATCAATATAAAAAATAATGGAAATGTTTGCTTTTTTTTTCATACTAAGTCTTTGGAGTCCAGTGTACTTTACACTTATAGAACATTTTGGTTCAGACTAGCCACATTTAGTGCTCAAGAGTCACCTGTGGCTAGCAGTCATGGTGCTGGGACAGCCCAGGTCTACACCACACTGATTCCCATAAGCAAAGAGACTGTTCCTCAGGGCCCAGGGCTGGCCGGTGCCCTCCACCTCGCAGCTGGTGGTACGGAGGGCGGTGTCCTGGAGACCCCATGGTCCCTTCTTTCCCAGGGGCAGGTGCCTCTCACCTGAAAATTTCCCTCTTTAGTGATTCCTTTCCTGACCCCACAGTAACACTCCACCCTACCCCAGTCACTCTCCTTCACCACATCCTCTTTATTTTTCGTTCATGGCACAGATTACTAACTAAACTGTCTGTTCATTTATTTGTTCACTGTTTATTGCCCATCTCCCTACACTAAAATTTAAGCTCCGTGACAGCAGAGCGTTTTCCACATCGTTCATCACTGTTTCCAGAGCTGGGAGCAGTGCCCGACACATAGAAAACATTCAAAAAATATTTGGTGCACTCATCAATTGCTATAGCCAAAAGGTACAGATTCTCCTTCTACCAACTAGGTAATGCATTTACCAGAGAAACAATGTCATATGGAAGTCAGTTTCCCAGACTCGCCCACCAAAGTCTACTTAACCCCTAATGTAACCAAAACCCAGGAGAAAGTGACAGTGCAGATGAGAATGCCAGCAAGCGGTTTAATGAAAAGCAGAAGTTCCTCCAACGAACAGTGCACTTTACTTCCCCAGGTCCTAGTAAGTTCCACGGGACACATCGGGCCTTCAATACGAATGAATGAATCCATTCTAAGGAGAAACAGAAATCAATTTCAACCACACTATGGGTTACATCATCATGGGTATGTTATCCTGGGAGTCCAACCAACAATTACAACACTGTGTAAAAAGTACGTTGTAAGTGGCTTTCCCAATCCCTTGGTTTGGATAAGGTCCTTGTGCTATACATGTCTGTATTAGAAAAGACTGCTCTGGCATCATCAGACAGAAATTCAACCCAAACTACCTTAAGCAGAGAAAGGACATTTATTATAAAGATTCTCATGGAGAACTCTAAACAGAAACCTAAACACTGCAAGATAATTCTCCCCGTCTCTGGTACCCACACCTCTGAGTATCAGGCTCATTTCCTCCCACTCTCTTCTGGGGCATCCTCCCCTCGTTCAGGTCTTATGGTGACCCTAAAAGTTCCCATGCTTTCACATTCCTGCTTAGACATCCAGAAATCCCTTGGTCTTCTTGCCTCTGATCCATTTCCAAAGTTCCTGGGGAAGAAAAGGTACTGGCCCAATTTGAAAGGTACTCATCTTTGAAACAATCAACAATGACAACAGCATTGGTTCAACTTTAATAGCCATGTGGATGGTTGGATATAAATAGTGACTCCTAGAAAAGGAGTGCCAGGCATCAAACCCACTGCAGTCCATTACAGCTTCTCTAAATCCTGCATTTCTCCATTCACTATATTCATCACACCCAAGTATAACTATTGATTTAAAGTTTACCTTTCAGGTTATGCTATAAGCTCAAGGAAGGTGGAATATGTTGGTCTCTCTTGGTCTCTGTCTCTTCACCAAGAGTAGTTTCTGGCACATGGATACCCTCCAATATATTTCTGCTAAATAAACTATTTTAAAATTAAATTTTAAGGTGCAGACATATAGCAAATGATAAACTCCTCATTAAGAACTTTTTATACAAATTAATAATAGACTGAAACTCTATCAGCGCATGAAATAAATCCTCCTCCTTTATAAACAGACACCTGGAGCAATTCGATTGGGAATCCGGTGTTGGAGCCCATAAAATCCTTTAATACCCTCACCAAAACCACTCCTGTCTCAATGACCCCAGCACACACAGGTAGGCTCCCTACAGGAAGCAGTGCCCATAGGCGGCAACTTAACAGTGGATATTCTATCAAGAAAAGTGATAGGGCTCAGGGAAAAAAATCTGCAAAGTGAACCCTCAGGTAACAAAAGCAGCAAGAAAACAGTGAGGGAGAGGGAAGCATCGTGTTTACAGCTTCACAAAACGGAGGATAAGCAGCCCTGTGTCTGGAGCAATACAAGCTCCTTTCACTTAGAAAGTGACCCAATTTAGCTGGCACACAAAATCCTACTTCAGCGTGAAGGTATGAACACTTCAAGACATGCACACTTGTACTTCTAGACCTTGGTAGGGCATTCTAAATGTTGTACTTGACCGGTGATACTAAGTATTAATTCATGTACTACTCAAAACTAAAGGAAAATACCTCTAATTTGTAAAAAGGCTGAGGTATACTACTCTAAAACAATTAAAAAAACTCTCCAGAATTTGGTCTCTCAGATTTATCCACATAGGTAAACTCCAATGAAAAACTAAGAAACAAGTCCTATTTGCATAACCCTCATGGAACACTTCCACACGCCACATATGGTTTGAGCAAAGGCTCGAACGGAAGAAGTAACTTGGGGTGAATCGGTTTGGCTAAAAATCGCTAAAACAATAATGGCCAAGGCCTTTGATATTAAATCTATTGCTCTTTTTTTTTTTCCTTCCAGTTTCATTGAGAGATAACTGACATACAGCACTGTCTAAGGTGCACAGTATAAATATCTGACTTAAGGATATCACGAAATGTTTACCTAAGTTTAGTGAACATTCATCATCTTATACAGATACAACATAAAGAAATTTAAAAAAAATAAATTTTTCTTTATGTCGAGAACTCAGGATTTACTCTCTTAACTTTCATATGTAACATACAGAGTGTTAGTATGCATTTATCATGCTGTAAAGCATATCCCTAGTATGTATTATCTTATAACTGGCAGTTGTACTTTTATCTGCCTTCATCCTATTCCCCCTTCCCCCAAGCCACAATTCTTTCTACTGCCTCAAAAATCACAGGTAAATTTTGGTAAAGTGAGTATTTCTTAAATTGACAACTGCAAACTATTCTTTCATTCAGGATGTATAACCAGCATGTATAAATGCTAACAAAATCCCAACTCTCCTGCCACACTGGCAATGTGACATTGAACAAGATACTTATTTAGCTTCTTTTGAGCTTTAGCTTCCTCATCCATAGAATGGGTATAATGATGTCAACTGCACAGGGTTATCATAACTGTTGAGAAGGAAGTCCTTAGATTCAATGAGGAACAAACAGGATTCCTTTCTCTTGGAAGAGTGAACAGTCTATAAGACGCAGATACTAACAAATTACTTCAATGATAATGATGAGAGGGATCAAATATGAGCTGAAGTCCATGAAAAGGATCAATGCCCAAATTGCTAGTCATTCTTCCAAAAGACAAAAATGAGAGAGTGCATTTCTGTGGAGTAGGGGGAGCTATTAGCAAATTCCAGAGGTGGAGGAGAGAACAGAAGGTCAAAGAGTGGAGTATAGTAGGCGTTTTCTTCAAATGTGCTTGCCTGAGGACAGAAGGGACGTGTTCAGAGTGGTTCTGGAATCAAAACCCACAGATAGTCAGGCCCCATGGCATGAAGGGGGCTAGGCCAATTCACCCACCGTGCCACCAGTAACAACAGTGGAGAAAGTTAGAAGAAACTCACTGGGCCGCGACAGGAAAGTACTGTGGGCCAGACAGTTCTGAACACCATGGAAATCAGGTAAAGTCTGAGAAGAGAAAGAATCGAGAGGGGTGCTGGACTGGGGTTCACGGGGTACTGGACTGTGTGATCCACAGCGCCCTCTTCTGAGTCTTGTCCTGCAGGAAACAGAAACACCAGTACATCCCAGTATGGGCTAAGGGGTCTCTATACATAGAATTCTGGACTGTGTGTTACATGTGAGCAACAGGATGCAACTCCAACAGAAAAAGAAGGATTGGGGTATTTCTTGACACTCACCACCATCCACCCCTTCCCACCCCTCCCCACCACCAGCACTGCCCCCCATCCCTTGCTCCCTGCCAGCCGCTCCCTCCCAAAGTTCAGAGCTGCTGGGGTCAGGCCTATTGAACACTTCTTTTCTTAGGCTTCCAGGGGTAAAAAAAAAAAAAAAAAGGCTGCTTCCTTTTTGTAAGTGAAAGGTCACATCTGCATCTGCAAAGAAAGCCATTCCTCTAACTAGTTTGCTTCTCTGAGCAAATAAGAAATTTGCGGAGAGCTACCAAGGGTAAACAGTAATATGCTTGGAAAGATGAAGATTAGGACTTAGGAGGGAAATCACATTTAGAACTGAGAAAAGTACAAACAAAAGGGAAACTAGATCATGAAATAAATACATAATATTTAAAATAAAAGAAAAACCCTTGCCTCCAGAATCTACGCTTTAGCCTGGTGTACCTTACTCAGTCATATCTAAGAACTGCCGGTTCAAACTCCTTTTATTTTCCCCGCTCCTTTTCTATTCTATTGACATGGTGGTGGGCAAACTAAAGCAAGGAGGCCAAGTTCAGCCCACGGCTTGCTTATGTGTGGCCCAGAAGCTAAGAATGTTTTTTATATTTTTTAAGGGTTCTAACAAACAAATAAAACCAAAGTAGAATATTTAACAGAGACCACATGTGGCCTGGGAAACCTAAAATATTTACTTTCTGCTCCATTCCAGGAAAAGGCTGCCCCCCAGGTACAGTTGTAGACTCCTGGTGCCCAGCACAGCAGAGACATTCCTGGAGTCACACAGCTGTTCAGCGGGACAATTTCCACAAGAAAGCCTGGCTCCAAGTCCCAGGCACCCTCCCAACCACCACACGCTAGAGCTGATATGACTGTCAGCTAATCACAGACTTGAGTAATTCCCCCTTGAAAATAAAAAGGGGCGACATTAAGGTTTCCAAGAGAACCACATAAATAAACGTTAAAATAAAGATTCCACAACTAGCTTTTAAAAACTCCTGGTTGAGGGATGTGAAAGTGGCAGGAAATATTTAGTGAGGGGCAACACACATCCCCCAGACTTTCCCATTCTACACTCACCTTTTCCTCCTGAAATCTAATCTCTGTCACCTGGATAAGAACGTCTGTGGAGAAGCTATGCCAGGAAATAGGATTTGCTCTTGGCCAAGCACCAGCTTTCCGCTCAGACCCACCCACACTTGCCCATAAACCCAAACTGTGAAGCTTTGTGACAATCACAACGCCTGCAGTGAGGGCTGTGGCCCAAGAGATTTACACGTGGCTTAAGTGCTAATTCAGGTCAACATGTCTTTCTTTTAACATATCAAATGGTTACCTATGTAATCCATTTACCTAACCTTTGATGAAGTTATGTGTAATGATCAAAACTCATCTTGAAATGTCCAAGAAAAATTCACATGGTAACAACCCCTGCATAAATCTTTCTATACTAACCAGACTATCTTCTGGTCTACCTCTCTGTCCTGAATGGCCAGTCATAAACAACTCCTCTTGGGGGCAGATATTTAATATCATTCACTGAGAAAGGATGGCGATAATATATCTGTCTTTCTAAATCAAAACACATCGCCAGTCATCTCATCAGACATTTCTCAGGGCCTGTGGCCTCCTTCTGTCCTGGAGATGAGCAGAGCTGACCCTGATGGTAACAATATTATGAACATCATCATAAATATCCCAAAAGACAAGAAGCCAGAACAAGAGGATAAATGCAAATTTCATATTGAGTATTGTTTTTGAGTGTAAAAGTAGATTCTAGAAATCTAGTCCAGTTATTTTTTTTCCACAAAGATACTAGGTCATAATCATAAATAACAGAATCCAAGTATTATATAATATCTTAACTGAGTGCTCCTTCCATGTCCTTTTAAGAAAATATTAAAACTTCGAGGGGAAAAAAAAAAGAAGGAAAGACAAAGGGAAGGAAGAAGGAATGAGTAGGTGGGATACAAAGAAAAATCCTCAGCCCAGTGTAGTTCCTAACTTTTCAGTCGAATGTAGTTCCATGGCTTTTAAATTCTCAAGTATTTTTATTATTTGTGATAATTTCACTGGTCTTTGCAGATGAAGCAAACTCAAGGTCCCAATAACATGTACTTTCACAGTGCACATAGCAAGTTTCTTGGTCTTTTATTTACATAGCCATCTAAAACCCTCTTCCTCTTATCTCCCTGTTTACTAGATTCATTCATAGGTCCTTATGGGTTCTAGTAAGCACATTTTTAACCA
This sequence comes from Odocoileus virginianus, assembly GCF_023699985.2. Classification (NCBI taxonomy): domain Eukaryota; kingdom Metazoa; phylum Chordata; class Mammalia; order Artiodactyla; family Cervidae; genus Odocoileus; species Odocoileus virginianus. Next base: position 42,863,460 of record NC_069702.1, read on the forward strand.
ATAACCAATTTTTAAGAAAATTAATAATGAATCTAGGGTGGTTACAGATCCTCCTTACAATAATGAAACAGAAAAATCTCAAATTGTTTCTCTATTCTAAATGGAGCCTATTTACTAAATTAAATGCAGGTGTATTCAGAGTATGATCTGGCATGCATGAGCTTATTGTGTATTTGTTTATTCGTTTACTCACCCAGCTCAGCTTAGCCTGTTAGTTCATAGCTGATTTCTCATTTTTCTACTAAGGAGAAAGAACTCCTTTGGAGAGTCTCTTTTCTTTACAAAACAAATAACTGTGCATTGCTACTGATTTATTTTTCAGGTTATATTCATAACAAACTGTAAAATACATTTTCATCCTGGAAACACTTCAGGGTACAACATCCTTTCTAATAACAAAGAATGGAAGAAAGGAATCTCTTCCACTTCTGAAAAAGATTTGGTCTCATTTGCATTTGGTCGTTAACTCAGTACCACTTCCACAGTTAATTACAAGAAAGAAAAAATGTTCTGACCTCCTTATAACTGCCTCCAGCATCCATCTTTGGCTTTAAGTGTAGAAAGCAGGAGAATGCAGAATCTGTGGGAATGCGTGGCCTTTGTGTCTCTAATTTTGAGCATGTCTTTTATCTGTAATTTTTTTTCCTGTATCTTTCCATCCCTGTGTCTTTGTCCAACTTGCTTATTCCTCTTGTTACTATTTTCTACTCTTCTTTTCCCCCAAACTTCCTGTTCCACTTCTGCTGACAGGCCATCACATAGAAAAAACAATACATTTATAATTTTTTCCCAAATATACTGAATAGAATATGACGTCTCTGTTCTCAGTATACTGAATAGAATATGATGTCTCTGTTCTTGGAAGCACTGAGAAAAACTTCTGGTTTTTATCAAATCATAAAAACCTACCCCATAAGCTCTATTTATTCCCATCTCTATGTTTGAAACTATTGGCTCTTTTCCTCCAAATTCCATCCTTTCTTCAAAGTTCATCATCATTTATCCAGTTGCTTAAGCCAGAAACCCATAAGGCATTTTTTATTACTATTTTCCTCACATCTAATTTCATTTTTTAAGTTGATATATAGTTGATTTACAATGTAGTATTAGTTTCAGGCATACAGCAAAGTGATTTGGTTAATATACATAAATATATATATATATATATATATATATATTTATTTTCAGATTCTTTCCCCATATAGGTTATTATCAAATATTGAGTATAGTTTCACGTACTATATAGAAGGTCCTTGTTGTGTATTCATTTTCTATATAGTAATGCCTCACATCCCATTTTAAATCCATCGGCAGATCCTGCACCCTCTACACCCAAAACACACCCCAAATCTATCCACCTCACTGCATGCCCTCATCACCCTCTGGCAGAAGACACCACAGTTCCTCGCCTGGACTTCTACAGTCGCCTCCTACTTAGTATCTCTGCTTCTGCTCCTGCCTTCCTCAAATTCATTATTCTCAGTGTCCACAGTGAAATTCTTCAACAGGAAAAAGCTCGTGGCCCTCCTTTGCTTAAAAGCCTCCTCCTGTTTACCACTGCAATAAGCATTCAATCCAAAACCATCCAAAACCCCATAGATGCATAAGATCTAGGATCCCTACCAACCCTTCTTATCTCATCATCTGTTCCTCAAACAAATGAAGCTCCCTGCTACTACTGGCTGCCCCTCTGACTAAAGGGCCCAGATGTCACATGGCTGCTTCCTTCTCGTCATTCAGGTCTCAGCTAAAACCACCACTTCAAGCAGCCTACAGGCCAACAATCTAAAACAATCTCCCAAGATGTTCTAGCATACCACCTTACATTAAAGTTCTGCAGAACCATTATCAAATATTTCTTCTTAAATAAATTTTTTGCCTTGTTCTTCCACCAGAATTTAAGCACTTTAAGAGCAGAGAACTGGTCAATCTTGTCCACTACTGTATGCCTTGGACCTACAGAGGTTCCAGGAATTAAGTAAGATCTCAATAAACCTTCTTTTTTTAACTGTTCTATATTTTTATACAATTTTTAAAGGTTACTTTCCATTTAGTTATTACAAAATATTGGCAACATTTCCCATGTTGTACAATATATCCTTGAATCTTATCTTACACCCAACAGTTTGTGTTTTCCATCCCCAACCCCTATATTGCAACCTCAACCCAAACCACTAGTTTGTTTTCTATATCTGCCAGTCCACTTCTTTTTTGCTATATTCGCTAGCTTGTTAACACTTTTAGAATCCACACATAAGTGCTTCCATACAGTATTTGTTTTCCTCTGACCTGTTTTACTCGGTATAATGCCCGAGTCCATCCAGGTTGCTGTAAATGGCAACATTTTGTTCTTTTCTGTGGCTGAGTAGTATCTCATTGTGTTTGTGTGTGTGTGTGTACATCACATCTTCTTTATTCATTCACCTGTTGATGGACACTTAGGTTGCTTCTATATCTAAAGTGACTGTAAACAGTGCTGCTATGAAACTCAGTTGGTAAAGAATCCACCTGCAATGTGGGAGACCCAGATTCAATCCCTGGGTTGGGAAGATCCCCTGGAGAAGGGAAAGGCTACCCACTCCACTATTCTGGCCTGTATAGTCCATGGGGTCGCAGAGAGTCAGACATGACTGAGTGACTTTCATTCACTCACTCACTCATGAACACCAGTGCATGTATCTTTTCAAATTAGTGTTGCTGTTTCTTTCAGATACATGCCCAGGGTGGAACTGCTGGACCATATGGCAATTTATGTTGTTTTTCGTGTGAAACCTCCCTACTGTTTCTACACTGGCTGCTCCAATTTGCATTCCCACTAACAATGTAGACGAGCTCCCTTTTCTCCACATTCTCGTCAACACTTGTTACTTGCATTCTTTTTGAAGATGGCCATTCTGACAGGTTGTGAGGTGCTAGCCCACTGTGATTTTGATGTTCATCTCCCGGATGATTAGCAATGATGTGTATCCTTTCAGGTGCCTGTTGGACGTCTGCATTTTCTCTCTGGAAAAAAATGCCTCTTCAGGTCTTCAGCCCGTTTTTTAATTGAGTTGTCTGGTTTTTGATGTTGAGTTGTATGAGTTATTTACATACGTTGGGTATTAACTCCTTATCTGTCACATCATTTGCAAATATTTTCTCCCTTCAGTAGATTGTCTTTTCATCTTGTTTATGGTTTCCTTTGCTGTACAAAAGCTTTTATGTTTAATTAGGTCCCATTTGTTTATTTTTGCTTTTATTCCCTTTACTTTGGGAGATGGCTCCACAGAAACTTTGCTGCATTTGTGTCAGAGTATTCTGCTCTTATTTCCCTCTAGGAGTTATATGGTATCCAATCTTACATTTAGGTCTTTAATCCATTTTGAGTTTATTTTTGTATATGGTGTTGGATAATGTTCTAATTTCATTCTTTTACACGCAGTTGTCCAGTTTTCCCAGTATCAATTACTGAATGTGTTAGGTAGTTAGAATAGGGAAAAGGAGTCCACAATGGCGGTGGCTAAAAGATCTGGAAGGGAAAAGCCCGCGAAAATAGAACAGTGTGATGAGACAAAAACCAAGGAGCGTACACTCGCCTGACAAATGAATGAATAAAAATTCACACGGTCCTCCAAAGCCCTCTCTTACCACTCTAGCCTGAAATGGTATTTTTCCTTTACGACTTCAGACCGTTCAATTGACTCTTCATGTTTTGCTGCATCTCTTAACTGATGTCTTCAACTAATACATTATTTAACTTTTCATGATGTCACCATTATCAACCACAAATATTAATTAACTTAAATATTAAACATGTACCTCCTCTAGTTGAATGAATAGAGGCAGGAAACAAAAAATACTTTGGTCAGAAAATTAATTAGCCCTTTTGCCTGAGCATTCTACCACAAGGAGATCTTTGGATTTCTGGCAGTCCTGCTATACAGGTGCTCAGATCATTAAAAATAAAACTATATGTGATACATTCTCCATACACCATCCAGATGGGTCTTCAGCAAAATAGTGCTAAGTATTAAGTGGTGTGGATATGAAAGAATTTAAACAGAAGACATCATGCAGGTGTTTAATTTGATCTATGATAACAAGATAACTGGGGCAAGAGAAGACAAATGTACAGATCTAACACAGCTTGAGAAATGAGACATTTTCAGAATTCTGTTTTTAGAGAGGTGTTGCTGCTCTAAACATATCGTTTATCTTTGTTAATAAAGGTCTGGTGTCCTGGGTGCTGCTCATAAAAGGGTGGATGCCTTTAAAGGTAATAAATATTTTAAGTCTTGTCGCCTTGACTTTGCCATGCTGCTCATAAAAGGGTGGATGCCTTTAAAGGTAATAAATATTTTAAGTCTTGTCGCCTTGACTTTGCCACTGAAACTATCTGTTGATGAGAGAGGGGGCTTTATTTTGTAACTATATCTTCTAGAAAACTGACCTTACTAATGAGTTGGCAGGCTACCACCACCTACCACAGCATGTGCGATACTCCAGCTCAGACGAGGTTCCACAGAACTGGGAGCCACTCTCTAGTTTATAAGCAGGGATTATCTGACAAACAAGACTTCTGTAATCACCCATGCAGTACCAAGCATGTATAATATTACTGTAAAAAACTGAAAATGTACATACGGTTTCTTAGGCAGACGTGACAGCTTATTTCTGGATGCATCTCTCGACACGCCCTAAAGACGAGGGAAAATCTGGTGCAATTTAATATCCGATCCAGCACACGTGGTTGCTTACAAATAATGTAAGATGATTTGTGGACATCAAACTTTGAATTGTTTAAGCCACCTCTGAAAACATATATATAGTATTTTATGGGCCAGAACCCACGATCATATATCCAGCAAATGCTGCTATTATGAAATAATTTCTTCCAGATTTTTTTTACCATCATATCTTTCAACATCGTTTCAAAAGTTAATTTAAAATATTCAATACTCAGCTAATAACACAAGAGCCATGAGGAAACAGTGCTTCTGAGTGACAGTTTTCCTTATCCTGTCTCGTATACCCCCATTCATCTCACTCTTCCAGTGCTCAGGTTCTCATCATTCAAATTATTAAACTGCTCAAATGGTAAACCAACTTTTGTCTTGCCTTATGTCACTGGAGAAAAGACAAATGTGTTACTGCACAAAGTTAAAGCTTTTTCATTTTTTAAAGAGGAGAAATAAAATTAAAAGAAAAAGTTACTAGGGGCACATGAGAAATAAGTTTGGTTTGGACCCAGACACAATCAATAATTATTAGACAAAAAAAAAAAGTTTTAAGCACCTACCTAATAAGCCATGTCTATTCCTACTTTATCTGAAAGTGGCTGTGGGGGGGGGGGGGGAGACAGTGTGATAATTCAAATATGAAGTAATCAAAATCTTTTTTGTAAGTCTTCCTTCCACAAATAAGGTCAGAAAGGAGACATCTCTGCATATAGGCTGTCGGTCGATGGTAACCTTCAGTATACGCTGTGCGCTGAAAAGTCTATTCAGCCTCGCTCTGAAGTTGTTTTGGGAAAGCCTCCAGCGCCTGGTGACTGGGCCGGCATGGTGCCTTTAAATGGCTTCCCTGCCCTGGCAAGACACACTGGACTCCACATAAAAGGAGCCTTCTACCACCAGCCAAGTGTCTGCAGACTTCGTTTCCTGTCAGCCGGGCTTCACCTGCCTTGTGTTTCTCGCTCCATTCCCCGGCCCTGCTGTGCCTCTGAGAGTTCCATCTGCAGATTCTTCCCCCGTAACTAAAATTACCCAGTCTGTCCCAGGGCCCTCTCAGCCACCCTGCCGTCTCACCTTCTTGGTCGAATGCGTTCCATTAATTGCACCCAGGGTCAACTCGCTCTGCCAACCACGCTAAAAGACATGTTTTTCCTATGGACTTCAGCAAATAACCCCCTCCAGGCCAATCCTTGTGGCCCAAATGAGAGCCAGACATAAGCGCTCAAAGGAAAAAGAAACTTGGGGTCTGTTATCAAAAAAAGGACCCAAATGGTATCCCTGTCTGTGTTCTCTCCTAAAAAAACTAGTAACAACAACAACAGTAACAATTTAGTCAAACGGGCAATACTAGGTTTTTAATCTGGATGTTAAGTTAAGCGCAAACACAGACAATGACAAACTAATTCACTCTAATGGTCTGATACAACCATCAGAGGCTTTTCTTCCATTTTATTTTGAGTTATGAAAAGAATAGAGCAAAAATATTAAGGGAAATTCTAAAAAAAAAAGGAGAAAAGAAACCTACCGATAATTTAACAACCATGAAACACCAACTATTCCTTTTCAGTTTTTTCCAATATACATTTTTGGACCAGACCTTTCCATAGGTTGATGCCTTTGTGCATTTCTTAGCCACTTTTCATCTGGCAAATTCCCACTCTTCCCCCTTCAAACCAGCTCATGTACAGTATCTTCCCAAAATATCTTCAGATAAAGGATCTGCTGGGCTCATCAGACCTCACAGCATCCTCCTCCTATCTCTGCTGAAGCACTGTCCCTGCTGAATTCATCTAACCCTGCAGAATCCATCTGTCTTCATGACTAGAGGAGAGGACTCCCTTAGTCCCCTTCATATCCCAGGACCTAGCCTGCCACTTGCAGGTTGTATGTGAAGAGAACGAACGAAACAACTGCAATCATGTTGTACATATAAGCTGGATTCAGCTCTGTCAGCTTCATGTTGTATCATAAACATTGTCCAGTTCCCATCTCTAGCAACAGCTGAAGGAAGAAGGAAACTTGTATCACAGTCTCCAATAAGAAGCTACTCTGTTGTTGACTCACTCAGTCGTGTCGGACTCTTCGCCACCCATGGACTTCCCTGTCTTTTACTACTTCCTGGAGCTTGCTCAAATTCTTGTCCTGTGAGTCAGTGGTGCCATCCAACCATCTCATCCGTTGTTGCTCCCTTCTCCTCCTGCCCTCAATCTTCCCCAGTATCAGGGTCTTTCCCAAGAAGTTACCAGGAAACCATAAAAGGACAAATGAGCCTTTTTTGATGTGATAGGTAGCATGAAATCCCCCGGGAACAAGCCAAGGTTGAGTCCATTATACACACACACAGACACACACATACACGCCACACCGGCAGGATGGGCCAGGGGCCTGCAGCACATGCAGGGCAGACCCCACTTGTGTTCTTTGGGACTTAGAGACAAAACCACACCCACTGTGACACACACTTCAGATGCACCCTTAGAGAGGCAGCATGATATCGTTGAGAAAGAGCTGGATTTAGACACTAGAAAACTAAGTCCAAATTATTAGCAATATGACCTGATACACCCACAAATAAAATATCCCGGCACTCTGCTAGATGCTGGAAGTTCAGTGATGAGAGACAGAGTCCCCATTCATAGGGCTGCCAGGCTGCTAAAGGAAGCAGACGACAAACAGGCAACACCGCTCATGTGATTGGCACCATGGTGGGGAAACAGTGCTAAGAAGCATGTCAGCAGGTCAGAGAAAAGTCTCCTGAAGGAAGCTAAGTCCTGAAAGAATTCAGCAGAGGAAAGGGGCAGGGAGGTAAGCAGGGGGCAGGGACGTGTCTTTCCAGGAAGCCGGAATGACATGTATAAATGTCCAGAGGCATCTATAAAATAGGAATCTGAATGCCTAAGCCCTGCACAGAGCAATTTCGAGGTTCAAATTAGATACTGATGTGGAAGGATAGATTCCTTTGTGAATGGTACTTACTAATAAGATTATAAAATTGCAATGTTGTGATTTTTTAGTAACATAGAGAATTGGAAAAAATAGATCTAAATTTAAAAGAACATAAAAGAGAGTAGGTTGTTCTACACTGGTATTTCTCAAACCTTTTGTCATTATCACCTCTCTCCCTTTATTAGCCTGCTCGGGCTGCCAAAACAAGGCGTAGACTGAATGACTTAGACAACAGAAATTTATTTTCTCACGGTTCTGTAGGCTAGAAGTCCCAGATCCAGGTGTCAGTGGGGTTTTCTTCTGAGGCTTCCCTCCCTGACCTGGAGATGCCCATCATCTCCCTGTCTTCACAGAGTCCTTCCTCTATGCTCAACTTTGTACTAATCTCTTCTTCTTATAAGGACACCAGTCATGTTGGATTAGAGCCCATCCTAATGAATTCATTTTACCTTAGTTACCGCTACAAAGCCCTATCTCCAAACTAGTCACATCCTGAGGTACAAGGGATTAGAACTTCAACACATCAATTTGAGGGAGAAGCACCCTCTAAGGAACCTTTTAAGATATTTTCTTCCCTAATCACTCCCCTCACTCACAAAATGTAAGTACCTGTTTATATACTCTGGCCCTTTGGAGGGCCACATACCATTGTTATAGTCAAGATTTCAGCCTCTCTAAGAACCAATTTTGGTGCCCTTGAAGGCAGTATCCTCCCTACTGAGAATTCATACTCCCCCTTAAAAACAAGCAGATCAATGTCCAGCTAAAGAGCATGAGATGGTAAGTAATTCTGAACTAAAATAACTTGCAACCTCAATGTGGCTACATGAATGATTTTCACTTTTTTGTTAATACTTAGTTCTGAGTTTCATATATTTTTCACAATTAGGTCACTGTCTCTTTGTTCAGGAAACCAAGCAAACTATCCTTATTATCTATCTGTTCACTCATCTCCCACTAGCCAGTGATCTCCCCAAAGATCTTAGTAATGTGATGTAGCACAGTAAATGTCAACAGAACAAATCTCAACTCTAGAGACCTGTTCAAGTATAGAACTGCTTACTAGTTGTTTGTAACAGCTGTGTTGAGAAAGGTCTCGTGCCCTGCCCCCACCCCCTCAAAAGAGGTGAAATCAAGACAAATGAACAAGGACATTAACTGTGAAGGAAGTCCTCAACAAGTAGACCAGGGGACATGGGGCTAGTACTGAAGAAAGGCAACCCCTTTCCAGCTCATTGTGTGAATACAAGTCTTAGGGTTTATTTCTTTAACAGCCTCCGAGGATTCAAACTTCACCTTGACGACCAGGCCACCCGCAGCTGAGACCCTCAGAAGCATCGAGGACAGCCTGTCCTCTGAGTGCTTCCCACAAGGTTAATTTCACCTTGCTGTAATCAAAACTGTTAGAGGAGACTTCCCTGGTGATCCAGTGGTTAAGACTCTGTGCTTCCACTGCAGGGGGCGATCCCTGGTCAGGAAACTATGATTCCACGTGCCGTGCAGTGCAGCCAAAAAATTAAAAACACACAAAAACTGTGAGAGACAGAGGTTGGTTCATTTTTTATACATTTAAATTCAGGTCATATCACAGCCACATGAAGATACAGAAATTCAGCAAGGAGTGCTGGGAGGCGATGAGAGTACTGAAAGAAAGAGAGAAAAAGAAGGGGAAAAAGCAGGGAAGAGGAGAGCCAGGTAGAAAGAGGAAGAAGACAAAGGCAGAGTGGTAGAGAAGGGAGGAACACTTGAAATGAACAGTGTAAAAAATTCTGCCAGCTCCCCACTCAGTGAGCATCTGTACTATGAGGGATGGGGCAAGGAAATGTGAATTTGCACTGAAATTCTAATGCTTAAAGGTCAGTATTTTGCAAATAGCAGGGCCCCTAAATGGAAGCTGACTCCAGCTGGTGCTCAACTAAAGAAACGAGTAAAAAAAATGGCTGCAATGAACCAATGAAAACTAGTACTTGACCTCCAATGCTGCACCTTCCCGAGGACTGTCAAGGGTAACTGCTCCTGTATTTGTTCTGTGCGTCTCCCATTGGCTTTATTACCTTATCCGGTAAGAGATGATGCCACTGTATACAACGTAAATGCCCCTTTTTACTATGTGAGTATTAAAAGGAGAAGAGTAAAGTGATATTAATCAAGACAGTGTGACACTGACATAGGACAGACATACTGAACAAGGGAGCAGAATGGACAGCCCAGAGGTAAACCCTCACACTTATGGTCAATGAACCTTCAACAAGGGCGTCAAGGCAACCCAATGGAAGACAAAAAGTACGGTTCCACATCCACATGCAAAAGAATGAACTTAAGAGTCCCGCCTTACACAAAAATGGACTAAACTGGACCCAAAGCTTAAAATATGAGGGCTAAAACCACAAAGCTCTTAGAAGAAACTACAGGAAGAAATCTTCATGACTACTTACTAGGCAATAGTTTCTTATATTTAACATAAAAAGCACAAATATAAAATAAAAAATAAACTGAACTATGTCACAATGTAAAACTTTTGTGGTTCAAAGGACACTATCAAGAAAGTGAGAAGAAAAAAAAGAAAGTGAGAAGACCACCCACAGAACAAGAAAATATCTGCAAACATATATCTAGAATATAGAAAGAACTCTTACAAAATGATTTTTAGAAAACCAACCCAACATAAACTTGACAAAGAACCTCAACAGACACTCTTCCAAAGAATATATACAAAGGGTCCATAAACATACAAAAAGAAGCTCTACCTCATTAGGCATCAGGGAGATGAAAATCTAAATCATACTGAGACACTATTTCATAGCCCTAAGACAGCTATAATCCAAAACACTCATAATAAGATAAGTGTTGCAAGGACACAGAGAAACGAGAACCTTCATACACTGCTGCTGGGGATGTAAATTGGGGCAACCACCCTGGAAAAGCCTGGCCATTCCTCAAAATATTAAATGTGAATTACCACATGATCCGGCAATTCTACTCCTAGAAATGCATCCAAGAGATTGAAGACATATATCCACTTAAAAACCTGCATGCAAATGTTCATTATATACAAAGTATAATCTAAATTATTTATCCAATAGAAAAACTTATATATATGTATAAATTATATAAATATTTATATAATTTATATTATAAAATTATATATAATTATATAAATATAAGTGTTATGTAATTATAAAATTATATTATAAATATAAATATTACATATATGTGTGTGTATATATACCTATATATATTTATGAAAATGAAAGTATAAACAAGCATAATTTATGTCTCTTGAGCTTTCCACGTGGCTCAGTGGTAAAGAATCTGCCTGCCAGTGCAGGAGATGCGGGTTCAACCTCTGGGTTGGGAAGATCCCCTGGAGAAGGAAATGACAATCCACTCCAGTATCCTTGCCTGGGAAATCCCATGGACAGAGGAGCCTGGAGGGCTACAGTCCATGGGGTTGCAGAGTCGGACAGGACTTAGCAACTAAACAACATACTACGAACCGTAGCCAGAGTTCATAGAGTTCATACTTTATCTGGACCCAGATATTCCAATTTTGAAACTTTTGTATGAATTAGAGAAATACATAAATACAACCGCCACTAATAGTAGTTGTTACGATCAAAACATATTAAGGTAGAGAAAAAGAACCCAGATCTTCTATTGACAAGGTAAATACAGTTTTAGACAGAAGAGCAAAGGCAAATACAAGAGCACTGACCCTTCGTTACTGTTACCAGGGAAACTCTAGTATTTCTCTGACCTTGAAGCAAGAAACTGTCTATCTGAAAAGATGCCAGTCACAGTGGGTACACATCACTGTCATCAGTATCTTTCTTACAAAGAAGCAGTTTTCACTTTTCCTGGGTTATCCAAAGTTTATCCTAGTGCAAAAACTTTAGGGGAACAGAAGTCTTACCAAAGAAGTTACATGATTCTTAGAAACCATCGGTACAAATAGGGTTAGTTAGCTAGCTATTTTAATCCAGACACTAACACGAGAGGGATCCAACTTTAAAACCTCACAAGGTCTTTTTACAAGGTAATAAAGACTGGCACAATGTCACACAGCCCACGTCAGACAAAGCATGCAGCTTCTGTGAGCAGGGACTTGTCAGGGAAACCGCCAAGCAAGAGGACGGTTCTCCTCTCCCTGGGAGCCCAAAGGGATGCCTGCCCATGGGGGTGCCTTGCATGCATGCACACACGCATGTGTGCTCACACACACACACACCCGCACAGCCCCCAGGCGGCTCTCCTCCGAATTCACCCAGCAGGTTCTGCTCTGCAACAGAGGCAATAAACGTGCAGATGAGGACGGGGACTGGAAGCCAGTAGCACTTTACCCCCATCACCACCACCACCTCAACTGCAGCACCCAGATACTGTCCTGGGAGTCATGCTAGAGAATCGCAAAGAGGAAGAGGGCAATGTGACGAGACAGGTCAGGAAGGAAGTGGCAGGTGTTGTTAGACCCTGAAAATGGGCCAGGACCCGGACAGGGAGGGGGAAGCGAAGGGGCTACAGGCAGAGCACACGTGTAGAAAGCATGGAGCCGATGGGGACCAGGGGCGGCACAGGGCGGGTGGCGGGAGGCTGAGCGGAGGGTCCGGCAGGAGAGCGAGTGGTGGGGGAGGCCCTAGGATGGAAATGGAGCTGGAGCCAGAAAGCAGACAACCGGAGGTGCCATGCTGGTGACTTTTCCCTGATTTCTCTTTTTGCGTAGCTTAAGGGAATCACTGTTAGGTCCTGAACATCTGAGTCTCAATTTCCTTATCTATAAAGTGACAGTTGAGGATTAGAAAGCAGCTACTAACTAACAATAATTAACGTAAGTCGCTCACCCAATATACGCAGAGCTGCGTGCTGTACTTGTACACACACCGTCACATTAATTAAGCCCCTGCTAGTCTCAACCTGCTATGACTCTTGGAAAGAGTCTGCCTCTCTAATTGATTCTAATTCCTCCTCTGATATAAGGAGGTATATTCTCTTTATATTCTGGTATATTCTCTCTTTGGAGTAGGAGAGGAGAAAACAGAAGACATAGCTTCTTTGTTTGCTCCAGTTGTATTCGGGCCGTTTTCAACACAGGCTCATTCGTTATCAGGGTAAAGGGTCCCCCATCCATTATTCCTCCTCTGACATAAAGTGTTCCCTAGTGGACGATATCTGAGGTTAGAACAGAACAAAAGCTAATGAGCATATTAAACATAGGAGGTCTCTAAGTCAATGCATCATTTTTCCCCTTGATACTCAGAAACAGGGAAAGATACAGGGCTTCCTTCCCAGACCCCGATCAGAAAGAGCTTACTAGTTGATCACCCTAAATCTCCCTCATAGCCAAGCTCTGCACATAGGAGAGCCCTGGGACTTGGTCGACGGACCTATTCTCTTCTCCTGACAGACTCTTCCTGGGGATTTCCCCCATGTTACCAAATGGTGGTGGTGTCCAGATGCTCCCCACTCAAAAGCCAACAAACAGGCCAGATTGGTGGAAAGGAAAGTTTATTTCAGATGTCAGCAACTGGGCGGGGTGGGGGGGTGGGGGGGGGTGGACATCTGTCCAAAGGCCCACTCCCTCCCCCACCCCGCCCTGGGCAAGAGGTTTTATAGCCAGATGGAGGGAGCTACATGCAGAAACAGCACAGTCAGCTCTGACAGTCATCTGCAAAGTGGTCATCGATGGTGTGACCAACATCATCTTGCTTGTTTTACGTACAGTTCATCTTCACTTCCAGGTCCATGTGTTCCCGTTTCTTTGAGACCAGCTCTCAGAACTGTGGCCGCTTATGTCATGGGTACAGGCTGGTGACCATGGAGTTAAATTTTCCCACCTGGGGTTTCACAGGATATGGCTCAGAATATTCCCGATAGTCCTTGAGAAAGGACTAAAGGTCCCTAACTGTGTTTAATGACTACATTACGATCATTTAGTCTCGTTTGACTGCTTTCCTCTGTTTCCACACTTCTCACTTCTCTCATTAAACTTACTCTTGGACTAAAGTTTTCCACAGACAAGGCAGGCGGAGAACAAGGCGGGGGGCAGAGGCCACAGGGCCCTGCTACATTTCCGCCATGCTCATGACTTAAGCTTCATCTCCAAACTGAAGGCTCTCAATCTTAAACCATCATAGAAAGGAACAGATCCCAGTCACCAGTGTGACCATAAAGGCTCGTGTCAAGTGGTTCCAGAGGCAGTCACCTGGAGCCCTGGGGAGCCTCCTGCATCTCACTCACGTCCTCCACCCTGCATCACGTCCTCCCCCCATGGACCATCAACCACAGCAGGCCCCCAGCCTCGATGCCAGCCCGCAATGACTTCAAGTTGTCTTCAAGGGTGAAGGATCACTTCCGACGTCTGTGACCAGACACAGATGGCAAAAAAGGGCACTGCAATTTTTTGGCTGTAATTTAAACTTCTGGTGAAGCTGTACAGGGGAGTTTCCATTCGAGATGAGAGTAAAAAGCCAGAAAGAATGAGATAAGGAATTTGTGGAAAATTTAAAAGTGGAGACTTGAGGCTGCATTTATGGAAAACCTGTGAGTGAGTGAAGAAATAAAGATAGAATGGCATCTCAAAGAGGAGGTAAGTCTTGAGAATTTGGTTTTAAAACACTGTTTTACATTGTAAGTTGGACCTAAGGATATTGTATTAAGTAGGGAAAGAATCAGTGAGGAAAAGGAGATAATCTGAAACCAAAGTTTCTGAGAAGATGGAGGTAATAAGGTCAAGAGAACAAACACAAAGCTTGCCTCTGGAAAAAGTCAAGTTTCTCCTCCAGAACACTAAGGAAGAGGACCCTGGGTAATGATTAAGGGAGAGGACATATATGCAAGCACCTTGTGATGTGTACTGACCCCTCTGACATTAGTTATTATACTGTGCATGCCCAGTCACTTCAGTCGTGTCCAACTCTTTGCGAACCTACGGACTGTAGCTCGCCAGGCTCTTTTGTCCATGGGATTCTCCAGGCCAGAATACTGGAGTGGGTTGCCTTGTCCTCCTCCAGGGGATCTTCCCAACCGAGGGACTGAACCCACATCTCTCAACATTTCCTGCATTGGCATGTGGGTCCTTCACCACTAGTGTAGTTTTCACCAAATGCCAACAGAGCAGGCATTGAAAACGTTTGGTAAAAAACAAACAAAAACACACCAAAAAGTCTGTTAAAATAACTGAGATCTAGGCACTTCCCTGATTGTCCAGTGGTTAAGAATTCACCTTTCAATGCAGGGACTTGGGTTTGATCCCTGGTCTGGAAGATCCCACATGCAACTAAGTCTGCAAACCATAACTACTGAGCCCCTGGGATCCAGACAACTAGCGAGTCTGTGAGCCACAGCTACTGAAGCCCGCACTCTCTGGAGCCCACACACCACAACTAGAGAATTTGTGCCCCTCAACAAAGACCCTGAATTATGCAGCTGAGAAAGACCCAATGCAGCCAAATAAATATTTTTTTAAAGTAGAAGATCTACAGGAAAACTTAGTGAGATAGTTATGAGTTTTGAAATGTTTAGAAAAACAGAAGAAAAGCAAGTTCACGCTGAATTTCCTGAGAAAAGCATGAGGTTAAGGCATCCAAAATTGAAGGCACTGGGCTTCCCTGGTGGCTCAGATGGTAAAGAATCCTCCTGCAATGCTGGAGACCTGGGTTCATTTCCTGGGTTGGGGAGATCCCCTAGAGAAGGGAATGGTAACCCATTCTAGTATTCTGGCTTGGAGAATTTCATGGACAGAGGAGCCTGGCGGGCTACAATCCATGGGGTCGCAGAGTGGGAAACACCTGAACGACTTTCACTTTCACCTTGATATGTACAGAAAAGGTTTGCAATAACTGCTTTTAAAATGTGTAAAGTAGTCAAGGGCAATAAAATAAGTGACTGAAGTTTTTAATTATTATTTTATTGGAAACCTTTTCAGTTCAGTTCGGTTCAGTTGCTCAGTCATGTCTGACTCCATCATGAACTCCCAGAGTTTACTCAAACTCATGTCTATAGAGTCGGTGATGCCATCCAACCATCCATCTCATCCTCTGTCATCCCCTTCTCCTCCCATCTTCAATCTTTACCAGCACCAGGGGCTTTACAAATGAGTCAGTTCTTCACATCAGAAGGCCAAAGTATTGGAGTTTCAGCTTCAACATCAGTCCTTCCAATGAATATTCAGGACTGATTTCCTTTAGGATGGACTGCTTGGATCTCCTTGCAGTCCAAGGGACTCTCAAGAGTCTTCTCCAACACCACAGTTCAAAAGCATCAATTCTTTGACGCTCAGCTTTCTTTATAGTCCAACTCTCACATCCATACATGACTATTAGAAAAACCAAAGCTTTGACTAGACAGATCTTTGTTGGCAAAGTAATGTCTCTGACAAATAATGATGGTCAGTCAAGGGCTGACAATATGAACGTGTTACAGAACAGAGAAGAGGGCTGGAGGCAGATAGAAGTGCTACGGGAGTGCCACAGCTGGGGCTGGGGGTCTTTTCAGGTCCCAGGAGGGGAGTACCAGTGCATAATGACATGCTTGCCCACAGAGGCCAGGCTGGGCATGAGAGGGGGTAAAACTAGGAAACCGATGCACTGGACAAATCAGAACAGGGTTAAAAAGAGGAAAAACTCAGAATGAAGGCAATAAAGAAAGATTACCTCTCAGGGGAAAGGATGGGACTGAAAAGTGGGAAGATTATGGTCAGAGAAGAGGCTTCATCCACAAGGTTCAGAGCAACAAGTGCACAGAGCCCTATGAGACGGTGAGCTCAATGCTCCATCCTGAACCCAGGTGTCTCTACCCTTTAAATTGCACAAAGATATGTAGAAGTACACAAAATAAGATCCACTAAGGCCAGGGTCCGAAAGTTTCAATCTACTCAGAATGAGCAAGTCCTTATTTACTTCTCTTGGTGCAAGGTTGGTGGGTGGTTCGGAATTTATATTAAATAATTCTTAGCTCTGGGACAGATGCTAACACATTACTGCAACCTAAGGAAGGAGGCCAAAAAATACTTCAGGACTCTATAACCTGAGGCTAGGGACTGAAACGGCTCATTTCTTTTACATTGAAACATTACTCGATGCAGTAAAACTCCCAAATATCCTCTAAGGAAATAGTTGTTTCCTTATTACCTTTTTAATGATACTGGCTCTCTAACCAATCAAAAACAAATACTCTACTTGGAGAAGCTATTTATAAATAAGACGGCATAAAAACAAAGTCTTACATATAAAGGTACAAACACATTTATACACATAAAAAATTCAATAACCTTCAAATTACTCTAGCAAAGCAGTTTTATGATGTTTTAGAAAACTTTTTCAAAAAATAAAGGTTCAACTGCATCTAAGAACAACTCTTGTAATCTTACAAAAAGACAAAAGTGTCACCCCCGAATTCTATACTGGTGAAACTATCTATGCAGTACTGGGTACATGAAATTCTTGAGAACTGAGGCAGTACCTTGGGAGTGGAAAAACAACACAATTATTGGATATACAGATATATCTATTCCTGCTTTGATATTAACCTATATGTCAATGTTAGTTCTATACTTGGAGTTGATCCCATGAATAAAAGTGGGCTCTTCTATGCACCCCTCTTCTCAATTAAAGATGGAACTATTCATGGTTAGCATCTGTGCATCTCCACAGAGACATGTCAGGAAACATCACTAATTCTAAACTTCTTAATAACCAAACTATTTGTTTTATTTCGATTTTACTTACTAGACTTAAAGACACAGGATCACATACTGAAACCTTATGCCATCTCCTCATACTGTTTCTCCATCTATCACACTGTAAGGACAATGTCCTGAAAATATGTATTGCAAGTTTTTTGTTACCTACTCAGCCTCACATACCACCCCAAAGTCTTTGTCAGACCAAGAGAATCAATAAGAACACAACGGTGTTTTCTTCTCCTTGTCCTATGTATGAGTTTGGGGAGAGTAATAAAGGCAATTTTGCTTCATTTTAACAATGAAAACCATAAGTGTTACCACTATAAGCTTCAGGTGGTAAACAAACAATGACAGTGCCAGTCAAAAAGGCTGATTGCTTGAGAAAGCTGCAGACAGCAGTTGCAAACAGATTTATAATTTAAAAACTCTTGTAGGTGGAAACGTAATGGATAAACCTGTCTCCAAAAGAAATAACCAGAGTTATTTTTGGTTACTCACTGAACTGGTGGGGAGATTTTCTCTCACTAACCTGAGACACTAGGACAAATGTACAATTACTAGATTTGGTACAAAAGCAATGATGGTTTTTGCATTATTGAAATGTTCCATTTGATGTTGGACTACATTCTAAACAAATGTGATTATGTTACACATCATTTTAATGCACACTTCTCACTTTTTATTTTTTTGCTAATGACTTTGCCCAGGGGGTGGACCAAGAAGCTCCACAGCACTTCCCAAAGCCAAGCTTGCACCAAAAAAATGTCATGGTCACTGTCTGGTGGTCTGCTATGGTCTGATCCACTATAGCTTTCTGAATCTCAGGGAAACCATTACATCTGAGAAGCGTGCTCAGCAGATCGATGAGATGCACTCAAAACTGCAGCACCTGCAGCTGGCACTGGTCAATAGAAAGGGCCCAATTCTCCACGACAATGCCCAACTTCACACTGCACAACCAACACTTCAAAAGTTGAAAGAATTGAGCTACAAAGTTCCACTTCATCCACCATATTCACCTGACCTCTTGCCAACCAACTACCACTTCTTCAAGCATCTCGACAACTTTTTGCAGGGAAAACACTTCCACAACTAGCAGGAGGCAGACAATGCTTTCCAAGAATTCACTGAATCCTAAAGCATGGATTTTTATGCTACAGAAATAAACAAACTTATTTCTCATTGGCAAAAATGTGTTGACTGTAATGGTTCCTATTTTGATTAATAAAGATGTGTTTGAGCCTAGTTATTATGATTTTAAATTCACAGTGCAAAACTGCAGTTACTTCTGTACCAAGCTAACAGCACAGAAGGAGATATTACAGGGAAAAGCAGGTGAACACCATGGTCAGAATATTACTGCTGAATCAAAGTTGATGAAAATATGTAAGAAAACCAAAACGTGGGGTTACCAGCAAAGGTTTGGGAAGAAACATGGAGGAAACGTATATGAATGACCAACAGCCAACTCCACTCTGTGTCAAATGCCCTGGCTATAAGAAGCCTACATTCCTCAGTATTCACTTGTGGCTTTGGTCACGAATGGCTTCCCAGAAGAACTGGAAACTGGTTCCCAAACTCTCAGGGAACTGAACACAGACTATGAGGCAGAGACTTCATCTTGTCTTCTGGAAGCCTTCATCGAACAGCATCAATATTACCATCTACTTGAAAAGCTGAGTTTGTGTCTGCCGCTTGCTTTTTAATCCTCTTTCACACCCATGTATTAACTTTTACAATTAAGAAAACATGCAAACACCATCAAGAAAGTGAAAAGACAACCCTTAGAATAAGAGAAAATAGTTACAAAATGTTGCATCTGATAAGTGATATATATATATCCAGAATATATAGAGAATTCCTAAACTCAACAATAAATTAAAACAAGCATCTCAATTCCAAAATGGGCAAACGAGGGACTTCCCTGGCAGTCCAGCAGTTAAGATTCAGCACTTCCACTGTAAAGGGCATAGGTCTGATCTCTGGTTGAGGAATTAAGATCTTGCAAGCCACAAGGCATGGCCTAAATAAGTAAATAAATAATTTTTAATGGGCAAAAGTAACAGAGGTTCTGGGGAAGATGGCAGAGAACTGGTCTCCCCATCTAGAAAACAACTACACTGCCAGAATCTGTGAGACATAAATATCTGGAATTCTGGTCTGTTGAAGGCTTGCAATTTTCAGGGGAAGACCTAAACTGTAAATTATGGCTAATTTAAGTCAATTTCCGCTCTGAGCACCATGGCAGTTATCACTCTCCCCAGCCACATGGCAGACAGCTGTGTATGGTCTCTGGAGCAGCTTGTACACAACTTGAGAGGCAGGGTGAGCAAAAAAGACTCTGTCCTCCAAGTACTCGAGAGCTGTGCTATCATCATAGCACAGCTGCTATGATGGGCACAGAAGTGAAAACAAAGGGGCTGGCAGTCCGCGTCATATCTCTCCCCATTGTTGCAAGCCCTCTCCCTGAGGCTGAAGTGAAACTATGGGAATTTATAAGGCCAGTGCTCTTTCTCCCACTCCCCTGCCACTTTTCACTTTTTCTCCTCTGGGGAGCCAGATATTGAAGTCTACAACATTCTAAAACAACTGCATATATGGGCAAAATAAGAAAGTGGCCATATATATTCTGGGAAAGGTTCAGAAAGGACCTCAGAAGATACTGAGCTTACACTTCAGGCTAATTCTCAGCACAGAGACAGCCTACAGAAAACAGAAAATCCTGGAGAAGGGGGAGAATCTGATTTCCAGAGTTAGATTCAAATGTCCAACCTTCAACAAAAAAACACGGCTTACAAAGAAACAGAAAGCAAGGTCCATTCAGAGGAAAAAATAAATCACTAGCATAGCAACTGTCCCTGAAAAAGACAAAGACTCTAAAACTAACTTAAAGATGCTCAAGAAACTAAAGGAAGATATGGAGAAAGCCAAGAAAAAGATGCATGAACAAAATGGAAATATCAATAAATATGCATCATGGAAATCCTAGAGTGAGAAGATAAAGGGACAGGAAGAATATTTGAAGAAATAATGGCTGAAACTACCCAAATCTGATGAAGAATATGAATAGGATAAAAGACATCAATATAAAAATCCAAAAGGTTCAATGAATTTGAAGTAAGTCGAACTATGATAAACCTAGACAGCATATTAAAAAGCTAAGACATCGGTTTGATACTCAAAGCTACAGTCTTTCCAGTAGTCACGTGTGGACATGAGAGTTGAGCCATAAAGAAAGCTGATGCTCAAGAATTGATGCTTTCAAACTGTGGTGCTAGAGAAGACTCTTGAGAGTCCTTTGGACTGCCAGGAGATCCAACCAGTCAATCCTAAAGGAAATCAACCCTGAATACTTATTGGAAGAAATGATGCTGAAGCTCCAATACTTTGGCCACCTGAACAGCCAACTCATTGGAAAAGACCCTGATGCTGGGAAAGACTGAAGACAAAAGGAGAAGAGGGTAGCAGAGGATAAGATGGCTGGAGGGCATCACTGATTCAATGAACAGGAACCTGGACAAACTCCTGGAGATGGTGAGGGACAGGGAGGCCTGATGTACTGCAGTCCATAGGGTTGCAATGAGTTGGACCCAACCCAGTGACTGAACAACAACAAGATGAACTCAGAGGCGTATTATAATCAAACTTTCAAAAGACAAACAGAAAAACATTAAAGTATCAAGAGAGAAGCAAAGGATCACATACATGGGATCCTCAATAAAATTTCCAGCAGACTTCTCACGGGAAACTTTGGAGGCCAGAAGCAGTGGACTGGTATATTCAATACGCTAAAACAAAAACACTTCAACCAGGAATCCAATATCCACCAAAACTGTCCTTCAAAAGTGAGGGAGAAATTAAGACATCCCTAAATAAATAAAAGTTGAGGGAGTTCATGACCACTAGACTCAACCTGCAAGAAATGCTTAAAAGAGTCCTACAAGGTGAAATGGAAGGACACTAGAGAGTAACTTAAAGCCATATGGAGAAATAAAGATCTCAATAAAGGTAACCATATAGGCAATTATAAAATCTAGTATTACTGTAACAGTGGTTTGTAACTATACTTTTTGTTTGCTTTCTATTGGGTTAACCAAAAAGTTTGTTTTGAAACAAATAAGTAAATAGAAATAGTAATCAAGAATTTCCCAACAAAGAAAAAGTCCTGTACCTGATAGCTTCACTGGTGAATTCTATCAAACATATAAAGAAGAACTAATGCCACTCCTTCTCAAACTTTTCCAAAAAATGTAAAAGGAGGGATCACTTCCCTAACTCATTCTGTGAGGTCAACATAACCCATACCAAAGCCAGAAAAAGACTACAAGAAAACTATAGACCAGTAACTCTTAGGAACAGTGATGCAAAAATCCTCAACAAAATACCAGCAGAGAGAATTCAGTCGCATATTAAAAGAACTGTACACTATGACCAAGTGGGATTCATTTCTAGAATTCAAGAATGATTCAACATATGAAGCTTAATCAATGTAACATGCCATATCAAAAAAAAGAAGAAGAAAGGAAAAAACTATGAGATCATCTCAGTTGAAGGAGAAAAAAATACTTGACCAAATACAACACCCTTTCATGATTAAAAAAAAAAACCACTTAACAAAATAAAAATAGAAGAAAACTATCTAAACATAATAAAATTTATATATTAAAAAACCACAGCAAACATCACACTCAAAGGTGAAGACTGAAAATTTTCCCCCTAATATCAGCAACAAGGCAAGAATGTCTGCTTTTACCATTTCTATTAACTGGATTCACTTCTATTCACTTCTAGTTCTAATGGAACTTCTAGCCAGAGTATGAGGCAAGAAAAAGAAAAAAAAAAATAAAAGGCATCCAAATTGGAAAAAAAGATGTAAAATTATCTCTTCGGGGGACTTCTTTGGTAGTCCAGTGGTTAAGACTCCAAGCTCCCAATGTACGGGGCCCAGGTTCAATCCCTGGTTAGGAAACTAGATCCCACAAGCCACAAGTGAGAGTTCACACACTGCAACTAAAAGATTGTGTGTGCCGCAACTAAGACCTGGTATAGCCAAAAAAATAAATAAAAATATTCTTTTAATTATCTCTTTTTGTAAATGATATGATCTTAGACGTAGAAGACCCTTTAAAATCCCACCCTAAAAGCTACTAGAACTAATAAATGAATTGAGCAAAGTCACAGGATACAAAGCCAGAACACAAAAATCAGTTGTATTTCTATACACATATATGAAGACAATATGAAGAGGAAATTAAAAAACAACTCCATTTACAATAGTATCAAAAAGAATAAAATACAATTAACTAAGGAGTTGTAGACTTGTACCATGAAATCTATAAAACACTTCTGCAAGAAATTAAAGATATAAAATGAATGGAAACACATCCCAAGTTCATGGATAAGAAGACTTGATATTGTTAAGATGTCAATACTACTCAAAGTTATCCACAGACTCAATGCAACTTCTATCAAAATTCCAACAGCATTTGTTGGCGGACAGAAAATTCATACCAAAATTCATGTCTCTAGGAACTCCAAATAGCCAAAAAGATCTTGAAAAAGACGAACAAAATTGGGAGATTCACAACTCTTGATTTCAAAATTTACTACAAAGTTACAGTAGTCCAAAAAGTGTAGTACTGGCACAAAGACAGACAAACAGACCAATGGAATACAATAGAGAGCCCAGAGGTAAACTCTTGTATATAGGGGCAAGTGATTTTTGACAAGGGCACTAAGAACATTCAATGAGAAAAGAATAGAAGACCACTGGGAAAACTTGATATCCCTATGTAGAAAAATGAAGTTGGACCCTTATCTAACACTATATACAAAAATTAACTCAAAATTAATCAAGGAACAAAATGTTAAGACATAAAACAATAAAACTCTTAGAAGAAAACATAGGACAACAGCTTCACAATATTGGATTTGGCAGTGATTTCTTGAATGTGACACTAATGACATAGGTAAGAAAAGAAAAAACAGACAAATTAGACTTCATGAAAATGTTTTAAATTTTGTGCATCAAAAGACACTATCCACTCAGTAACAGGCAACCATGGAATGGAAGAAAATATTTGCAAATCATGTATCTGATAAGGGACTGATGGTCAGAATATACAGAGAACTCCCAAAACTCAACAACAGAAAAGCAAACAATCTGATTCAAAAGTGGGCAAGTTCATTCAGTTCACTTGCTCAGGCGTATCCAACTCTTTGCAACCCCATGGACTACAGCACACCAGGCCCCTCTGTCTATCACCAACTCCCAGAGTTTACTCAAACTCATGTCCATTGAGTCAGTGATGCCATCCAACCATCTCATCCTCTGTTGTCCCCTTCTCCTCCCATCTCCAATCTTTCCCAGCATCAGGATCTTTTCAAATGAGTCAGTTTTTCACATCAGGTGGCCAAAGTATTGGAGTTTCAGCTTCAGCATCAGTCCTTCCAATGAACATTCAGGACTGATTTCCTTTAGGATGGACTGGTTGGATCACCTTGATGCCCAAAGGACACTCAAGAGTCTTCTCCAACACCACAGTTCAAAAGCATCAATTCTTTGGCGCTCAGCTTTCTTTACAGTCCAACTCTCACAACCATACATGACTACTGGAAAAACCATAGCTTTGACTAGATGGACCTTTGTTGGCAAAGTAATGTCTCTGCTTTTTAATATGCTATCTAGGTTGGTCATAGCTTATCTTCCAAGAAGCAAGCATCAAAAGTGGACAAAGGACTTGAAAAAAATATTTTTCCAAAGAAGATACAGGAATCGCCAATAAGCACTTGATCAAGTGTTCAACATAACTAAGCATTAGGAAAATGCAAATCAAATCCACAGTGAGATATCACTTTATACCTGTCAGAATGGCTATTGTGAAAAAATAAAAGACAACAAGTGTTGGTGAAGATGTACAGAAAATGGAACCCTTGTTCACTATAGCTAGGGATGTAAAATGGCATAGCCACAGTGTAAAACAATAAAATTGTTCCTCGAAACAGTTAAAAATAGAATTACCATG
This sequence comes from Odocoileus virginianus, assembly GCF_023699985.2. Classification (NCBI taxonomy): domain Eukaryota; kingdom Metazoa; phylum Chordata; class Mammalia; order Artiodactyla; family Cervidae; genus Odocoileus; species Odocoileus virginianus. Next base: position 42,887,822 of record NC_069702.1, read on the forward strand.
TGATCCAGCAGTTCATTTCTGAGTATATATCCAAAAGAATTGAAAGTAGGTTCTCAAAGAAGTATTTGTACACCCATGCTCACAGCAGCATTATTTACAATAGCTAAAACATGGAAGGAACCCAAGTTTTCATTGACAAATGAATGAGTAAACAAGATGTAGCACATATATACAATGGAATATTAATTGTTATGACACGCAATCACCAGTGAAGCTGTGGAGAAACTGAAACCCTTGTACATTGCGGGTGGGAATTTAAAATGGTATAGTTAGAGGAAGATGATTATCATGTGGCACTGTTTACATGTGGAATCTAAAAATTAGTACAAATGAACATATTTACAAAACAGAAATAGAGTCACAGATGGAGAAAACAAACAGGGTTATTACCAAGAGGAAATAGGGGGAGGATAAACTGAGAGATTCGGGCTGACATACACACTCAGTTCAGTTCAGTCGCTCAGTCATGTCCCACTCTTTGCAACCCCATGAATTGCAGCACGTCACGCCTCCCTGTCCATCTATATATAAAATAACCAATAAGAACATACAGTATAGACTGGGAACTCTAATCAATACTCGGTAATGACCTATATGGGAACAGAATCTTAAGAGTGGATATATGTGTATGTATAACTAATTCACTCTGCTATAAAGCAAAAACAAATACAATACTATAGACCAACTACACTCCAATAAAAATTAATTAAAAATAAAATGTTATAGTAAGTAAGTGTTAGTAGCTTCAGTCGTGTCCGACTCTTTGTGACCCTCTGGACTGTAGCCCTCCAATCTCCTCTCTCCATGGGATTTCCCAGGCAAGAATGCTGGAGTGGGTTGCCACTTCCTTCTCCAGCAGACCTTCCCAACCCAGGGGTCAAAGCTGGGTCTCCTGTACTGCAGGCAGACTCTTTACCATCTGAGACACCAGGAATACAACATTGTAAATCAACACTATTCCCAAAAAATTAATTAAAAATAAAATGTTATAGTCCCCATGAAAAACAATTTGGCAGGTCCTCAAAAAAAACAATGAATTACCATACAATCTAGCAATTCCACTCCTACCTACATATCCAAAAGAAGAGAAAGCAGGGACTCAAGCAGATTATTATGTAACAATGTTCATAGAAGCATTATTCACAATAACCAAAAGGTGGAAACAGCCCAAATGTCCATCAACAGATGAATAAGGTTTATATACATTTTATACACACGCACAGGCACATAGTGGAATCTTCTTTAGCTATAAAAAGGAATGAAGATCTGATATATGCTACAACATAATGAACCTTGAAAACATAATTCTAAGTGAAGTAAGTCAGCCATGAAAGGACAGACATTGTGTGATCCCACTTCTGTGAGGTACCTAGAATTCACAGAGAGTTCAGAGACAGAAAGTAGAATAGAGGTTACCAGGAGAAAGGAGGGATGAGGAGTTATTGTTTAACAGATACAGAGCTTCTGTTTGGAATGTGAAAAAGTTCTGGATGTGGATAATAGTAAGGGTTGCATAACATTCTGAATGTATTTAATGCTAGTAAACTGCACATTTAAAAACAGTAAATTCTGTTGTAAATATTTTACCATAATAAAGATATTTTTAACATTGAAGGGAAAAAAATAGAATATTGAAAATTAATGTAATATAATGAGCAAATCAAATATATACATGACCTATTAGTACAACATCCAAATAGAATTTCCTTTCTTCTTTCCCTCCTTTCCTTCCTTCCTCTTTCTTCAGCTTTACCAAACAACTAAACATTCTAAGGAAGAAAGATTCATAGGGAAGTATAATGAGAATTTAATTAAAAAAAAAATAAATTATTGTAAGGGACTGGCAGAATGAGGTAATCCAGAGCAGGGATTATAAACAATCATCAGGCAGAACCGAAGACCAGGAGATATTTCTATCTTCAGTAAAAGAAAATGGGGAAAAGATAAAAATGTGCAAGCCCCAAATTTGTAAGTCGTTTAGTTCTAGAACAACACTTTGCAATTATCTTAAGGATAAGATGGGTTAAATAATTCAGGTGGGGCCAGTCTCACTGGCTGTGAACCATGAGGCAGACAAGCACGGCCCTGGATTCCACGGCAGCGGAGGCCAGGGATCACATCTTACATCATCCCTGAAGGTGCGGTTTATCGCTCCAGCGCCCCAACACTGTAGAGTTAAAGCTCTGGTGACCACAGGGGAAAAGGAGGGGGTGGGACAAACTGAGGGACTGGGATTGACATGTACACGCTATTGATGACGTGTATGATACGGAGAACTAACGAGAACCTACAGTACAGCGCAGGGAACTCTACTCAATCCCCTGCGGTGACCTAACGGGAGGGAATCCACAGACGGAGGGGAGTGTGTACACGTATCGCTGACTCACTCTGCTCGAGAGCAGAGACTAACACAATACTGTAACGCAACTATGCTCGAGTAAAATTAAAAAAAACTCCATGTGAATGGTCCTCAATACACGGTAAATCCAGACTTCCCAACCTCATGGTTCATGTTCAAGAGCAAGACAGTCATAAGCACCCTCGTCTGCAGATTATTGCTCAGCTGTTTCATATCTCCAAGAAAAAGGTTTAGGGTCCAAGAAGAATGTTTGCATTCTTCTGCCTTTCACTTGATTCAACAAAAATCATCTAAATAAACTTGAAGACTTCAGGAAAGACCCAGCTTCTTAAGTAAGGATTCTTTAAAAAAAAAAAATCATAACGCCACTGTTATGATTATAACTGGCAGAAATGGTCTCCTAAGATGCATTCCAACTCTAATTAAAACAGAGCTTTCCCAGGGCTCTCACTTAATTTTAATTTATATTAAAATAGAAGAGTCATTCGATATATTGAACAGCCATCCTAAATCTAGTGGCTTAAATGCCAAGCATCTTCCCTTTCCATAAGCCACAAGCTTGGAGATGGATAAAGGGCTGAGGGATAACATTCGGGATTACCCACCCACACAACAGTCATTTTTCCAGAATATGAAGAAAACTGTTTCCTAAAATGAGATTATGCTGTGCTTAGTCGAGCTTTTTCAAAGATGCAATGCTAAACAGAGTCTGCCCATCAACAGCCATACTGGTGGACCTAAATGAAACTGTAAGAACAACATCTATTTGGAAACTGACTTTAATCAATGTTAAAGAGCTATAACTTTTCACTTAATCATACTGATGATTTGAGATCTGGAAGAAATTCCATATTGTTCCAAGGCTTCTTCCACTTCATTCAAAGTTCTCTAGGTTTCTCTGTCTAGAAACTTCTCACTCCACGCACTCAGCATGACTTTCCTTTCAGCACTTATCACAACCTGACACTGTTACATACATATTTGTGTGCTGTTTCTTGTCTCTCTCTCCCACCAGAACGTCTCTGCAGTTCAGGGGCTCTGGCCGTCTGTTTGCTCTCATATTCCAGCACCAACAATAGGACCTGGCACAGACCAAACCCTCGGAAGTGCTGTCTTTGTTTACTGTTTGACTGGTAACTCTTGCTCTGTGCCTTTATTTGTTGTTGTTGTTCAGCTGCTAAGTTGTGTCTGACTCTTTGAGACCCCATGGACTGCAGCACGCCAGGCTTCCCTGTTCTTCACCATCTCCCAGAGTTTGTTCAAACTCATGTGCATTGAGGTGGTGATGCCATCCAACCATCTCATCCTCTGTCGCCCCCTTCTCCTCCTGCCTTTAATGTTTCCCAGCATCAGGGTCTTTTCCAAAGAGTCGGCTCTTTGCATCAGGTGGCCAAAGTATTACACGAGATTATTTGAGGCTCGGAGGAGTAAAGTGACTCACCTGTGGTCACTAGGCTAGAGGGAAAGTTGGCTTTAGAACCAAGCTTAACTCCCAGTCATTCTTCCAAAGTAGATGCAATTGTGCCACTCCCTGCTTTTGATAGCTCCCTGTTGCTTAAAAAATGTCAGTACTCTTTGGCCTCTCAAATCTCTCCAGATGTTGCCTGATCCACATGTCTGGTCTGGTCTCCTGCCATTCCCCTCTATGCCTGAATGCTCCTGCCACCTCCATGTCATGGCTCCATGCTTGTTGTATCTTTGCTCATTTTGCTTCCTACCTCTGGAGTACTTTTCCACCCCTCTCCATCTGCCAAAATTCTACCCCTCCTTCAAGACCCAGCTTCCATATCACCTCCTCTGTAAGCTACCTCCTTATCTTTCTTCATTCTGTCCTTCACCAGAACAGTCACCCCTTCATCAGAGTCCCCCCAGCACGGGGACATTCTCTCACAGCGCATTTTACATTCTTGCCTTTCTTCTCTGCTAGACTGAACTCTTCACATTTATATTCACTAGCATCTCCACAGGAGCTGCTGTGAACAGCTGGGTCAGGGAAAGGAGGAGGAACACAGGAGACGTGTGCTACCCTTCCATGTCCAGCGTGATGGTCCACATGACAACAAGCCTTCTGGCATACCAAGCGACTGTCCCAATGACCCAAATTTAAGAAAAATCAGTTACTGCGAGAGATGGGACATGACATCAAATACGACACGTGAAACCAACTAGTGACTTGTAGAACATAAATCATCGGTGTCTTCATTCATTCTGCAGCAATGCTACATTCTTTTCTCAAGCTAGAAACTACAACAAAAGTCCTCATTCAAGTGACCTGTATTCCCTCAACCTTCGTTCTTTTCATGCTATGTCCATGTCCACGGTGCCTAGTCCCCAGTGCCCAGCCCATGGGGCGCAACACTCAACACACATCTGCTGACGTGAGATAAACTGAGTTTATACAGTGACTCAGGCTGCACAGAATGTGGGTGGTTATGGGACTTTTCATTAAACTTCATACTGCAGGACATAGTTATTTATTTTTGGCCTACTCCAAGGTAACCATTCAAAGGTCGCTATCCTGTTTTGATTCTCTCGTACTTACCATCTACCTGGGTTGTTTGTAACAGACAAAAAGCACAGGAAAATGATGATCTGGAATTACTTTTATAAACCACCTTTCTGGAAGTAATTGCATATCTTCTCTCAAACTCCAGAACGCCCCTATTAAAAGGGTAAGCTCATGCACATTTCTACCTAGTATGGATGAGCAGAGTTATCGAAGTGTCAGAGGTGGCCTAACAAAGTTGTTGTTAGCAAGTTGTCACTGATAACAAACTGATAGTGACTCACAACTCTGAGTGGGCTGGGGCGGGGTGGCAGAGAACAGATCGAAGCTGCATAATGTAAACTTCTTTAAGATGTTAATCAGAGGGAGGGGGGACTGGGATGGGGAATACATGTAAATCCATGGCTAATTCATTTCAATGTATAACAAAAACTACTGTAATGATGTAAAGTAATTAGCCTCCAACTAATAAAAATAAATGGAAAAAAAAAAGTATTAAAAAAAAAAAGATGTTAATCAGAGTTGCTATGTTGATTAGGAAAATAAAAATCTCAACTAAAAATAACAAATTGGGTCCTGAGGGGTTTTTTTCTTTTTTTTTTTTTCCTGTAATTTTTATTGGAGTATATTGGTTTACAATGTTGCATGCATTTCAGGCATACGGCAAAGTGAATCTGTTATACAAATACAGATGCCCACTCTTTTTTTAAGATTCTCTTCCCTATAGGCCATTACACAGTATTGAGTAGAGGTCCCTGTGTTAAGTAGGTCCTTATTAGTATATATTTTATACATAATAGTGTATATATGTCAATCTCAACCTTCCAATATCTCTGCCAATTAAAGACTATTATGTCATAAAACTGACATAAAGCCCCGATGGGAGGCCACAACCTTAACACCACCCAATCCTGGCTATTTCTTGTTCGATTGGAATATCAGGCACATCCATAATTAAGAGAGGGAAACTAACAGCCTGTAAGTTCTTCCTTTGGAACACAAAAGGAATATAGCCCTAAAAGCTTGCTACTTTGACCTCAAGGGTCATTCAAAACTATCTGAAAAATTCACAATGAAGTACCCATTTGACTGATCACCATATCTTATTTATCCCAGAGTTACAACTGTTAATGTCTAATTTAATGTGTTTTTCTTAGAATTAAATAAAGCTATATGGCCTCTGATCTATATAGGAAGGTAAAATAAAGCCTAAATATCAGCATTATAAACAAAACAAAGCCCCCCTCCTACCTACACACACACACACACACACACACACACACCTGGCATAATACCTAAATATGCAATGACTCAGGCATAGACCTTGCAACATATGATAACTGTCAGGCACTAAATGGTCTTTCAATGGTTCAAAGAGTTCCCATCTTCCTGAACACCTAACCTATTAACAGGGAGAGGTTACAGGCAATGGAAAGAACTCAGCTCAGTTACTTAACCTCTGAACTTGGGCTTCTCATTTGTAAAATGAAGGGCTAGTCTAGAACAACACCACCCAACAGAAATATAATGCAAGCCACATTCGTAGCTTTTATAGTAAACACAAAACACAAAATTTTCCAGTAAACACATTTTCGAAAAAAGAAGAAAGGTAAAATTAACTTTAATAATACCTAAGTTAATCTGATATAGTTAAAACATTGTTTCAACATGTTAAAATATTTTTAAAATATCAATGACACATTGCACTTTTTTTTCATACCAAGTGTTTGAAATCTGGTGTGTATTTTATACTTAGGGCTCCTCCCAATTTGGACAGACCACATTTCAAATGCTTTAATAGCCCAAGGGACCAGGGACTGTACAAGACAGCACTCATGTAGATGATCTCAGATATTTCACTTGACACTAGATGTAATTTTAACAAAGGGCATAAGAGATTTATAGATAAAGTATGCTTAGAAAAACTATAAAGTGTTCTCCTGGATATTCTCAGTCTATTCATTCCCATTCAAAATGGTGTTGTGCTTTTTTAACTTTTATTTTTTAACTCAAATGGGGTTAGATCTGCAAACGACTGAGTAAGTGGTCTGTTCTACTGTCAGCCTTACCCTTTTCTCACTGAGTCACTGTCCTACAAACTTACAAGGAAGCTAACAGCATTGAAGACAATGTAGAACTGCTGACTGAATGAGACTTCCAAAACCTCAGAACTAGAAAAAACAACTTAAAAATGGGAGTTCAACAGAAATGACAAAAGAAAATGATGTGACCACCTCGTCATCGTCCACATATCAAGACAAGGCTAGGAAACACAAAAGTACACATGCTTCTGTAGTTGTTTCTCTGCTCACTCAACATCCACTGGGGAAGATCCCTGCTGCTCCTCCTACGCTGTCCTGCTTATTAGTCCCTTTGTGATCAGCAATCTGCCTTCGCCAGATGGCTAGTCTGGGTTAAGAGCACAACATGAGATCAGAGAACAAAGCAAAGCTAACTGGCCTTCCCAGGAATTGAACCTGTGACCCTGACCTCATTAACTCTAGAAAACAGTTAACCCATCACAAACATGCCCGGGCAGCTGCATCTTAAAGAGTGCCAGGCAAGCTCACAGCATCTGTCACAATGATGCCGTGGAAGAGAAAAAGTCACTCTACATTTATTAAGAACTTTTCAAAATGAAGAAAAGACAAAATGCAGTCATTGAGGGCAGCTGGAATTCATCAGCAGTGTGTGACCAGCTCGGCGGAATTCATCACAAGCTTCCCTAACAGTATCAGCTGTGGCCCTGGCCTGAGACCGCAAATGGCTTTGACAATGGGGTCCTCATGCTTCCTCTGCCAACAACAGTGGTCTTGGGGCCATGGGCTTTCCTTTTTATTTCTCCCCAGTGGGGGAAACTGTGGGTTAACAATTACACATATGAATTTTCACAGATTATTTATTGAATCCGGCTTATCTCAGATTTAAACAATAACTGAGTTTCTCTGTTGCCCCCCCGACCCCACATGTTCCCCTTCTCCCCCTTAGTCTCAGCCAACCCCTCTCCAGGGGAGTGGAGCGAGGCCAGTGGACCTCTGGGTCGGGTATTCCTACCCTCCCTAGTAAAAAGCCTTTTCTTTTTTTTTTTTGCAAGTGTTCCCTCCTATCTTGTTACTGAGAATACTTCTTCTTAGCAGCTGGTATCTGCTCTAAATTCTAACAACCTGTCCCTGGTGAGCTGAGTGCTTACTTCCAATTTAAATATTTCCCAAAGTGTTTCAGGGATGTAGCTTCTGTATCTTTTCCTCAAAGCCACATTTTTAAAATAGTACCAGCTTCAGAAGTATCTTTATTAAAATTTCCATGCAAACTTCAAAGTATACTGTTTCAAAACCTCTACAAACATCTGGAAGAGCTGGTGAAGATTTTTAAATCTGATTGGATAATTATTTCTGCATTTAATTTTTGACACTTTATACAGAATCACCTTTCCACATGCACACTCAATATGTTCTATTTGCTTTCTTAAATATTTCTGATAACATGTGACCAAAGCATTCAATGCACTTCCCAGGTGGTTCAGTGGTAAATAATCCACCTGCCAATGCAGGAGACGCAGGAGATGCAGGTTCAATCCCTGAATCAGGAAGATCCCCTGGAGAAGGAAACGGCAACCCACTACAGTATTCTTGCCTGGAAACTCCCATGGAAAGGGAAGCCTGGAGGGCTACATTCCACGGGGTCACGAAGAGTCGGACACAACTGAGCAGACACACACACACACACACAAGGCATTCAACATCTCTTAAAGGTGTTTACTCAGGTTTTCACTTCCACAGTTACTTAAATTATTCTTAAATTTATGGATTAAGAGTTTGTAACCATGCACTTCTCATGTAACTGGAAATCATACATATATGTAGATCCAAATTTGCATATGTATCTGCCTCAAAGGCACTAGCGCAAGTACACATCTAAATTGATTTTCCTCTTTTTATCCCTAAGAATGTTCAGATCAAGAATAATAGTAGTACAAAATGTAACAAGAACCCAATTTGCTTGCCTGAACATAAAAAATTAGTGAAAAAAAATAGCTAGGAAAAAAAAAAGCTAGAATGTTTCTTGATGCTTACAAAAACTATGCCAATCCACTAAGAGTTAAGAGTTAGACAAAAGGTATAAGTTAATAAAATAAGCATAAAATATAAGCTTATGACAATTATACACAATTTCATTAGAAGCAAAAGGAATTTTTGAGGGTTCGTCTAGGGATAAAATCTGATGTTCAACAATAACTGAAACAATATACTCACTTTAATCTTAACAGAAAATGATGGTTGAGGAAAACATGTGGTTTCACAAAACCAGGAAATTGCTGTTCTTTGTCCAAAATATCATCATGATCTATACAAACTCTGATTTTAAAAACCTGTCAGTTTTGAAAACACCAACCTTAATTCAACAAGCAAACTAGTTAATCATACCAGTGAAAGTTTAAAGCTCCATGCACATGGAAGCCATATTGCAAAGGCAGGAGTGTATTTATATATCTTTAAGCACCTTGTAATTATCTTATTTATAAGATACAATCCTATGCATCCAACTAGACAACAAAAGAGCCTGAATCTCTCAGACATAAATGGCAAAGAAACGGTGAGATCTGCCCTTCCACTGTCATGTGAATTATCTATTTGTGTTTCTAAGTACTATTTATAAAATATATTTCCTTAATTCTTTCTCACAATATTTTTAAAGGAGGAGAAAAGTCCCAGGACCACCAAAAAGATTAAAATATTACTAAAATTTTAAGAAACATTTGCAAGGAACTGAAATACAAAAACAAAAAAATTAATAGTACAGTTAGTGGTGGTTTCTTACAAGCACTTTACAAAATAAGTACTTCAACTGCCTGGTGAGTTTGAAACAAATCAATATACTATAAAGTACTCTTTGTAGCTCTTAAGTCTTCATTTTGTGCCTTAACAAAAGAAGACATTCATTTGTAATGAAGTCTTTTTATAGTTACACAGCTATTTCATGTCTCTTCCAAAGATATATTAAACCTTTGGGTGCTCAATAAAACTGACCAATTAATTGACTCTATCATAAAAACCTGAGAAGCTATTCCAAAATGTTTACATCAAAGACCAGCCAAAGTCAAAATGAAATACTGGTCTATGCAGTATGCTTTCTTACTTACTAACTTGAAATTTTTCTTCAAATGAGTCATTTCAAAGGAAACTGCAAAAGATGTACCACAGCAGGTAAGTTCTCAATATTACCATTCAAATTTATCTAAGAGAAGGAATAATACTTCTTCAGAAATCACTGGGAGAGCCTGAGAACAGAGGGTTGGGGATGGAAGAGCAGAGAGCTTTGGGGCCAAAAAGAACTGAATTCTTGCTTCATCTCTCACTAACTTTATGACCTTGGGTAAGTTCATAAAACCTCTTTGAGTCTTAATTTCAATTATCAAATGGAAACAGAAGACCTTCTTACAAGGCTGTTACAAGCACTAAATTAGATAACGTACCAAAATAGACTGCTTAGCACAGTATCTAGACAATAATAAATACTCAATATACGGTTATAATTACTAAGAAATGTTTAAGAATCTGTTTTCAGTGTAATTTAACATTCAAATTTCAGAAGATGCTGTAAATAATTAGAAGGAAAAATATAAAGGTTCAAAAAAAGATTTGTCTTTAATGCACTCATTAACCTGATTATCCTTAACATTAGCGCTTTTCAAACTGCAGGTCCTGGTGCATTAATGAGATGTGAAATCATTGAGTGTATCCCAACCAGCATTTCTAAATAAAACAGAATGAAAAATATAAAAATGCACTGCACACATAGGAAGTCTAAGCATTGATTAATGACTTTTTTTACTTAAACACATTTGTAATGTATCTGTATACCAGATGGCAAAGTAAAACATTTCTTATTGTGAAAAAAAAAAGTTTAAAAGCCACTGCTTCATTACAATAATGAGAATAAAAATAATCAGCTGACACTGAATGCTTAGTTTCTACTAGACAATGTGCTAAGCATTATGCTAAGCTTTGTGCCAAGCACATTATTTAATCTGATCCTGCCCCCAATCCTATAAGACAGGTAGGTACTGCTACTTACACCATTTTACAGATGACAAAACTGAGACTTAGATGAAGTCACCTGCCAAAGATGCAGAGCTAACAAGTGGTAAACCCAGCGTTCAAATTTCAGTCACCTGTCTCCAGAATTTTCCCACTCAACCATTCCACTTAGTGGGTGCTAAGATATAGTTTTTCCTTAGGTAAAAGTTATTCAAAAGGTAGACTTTTTCATGAGGTCTAACTCAAGAGAGATTTTGTGGAGGTGCAGCATAATGGGCAGAAAACAACATGATTCAGAGATGAAAGCACCAGGCAGGAGGTCCCGTTCTGTCCCTGGCACTATTGCTTCAGTGGTGAGGAGCTGGCAAGTCATTTAATCTCGCTGTGTCTGGATTTCCTCACCTACAAAACAGGAATGATAGTATCTGTCCTGCCTCCCACAGGCCATTGTGAGAAAGTATTTGTACATATAACGAGTGAAATGTTCTACTGTGCTACTCAGTCATATGAGATGATCATTAACATGACCCAAGGGGCCCCGGTCTTCACAGAAACATACATCACACATGATCAAAACAGGAAAGTGACCAGGCTTTCATGAACTGTGTGTGCAAACAGTCCATACAGTTCTTGGCACACAACAGGCCTTCAGGAAATGTTCATTAAACTAAAAGAAGTAAACCAATTCAATCTGTATGCATATTTTATCTATTTGCAATTTATTTTTCATTAATTCATTCTTTCTTCAATTATTTATTGAACACCTAGTATGTACCAGACCGTCCCTTACCATGGAGAATTTCTTTTTTTTTTGGCCATGTCTCACTGCTTACAGAATCTCAAGTTCCCTGGCCAGGGACTGAACTTGTGCCCCTGCTGTGGAAGCACCAAGTCTTAACCACTGGACCACCAGGGAAGTTCCCCACCCTGGAGAATTTCATATTAATTTCAATTAATTTTCCTGAAACTGTGTAAGGGAAAATTGTAAAATACAACTTCCTCACCTAGCAATAATAATAACATTTATTACAGTGCTTTATAGCTTGCAAAGAACTATGTGGAAGCTTTTTTACTTTTTTAAATTTTATTTTTAATTGGAGGATAATTGCTTTGCAATGTTGTGCTGTGTTCTGCTGTACAACAGTGATGAATCAGACATAAGTATACTTACATCCCCTCCCTCAGTGGAAGCTTTTGTTTCTCACACCAACTGCCTAAGTGTGTCAAGTCAGTATTATCTTCCCAACTCCAAATTCAGCGCTAAGTGACTGTTAAGTCTTTAGAGTGAAAGTTTCTCCATTTCAAAGGTGACTGTAAATATAGGGGTTTGGAAGAAACTACGTTTTAATACTGGAAAAGGGCAATCTAGTAGCCTTGATTTTCTTCCCTTCACATATCTGAGTTGAAGTAATGAAACCAACCACATCACTTATGTAAGATGCATTTTTCAAAAATGTTTCTTAAAAAAACCTGCCTTTGAAATTTTTTTTCTTACAGGTTAATTTTCTGTTGAATATATTCAACCAGGATTCAGTTTTCTCATAGAATAAAGGAGGGAGTGGTGGAAGCATCTTTCCTTTGTTGATTTTTTAAAATTACTCAAAATTGACTGTTTTCAGATTCCTGAGTCACACTACAATGCCAAATAATTGTTAGCCATTTTATATATAATTCAACAACTACTACAGGTGATTTTTACAGAAGAATGATGATTTAATGACAACTTGATGAACTGAAAATTTGCTACAGGATATTGACTAAGAACCTTTTACTGAAATTGCCTTATCCTTTGTATTCTAACCACTCCCTCCCCATCAACACCACCCCCCCTCACACACGCACTCCCTCACCTACACCAGATCAGTTTCCGGGCCATTATTCTTAAAACCATATTAAAATTTCACAACACATGTTCATAGTTACTAGGTTTTCTGCCCCCTGCCACCCCGCCCATCCACTGAATCCATGTGTCTTGAAACATTTTTTTTTTTTTTTGTCTCTTGAAATGTAGAATTCAGAAAACGATTACGATGCCTCTATTCTGAGAACACCTCAAACGTAACCCTCTGCCCTTCTGTTTACTGATAAGCAGGAATAAAAGCCGTTCCCCACCCACCGTCTCGGTAGGGTTAGGAGGTCCAATCTCGCCACTACAGAGCTCTGCAAGAAAGAACGGTTACAGAACCAGGAAAACCGTGGCAAGAACCCGGAGGAGAAGATAAGGAAAACACATTTTTACATCACTGGCAGCGTGCGGTCTCCCGGCTCCAGCCCTTGTAAACAGGGAAAACCTTTGTCTCGCCTCAGCCATCAAACTGGTGGCTCATCCGAATTGGGACAAGAGTTTGTGCGAAATGGCTCGGCAGAGGTTAAACAAAGCAATGCAGTGGGGGGGGTGGGGGCGGTGGGAGGCAGGGCTGAGCCCGGTCCGCGCCCGAGATCCCAGACGGCGAGGTCTGGCTTTGACCCCCGCCACAGCCGGGACCCGAGCCGGAGACCCCAGGACCGGATGCCGCGTCGCGGGAAGGACAGAGGGAATGGAAAGGTCCCACGCTTTCGGCAAGTTACCGGGGGCGCAGCCCGTCCGCAGGTCCCTCGCGTGGGATCCAGAGCCGCGCACACCACGCGCCGGGTGCCTCGGGGAGGGTCCGCGCCGCACGCGCGGGGACACCGCCCCGAAGTCCACGACCCGCCCAGCCAAGCCCGCTAACCCAGGGCAGGGGCAAGGTCGGGGATCCCGCACCGCCGCGGGGGCCTGGCCCGGGGGTCGCTGGCGAACAGGAGAAGCCCTCCCGCTGCACCCATTGTCTGGCTCCGGCCGTGGGCCGGGAGGGCGCTCACCTGACGTCCCGGCCGGGAGCCGGGGCTGGGAAAGTGGCTAGATGGCGATGGCGATCCCGCGCGGGCGGCGGGCGCCAGTGCAATGCCCGCGGCGCTCCCGCGGCACCAGCAGCCTCCGCAGCAGCGCCGGCAGCGCACCCGCCTCTCAGGCCGCCACGGCCTCCATTGCTCTCCCCGCCGCCGCCGCCGCGCGGCACTGCGAGCCCGGCCCCGTGCGGCGTGGTCACATGCTCCGCCCGCGCCTCGGGCGCTCGGACCCGCGCCCGCCGCGGCCCCGCCCGGCTTCGACCCTGGACCGCCGGGCCCTGCCACGGGACCTGGAGAGCCCGGTTTCCTTTCGAGCCCTCCGGGAAAGAAGCCGAGGGACAGCTGCCTTCCCCTGGGGGTGGTGGTGCCCAGAAATCGGAGCTGATAGCGGGCAAGGGCGTGGGATTGGTCAGTGTCCTCTCCACCGCTGCCGGGTATGGCCCGGCTGACCTGTGCGGTCTGAGGTTACTGTGGTGGGCTCACAGGGAAGCTTACGTGGGATGAGAACTCGCGACCATCAGCACCCTCCACGGGGTGCAAATCCGGCTCCCGGTACCGGGATGAGCTAGAGACTAGGCGAGCGACCTGGACTCCCGAGGGAGTTTTCCCCTGCAGAGCCCCGACCGTGAGAAATGGCCTGGGGACTCCTGAAAGTCAAACAAGTTGAAAGATAACACACAAAAGTAGAAAGACTCGAAATTGCTTTGCTGAGTGGCTGTACATCTGAACAGTGTGACGCTGACATTGGGCGTTATTGTTCCCAGCCAGAATGAAATTAAACATTGACTTTGATATTTTAAGAAAACTATCTTTTCCTTTTGTGGCTTAACGGGAAACACTGAGAATTTTTTTCCCCGTATACTTTGCTATAACTATTTCGATGGAACTTGGAAATCTGTTTCTGGTGATCTTTTCCTTCACAATGCATGCAGAGATGCCAAAAACAATTTTGTATCACTATGAATAAAGAAATTGAAAACAAAGCAAAAAATAAATCCTCTGTGACAAAAGATGCAGAAGATGAGGAGTAAGGCGAACAGGTGCTCAATCTAGAGTCAGATGTCCCAGTGCCAAAAACAGGACTACTAATTTTAATATGGGTGCCTGACTTAAAGGAGCAGCTTTGACAGTGGAAAAATCTACTGCATACTGCCTGATCCAAATGGGTTTTTCTAGATGAACATTTTAATTAACTACCAGAATATGGTTGTGTATTTTTGTAAATATAGATATCATTGTTCAGTATTTTCATATTCTAAGTGATGTCTGCTGCTGCTAAGTTTCTCCAGCCATGTCCGACTCTGTGCGACCCCATAGATGGCAGCCTACCAGCCTCCTCTGTCGATCTCCAGTCAAGAATACTGGAGTGGGTTGCCATTTCCTTCTCCCAAATGATGTCTGCTTTATTCCAAATAAGCACAAGGAAGAGTTTTGTGAAGGCTTGAGCAGGTTCTCCTTGATTTGATCTAGTAGCACTAAAAGCTCTCAGAAGCCAAAACTCAAGTCTGTGTAGAACATATAACTGGGGTCTTTTTCTTGACATATTGTAATCTTGCCTAAGACATGAATACACATGCTATAAAAATTCAAATTTACATAAATCAAGTGTAGGTCTAATGTCTTTTAATTTTGCAGAACAAGGTACACCAGATTATATATTCATAAATTATTGAAAGTGTTCTAGAGAATTTATACTAATATTAGAGCTTTCTTAGCTCTGATGGATTTTGTGTCTCATAGGCCTCAGAAATCAGAAGCTATGAGGCACCACTTTTGATGGGTGCTGTTTTTTTCCCCTCACTTTTCAAACACACTGCTTCCTAATTACTACATTCAGGGTTATAGTAACAGAGTGGCACATCAAACAGGGTTATCAGTCTGCTGTTCCACTTTTGACATGTAACACGTGGATTTTCATAATGCGATACAAAATAAAGATGCAGAACATGTAAGAATTTTAAAAATACTTAACCATTTATTTAACTGCTATATTAGAGATTATAGATTAAAGAATATGAGAAAGATATTATATAGTTAAACCCATAGTTCTCAGTTCAGTTAAGCTGCTCAGCGGTGTCTGACTCTTTGCAACCCCGTGGACTGTAGCACGCCAGGCCTCCCTGTCCATCACCAACTCCCGGAGTTTACTCAAACTCATGTCCATCGAGTCAGTGATGCCATCCAACCATCTCATCCTCTGTCTTCCCCTTCTCCTCCTGCCTTCAATCTTTCCCAGCATCAGAGGTTTTCCAAGGTTCTTTGCATCAGGTGGCCAAAGTATTGGAGTTTCAGCTTCAGCATCAGTCTTTCCAGTGAACACCCAGGACTGATCTCCTTTAGGATGGACTGGTTGGATCTCCTTGCAGTCCAAGGGACTCTCGAGAGTGTTCTCGGACCCCGCACCGCCATAGTTGGCTGCAGGTAATTTTGCCTCCGGAACGTCCGGCCGTCTCTGGAGACGTGTTGGTCGTCACGACTGGCTCACAGGCGCTACTACTGACATCTAGTGGTTAGATGCCAGAGGTGCTTCTGCACGTCCTACGATGCACAGAACAACCTTCCACAGCCCAGAGTTCTCTGATGAAATGTCAGCAGTGCCAAGGTTGAAAACCCCGAGGTAGACCATGGACTTCCAGAGCCTCAAGATTTCATATTTCGTCATTTCTGTTTTAGCCTCCCTATTCCTGTGTGTTTACATGGAATTTTCTTAATGCTCAAGAAATGAGTACAATAGTCAAATCTTTCAGTCTGAGACCAATGAAATGAATGGGAGAAAAAGCAACTGTGCAAATAAAATTTATACAGGTAACAAATAAAGATAGGAAAAAACTAAACTAGTAGAAATATTGTGGTGTAGAAAGTGTCTTGATTGTCCCGGACAACTTCTTCAGAATCTTGTCATCTTCCCAAGAGCCCATTGTTCTGAAAGTTTCCATTCCTCAAGCATAAGGTTAGTAATTCCCTCCTGACCACTCCAGGTCAAGGGCTGTTGTGAATATTTCAGGGTTCAGGGAGACATATTTAAATGACTCAAAGGGCAGGCAGTGACTCTTGGGATGGGGTGAGACTTAGAAAACGCCTATCCTATCAATAGTGGTTCAGTCGCTAAGTCATATCCAACTCTTTGTTATAGTACTGACTTTCTGTTCTGTGCATGGGTTTGTGAGTAATTCACTTAATTTCAGACTTTTCCACACATCTGTAAAACTGAGGATAATTGTTGCATGTTACATATCTTCCATCAAAATTACAAAGTTATTCCTGTGACAAACCTTAATGGAAAAGAATATGAAAAAAAGGACTTCCCTAGTGCCAATGGCTAAGACTCTTCGATTCCAATGCAGGGAGCCCCGGTTCAATCCCTGATCAGGGAACTCAATCTCACATGCCCCAACTAAGAGTTCCCATGCCACACCTAAAGATCTTGGATACCACAACTAAGATCCAGAGCAGCCAAATAAATAAATATTTTAAAAAGAATATGAAAAAGAATGTATTATATATATGTATATGACTGAATCACTTTGCTATAGAACAAAAACCAACACAACATTGTAAATCAACTATATTTCAGAGACTTCCCTGGTGGTCCAGCAGTTAAGAGTCTGCACTGCCAGTGTAGGGTGCAGAGGTTTGATCCCTGGTTGGGGAACTAAGTATATTTCAATAAAATAAAAAGTAAATTACAAAGTTATAATGATCTCAAAAACTAATGACAAAGTATAATAGGCAAATACTAATAAAAACAAAGCACATGAAGACAACCGAATATTAATAGTTCTAGCAAAACAATGAAGCTAGACCACTATCTCTCACCATATACCAAAATTAATTCAAAATATAGATCTAAAAGTAGGAGCCAAAAGTATAAAGCTGCTCAAACAAAGCATAGGGAGTAATCTTCACCTCCCTGGGTTAGAGAATGGTTTCTTAGATAAAACACCAATAGCACAGGCAAAAAGGAAAAATAAAACTAGACTACATAAAAATTTAAAGCTTTTTTTAAGTTTTTTAAAAATTTTTTTGAAGCAAATAATATGAAGAGAGTGAAAAATATGGCCCTTACGGTGGCAAAGTAAAAAGATTTCCTCTGCTGTCTGAAAGCAGAGTGTTCTTATGAAAGCTTACATATGCCACAGTGGTGTAAAGCAAAGCAGCACATACCTTAGGACACATCTTGCTAACGGATGCACAAAATAAATCAACATAAAGGAGTTAAACAACAAAGTCCTACTGTATAGCACAGAAAACGTTATTCATTATCCTATGATAAGCCATAATGGGAGAGTATATTAAAGAAGAATGTATATATATTAACATGTATAACTGAGCAATTTTCTGTGCAGCAGTTATTGACACATTGTAAATCAGCTATACTTCAGTGAAAAAGATAAAGCACAGATAATCACAGGAACAGTTCAAACTCATGCAGCTTGATGCCAAGATACAGCGTGTAGTTGCTGGGGAAGGAACTTGGCGGTGCCGCACGCACTGCTTGGAATGCACATCTTTTCCATAACAGCGGTAAAAAAACACGGGATGTTATTTTTACCTTAGCCTTTTTTTGTAAAGGTGAAAATCCTTTTTGGATTTCTTTCAGTCACCAAAAGCAAGTACTGATACAATGAAGTGGCATAAATCAAACTTGAAAATCAGGGGATACATGTATTTGCAAATTATATATGTATCAGATAAGGGACCTGTATGCAGAATATATAAAGAGCTTGTACAATTCAATAGTTTAAAAGATAAATATCTCAATTTTTAAATGGGTAAGGGACCTCAGACAATTCTCTGACAAAAATATAAGCAAACAGCCAATAAGCACATGAAAATATGCTCAATGTTGTTAACCATCAGGGAAATGCTAACCAAAACCATGATAAAATACAACTTTATACCACCAGGATAGCAATAATAAAAAAGATAATAGTTGTTGGTGAGGATGTAGAAACACTGGAACCGTCAGACATCACTGGTGTTATATAAAATGGTTTAGCCACTTTGGGAAATAGTTGGCAGTTCTGAAATATGTTAAATGTGGAGGTTGCCTGAAATATGTTAAATGTGGAGGTTGCCTATGACCCAGAAATTCCACTCCCAGGTACACTCCGAAGAGAAATGAAGGTATATAATCACACAAAATGTGAATGTTTGTAGTAGTATTACTTAGAATGGCCAAAGTGGAAATGATCGAAATGTCTGTCAACTAATGAATGGATTAAACAAAAGGTGTTATTAGCCATACAAAGGAATACTTGGCAATAAAAATGAATGAAGTATGAATACACGCTACTACACAGATGAACCTTGAAATAATTATGCTAAATGAAAGAAGCTAGGTATAAAAGACCACATACTATGATTCCATTTATATCAAATGTCCATCCAGACAGGCAAACCTATAGAGACAGTGGTAGATCATGGTTGGTGGGGAATGAGAGGGGAGAATGGAGAGTCATTCAATAGATGTGATGTTTCTAAAATTAATGGTGGTAATGACTGTACAATGCTGTGAATATACTAAAAACCATCAAATCTTACAATTTAAATAGGTGGACTTTACGGAGATATATAAATTATATCTCAATAAAGCTGTTCAAAAAGAGAAGCAAGAGTAACTAACAACATTAATATCTGACAAAAGAGATTATAAGGTGAAAAGTATCAAATGTTATAAGGTAGAAGCAAACAACAGAAAACAGCACTCTTGAAAATTTATGTATCTAACAATAGAAACTTTGAATTCTTTAAAAACTGGAAAAAAAGGAAGTTAATAATCTACAGTGATAATGGGAGAGTTTTAAACCTTTGTTAGAAATTGACATATCACATAGATGAAGATGTGTGTGTGGTAAGTCACTTCAGTCATGTCCAACTCTGTGTGACCCTATGGACTGTATCCCTCCAGGCTCCTCTGTCCATGGGATTCTCCAGGCAAGAGTACTGGACTGGGTTGCCATGCCCTTCTCCATGGGATCTTCCCCACCCAGGGATCGAACCCACGTCTCTTCTGTCTCCTGCATTGGAAGGTCGGTTCTTTACCACTAGTGCCACCTAGCAAGCTTGATATAAAATATATCAAGAAAGGTGTACCCAATGAACAGAAAATATGCTTTCTGCACAAAACCATTTGGCACAGTCAGAAAAATGTACCAAGTTTTAGCACTGCCCCACAAAATCTCAATAAATTTCAAAAAACAAAATCAATGTAGGCCACATTCTGTGATTAAAATTCAATAAATTAGAAATCTGTAACAAAATCCAATGTGAAAATTTTTAAACTTCCTTTTAAATAATTCATGTTAAAAATAGAGTGATCATGCTTCCTGGTTCACCCAAAACAGTCCTAGCTTACACTTACTGTCTGGACATAATATGTATATTTCACTGTAAAAGTATCCCAATTTGGATGGTGAATCATATAATAATTGCAGTTAATGAATAATCCTTAACTGAATTTGGAATCTATTTAGAAAGCAATAACAAAAAAAAAAATGACAAAATACCTTGAGGGGTATAGCTCAGGGTTCTTAGAAGAAATTTAAGAAAGATTAAAAGTACACTAAGTATATAACTCCAGGATGAAAAACAAATAAAAGCAAATAAAGCAGAAAGATGGAAGGTGTGAAAGCAAGAGTTAATGAAATGAAAAACAAATCAAACAGTAGATTCGATCAGTAAAAAAAAAAAAAAAAAAATTGATTCTTAGGAAAAGGTCAATTAGTGAAGAGATACACAAAAAATAGGCATTTCACAAGAAAAGAGAAATAATTACAGTATGGATTTTAAAAAATATAGATGAAATAGAGTTTTCCAGAAAAAAATCTGAATTTCCAAAACCGATTTGAGAAGGGGGAGAACATCAGAATAGTTGAATATTTTTTAAAAAAATAGATGAGTATTTGTAGGAGAAATTAAAAAGGTGGCCCAATCTTTTCTGGGCTGGATAAAGCGCAGTCTGGAATCAAGATTGCCAGGAGAAATATCAATAACCTCAAATGTGCAGATGACACCACCCTTAGGACAGAAAGTGAAGAACAGTAACTAAAGAACCTCTTCGTGAAAGTGAAAGATGAGAGTGAAAAAATTGGCTTAAAGCTCAACATTCAGAAAAGTAAGATCACGGCATCTGGTCCCATCACTTCATAGCAAATAGATAGGGAAACAGTGGAAACAGTGACAGACTTTATTTTTTGGGCTTCAAAATCACTGCAGATGGTGACTGCAGCCATGAAATTAAAAGACGCTTACTCCTTGGAAGGAAAGTTATGACCCACCTAGACAGCACATTGAAAAGCAGAGACATTACTTTGCCAACAAAGGTCCGTCTAGTCAAAGCTATGTTTTTTTTCAGTAGTCATGTATGCATGTGAGAGTTGGACCATAAAGAAAGCTGAGCCCCGAAGAATTGATGCCTTTAAACTGTGGTGTTGGAGAAGACTCCTGTGAGTCCCTTGGACTGCAAGGAGATCCAACCAGTCCATCCTAAAGGAAATCAGTCCTGAATGTTCATTGGAAGGACTGATACTGAAGCTGAAACTCCAATACTATGGCCACCTGATGCAAAGAACTGACTCATTTGAAAAGATCCTGATTCTGGGAAAGACTGAAGGCGGGAGGAGAAGGGGACGACAGAGGATGAGATGGTTGGATGACATTACTGACTCAACAGACATGAGTTTGAGTAGACTCCATAGAGTTGTTGATGGACAGGGAGGACTGACATACTGCAGTCTATGGGGTCACAAAGAGTCGGACACAGCTGAGCAACTGAACTGAACTGAATGTCTTCTAAAAAAGATCTACCCAGGTGATTTCATGAGTCAGTTCTAACAAATTTTCAGGGAGCCAACAGTTGCCGTGTAATCCAAAAGTTTCCAGGGCATGGGAGAAAGGCAATTTCATTTCCCCTTCTAGGAAGCTAGAATAACTATGACCTCAGAGCCAGACATTGCTGCTTTCACACAAAAGATGATTATAAACCAGATAAAAAATCCACATTAAATACTAGAAAATTAAGACCAGCAGTGCATTAAAAGTAATATTACAGTTCTGGAAATGGATAGTGGTGATAGGTCTACAACATTGTACTGTACTTAATGCCTCTGAACTATACACTTAAAAATTGTTACTATGGTACATTTCCTGTATATCTTACCAGAATAAAAAAAATAGGATTACAAGTGTTGGAGACAATTCTCTATAGAGCTGTCATTTCTGCATGTCTTTTTTCACTGAGGCACAAACAGCTTTTGTTCTGAACAGTCTTTCCAAGGATGCTTGTATAGGTTGAATGGTAGAAACGGTGTCACCCCAGAGCACAGGGCAGCTTTGTTCTCCATCCAGTATGAGGAAGACTGGGCTCCCTGGGGACTCAGTGATAAAGAATCTGTCTGCCCATGCAGGAGACATGTTTGATCCTCAGATCAGGAAGATCCCCTGGAGAAGGGAATGGCAACCCACTCCAGTATTCTTCTCTGGAAAATCCTACGGACAGAGGAGGTGGAAACAGTCCATGGGGTTGCAAAAGACTGAGCAACTAAACAACTATGTAAGGAAGATAACATCTTCTTCCAGGACAAAGGTTGACAGGTTTGCTTGAAGCCCCCTAATAAATTCCCACTTCTCAGCTGGGATATATTGTCCACTGCATGTGCATTATCCATCTAGGTCTTTCTGCATGCTTCCTGGGGGTTTTGAGAACACGAGGGTTTGGTATAAACCTCATGCTGCCTGCTGTGCACGAATAAAGACCTTTGTCCCTGACCCAGGAGCCTCGTACCGTCTGCTGACATTCGGAGAACTTGTGGTAGGCCACGTAGCAGGCTGTGAGCAGGACAGAGTCTCTGACCACTCACAGTTCTCCAGTTTGGGCAACAGATGGATGGGAGCTGGGATTTCCCTGGGGACCCATTGGAAGAATCTGCCATCCAATGCAGGGGATGTGGGTTTGTTGGGGAACAGAGATCCCACATGCTGGCAGTGCAGCCAAAAGAGGAAAAAATTTAAAAAAGGAGAGCTGACAGACTTGGCTCTCTGAAGAGACAGGGTGAAGTTAGGGGACAGGAGAGATGGCGCGGGAACTGATGAAGGGGAATGCTCTCACCCAAATGTTGGGTGAGTGAGTGAGTCAAAGTCGCTTAGTCGTGTCCAACTCCTTGTGACTCCATGGACTGTACAGTCTTTGGAATTCTCTGGGCTACAATGCTGGGGTGGGTAGCCTTTCCCTTCTCCAGGGGATCTTCCCAACCCATGGATCGAATCCAGGTCTCCCGCACTGCAGGTCGATTCTTTACCAGCTGAGCCACAAAGGAAGCCCCAAGTGCTGGGTGGAGGGGAGGAAATGGGAGTCTTGGATTGCCCTACCTATTAATACTTAGAAGGTGCACAGTGATCGGTGGGATTGAAACAAGACATGGGACGGTATTCTCATCCTCAGTTGGGACAAGAAAGAGATGTCTTTGTGACAACGGGTCGGCAAGCCCTGTGGCCCAGTCCAAAGCCAGTACATTGCAGCTGCTGGAATAAATGCTGTTAGTGGTAAGAACACAGAGCTTTGGTTCAGCCTCTTGAAGTCAGAAGTCAGTGCAAAGCTTCACCTACTGGGGATGTCAACTGAAATAAAAAAGTACAACCTAAAAATTGGGAATTATGTTTTATTTGATAGACAAAACTGAGGACTTACGCCCAGAAGGCAGCCTCTTAACTTGTAGGGGTTGCTCCACAGAGGTAAGAGAAGTGCCACGATATATACGTTTTTGCAACAAAAAGCAGATAGTTGGAACGTCAAAAGGTTCCTATTAATTAAGGAAAGCTTGACGTAAGTGAATGAATGTAGTGCTTTTCTGTGTATGGAGAACTGCAGGAGGCTGGGCTCACTGGAATTGTTCCTTGGATCCACATCTCAGCTCTCTGGGGCCAGCACCCTGCTTTTGTCCGTCCTGAATCCCCTGAGGATGCACAGTCCAGGGCGACTACAGTGGCAGGTGGCTTGATGGCCATGGCATCCTTTGCTTACTGTCACGCGGCACGTGACATTCCTCGTCCACAGGAAGGAGCTGCTCTCTCCCTCTGCGCCCTCCGATCCCCCCCACTGCCCCCACTCTGCCCTTTTTCCTGACCTCAGGGAGGTCCTGATACGCTCAGAAACCAAACTATCGCGTCACGGTCTCATGGTCCCCAAGAAGGATTGAAGGCCGTACACACTCTGCACAAATATACCCAGGAACTTCAGGGAGTGAAGGGACTCACATTTCTCTAGCTTCTTTGAATATAGGCACCCAAGTCACCATCCTGTCTGGTCCAGTGATGCTCAGGTTTAACTGCTGGGATTTGGGCCGGGATCTCAATGGGGAAGAGAAGCTAATTTGACCTTATGGGTGGAACTAATTCAGTGTGCTGCTGTTGCTTGTACATCTGAATGAACAGTAGGAACTGAGATGCTATATGCTTATACTGCCAACCTGTAAGTGTCAAGGGCTTCCCTGGTGGCTGAGACGGTAAAGAATCTGCCTACAGTGTGGGACACCTGGGTTCTATCCCTGGGAAGATCTCCTGGAGAAGGGAATGGCTACCCACTTCAGTATTCTGGCCTGGAGAATTCCATGGACAGAGGAGCCTGGCAGGCTATAACCCTTACAAGTGAAAGTGTTAGTCGCTTAGTCCTTGGAGATTATCCCAATCATAAAAGTGCAGAAAATAAAGGCATGCTTATGATATGAGTTCCCTATCATTTGTCACAAGTGGGTGAGCCAGGATTTAGCATGGGTGCCCTTACCCTCTGATTTCAAAGTTTTCACAAGTCAGAAGCCTCTGTTTTAAGGTCCCTGACCATCATACACACCAGTAGGTGGCTGGTAAATTAAGAGGCTTGCTGACTAAGTGAAGTTTCTTGGACTTAAATGTGCAGATTCACAACCCTCTATTTCTCTAGCCCCCCCAGGAAAAAGTGCTGTGTGTCTGCTCTACTTGCCCACTCCCTGCAGCCAAAAAGGAGATTTCGCTTCTTGGACTTTGGGGGAACTAGAGACAGTATGTGCTTCACTTGGGCATTCTATTTGGTCCTTTATATCAGCTAACCCACAAATCAGCATTTTTTGAGTGAGGCCCAAACCAATAGCAATGAATGCTCTCTTTGTCCCCTACAAAGAGGCTACACTGCAGCCTGGCAACAAAAATCATATGGTCTGCCTGCATCAAGAAACTGCAGTGGCTGGCAATCTGGCCTGCTGCTGTGCCTGTCATCCCTGTCCACGTGCTGTGAAAACAGGAAAACTCACCCACTCCTGAAGCAGTTATTTTACCATGCCTAATGACATTGATGGCAGCTCCCAGGCATGAACTCTGCCTTGTACACGTATGAACACACAGACGAGCACAATCTTTTAAAACTGAGATTGATACAAATTCATATGCTTCTCCTGACAGCTGAGCAGCCTTGGGTTATGCCATGTACAACTCTCAAGTCTCCCACAACCCAGTGACAGAGGCCACGGTTCTCAACCAAACAAATGTGATCCAAATCAAGGTTGATAACAATCCCCAAATGGGAGTGGCTTGTGGTCTTTGGGCTGTTTGTATGTAAGGGAGAGAGAGCCATGGACTCTCCATTGGGGGATGAGGGTTGGTTTTTTGCTCCTCTCAGAATGACTTTAGACTACATCCTCCATGTCTTAAGTAACACCCTCTGCTCCCTATAATAGTTAACAGTTGTGTCTGGGATCCTGGGAGGCATGATTGAGGTCAGCACTGCTGGTTAGCCTCTTTCTTCCGCTTTTGGAATCTTACTGATATTAGCCTTAATTAATGCTATCTGAGCAGGTTTGGTCCCAGGGTCTGTTGGGTAGTTTAAGCAGGTGGTCAATGGAGTGGCATACTCAAGTTTGGCCAAGAATATATAGGGTCAAGGGATAGAATACCCTGGGAGAGGAAACTTGCCATGGACCCGTGTGTCCCTCTGCATTCTTATTGAGGGTGGCCTTGATTGATCTTGACCCAGGCCGTTTCTCAGCACTGTGTTTACAGCAACCTTGGGGGATGAAGTGATGTATCTTTCTGGAACAAAGAACAGGCTTATCAATTGCTTGCTAGAAAAGAGACGGGATAACTAAGCTCAGCGTGTTCCTAAGTGTTCCTTGGTATCCAGCTCCTATAAAAGACAGAGGTTAAGTTCAGTGTTCCCAAAATGCCTGCTTAGCATTTATCTGAGCCCCTCCATGTTTACCTCATGAGACTTGGGCAGGTAAGGAGAAACTGTGAAAACATGATGCTTTTGCTGCTTGCTGCCATGAGTAATGAGGGCCTTTGTTTCTGATCCAAGAGCCTCCTATTTTACTTCTGTGTCTCAGTTCAGTTCAGTTCAGTTCAGTCCCTCAGTCGAGGTGTCCAACTCTTTGTGACCTCGTGGACCACAGCACGCCAGGCCTCCCTGTCTGTCACCAACTCCCAGAGTTTACTCAAACTCGTGTCCATTGAGTCGGTGATGCCATCCAACCATCTCATCGTCTGTCATCCCCTTCTCCTCTCGCCTTCAATTTTTCCCAGCATCAGGGTCTTTTCAAATGAGTCAGCTCTCTCATGAGGTGACCAAAGTATTGGAGTTTCAGCTTCAACATCAGTCCTTCCAGTGAACACCCAGGACTGATCTCCTTTAGGATGGACTGGTCGGATCTCCTTGAGGTCCAAGGGACTCTCAAGAGTCTTCTCCAACACCACACTCCAAAAGCATCAATTCTTCAGCGCTCAACTTTATAGCCCAACTCTCATATCCATACATGACTATTGGAAACACCATAGCCTTGACTAGACAGACCTTTGTTGGCAAAGTAATGTCTCTGCTTTATAATGTGCTATCTAGGTTGGTCATAACTTTCCTTCCAGGGAGTAAGCGTCTTTTAATTTCATGGCTGCACTCACCATCTGCAGCGATTTTGGAGCCCCCAAAACTATGAAGCCTGACACTGTTTCCACTGTTTCCCCATCTATTTGCCATAACGTGATGGGACCAGATGTCATGATCTTAGTTTTCTGAATGTTGAGCTTTAAGCAAACGTTTTCACTCTCCTCTTTCACTTTCATCAAGAGGCTCTATAGTTCTTCACTTTCTGCCTTGGGTGGTGTCATCTGCATATCTGAAGTTATTGATATTTCTCCCAGCAATCTTGATTCCAGCTTGTGCTTCATCCAGCCCAGCATTTCTCATAACGTACTCTGCATATAAGTTAAATAAGCAGGTGACAATATACAGCCTTGACGTACTCCTTTTCCTATTTGGAACCAGTCTGTTGTTCCATGTCCAGTTCTAACTGTTGTTTCTTGACCTGCATACAGATTTCTCAAGAGACAGGTCAGGTGGTCTGGTATTCCCATCTCTTGAAGAATTTTCCACAGCTTATTGTGATTCACATAGTCAACGGCTTTGGTATAGTCAATAAAGCAAAAACAGATGATTTTTCTGGACTCTCTTGCTTTTTCGATGATCCAGTGGAAGTTGGCAATTTGATCTCTGGTTCCTCTGCCCTTTCTAAAACCAGCTTGAACATCAAGAAGTTCACGATTCACATATCGTTGAACCCTGGCTTGGAGAATTTTGAGCATTGCTTTGCTAGTGTGTGAGATGAGTGCAATTGTGCAGTAGTTTGAGCATTCTTTGGCAATTTCTGCATCTAGGAAACACTAGTAGGTTAACTTATTAGCTTGCAACTGAGGCTTCCCTGATGGCTCAGATGGTAAAGAATCTGCCTGCAATGCAGGAGACCTGGGTTTGTTCCCTGGGTTGGGAAGATCCCCTAGAGAAGGAAATGGCTACCCACTCCAGCATTCTTGCCTGGAAACTCCATAAACAGAGGAGTCTGACGGGTGACAGTTTATCAGGTCACAAAGAGTTGGACATGACTGAGTGACACACACACACACATTCACTTGCAACTAAGGTAGAATAAAATACCAACCTTTACATAGTATTTGACTGTCCATCAATATCTTTAACACATGTTGTTCTCATTGAGTTCTATATTCTTGTACCAAATTTCAGCATTTTAAATTTTCTTGAGTTAAATGCTTGCTTATTTGAGAACAGTTTTATTTTGTGATTAACATAATTAAAATAACAGGTTTTCCTCTAATTACTCATACTTTGGGATTGGAATGAAAACTGACCTTGTCCAGTCCTGTGGCCACTGCTGAGTTTTCCAAATTTGCTGGCATACTGAGTGCAGCACATTCACAGCATCACCTTTTAGGATTTGAAATCGTTCAACTGGAATTCCATCACCTCCACTAGCTTTGTTCGTAGTGATGCTTCCTAAGGCCCACTTGACTTCACATTCTAGGATGTCTGGCTCTAGGTGAGTGATCACACCATCCTGATTATCTGGGTCATGAAGATGTTTTTTGTACAGTTCTTCTGTGTATTCTTGCCATCTCTTCTTAATATCTTCTGCTTCTGTTAGGTCCATACCATTAATGTCCTTTATCGAACCCATCTTTGCATGAAATGTTCCCTTGGTATCTCTAATTTTCTTGAAGAGATCTCTAGTCTTTCCCATTCTGTTGTTTTCCTCTATTTCTTTACATTGATCACTGAGGAAGGCTTTCTTATCTCTCCTCGCTATTCTTTGGAACTCTGCATTCAAATGGGAATATCTTTCCTTTTCTCCTTTGCTTTTCGCTTCTCTTCTTTTCACAGCTATTTGTAAGTCCTTCTCAGACAGCCATTTTGCTTTTTTGCATTTCTTTTTCTTGGGGATGGTCTTGATTCCTGTCTCCTGTACAATGTCACGAACCTCCATCCATAGTTCATCAGGCACTCTATCAGATCTAGTCCCTCAAATCTATTTCTCACTTCTACTGTATAATCATAAGGGATTTGATTTAAGTCATACCTGAATGGTCTATTGGTTTTCCCCACTTTCTTAAATTTCAGTCTGAATTTGGCACTAAGGAGTTCATGATCTGAGCTGCAGTCAGCTCCCAGTCTTGTTTTTGCTGACTGTATAGAGATTCTCCATCTTTGGCTGCAAAGAATATAATCAATCTGATTTCGGTGTCAACCATCTGGTGATGTCCATGTGTAGAGTCTTCTCTTGTGTTTTTGGAAGAGGGTGTTTGCTATGACCAATGCGTTCTCTTGGCAGAAGTGTTTCTTGACTTCCTACTTTTGCATTCCATTTCCATTTTGAAAATGACATCTTTTTTGGGTGTCAGTTCTAGAAGGTCTTGTAGGTCTTCATAGAATTGTTCAACTTCAGCTTCTTCAGCGTTACTGGTCGGGGCATAGACTTAGATTACCGTGATACTAATGGTTTACCTTGGAAACGAACGGAGATCATTCTGTCGTTTTTGAGATTGTATCCAAGTACTGTATTATGGACTCTTTTGTCCATAATGATGGACTACTACTAAGATGGCTACTCCATTTCTTCTAAGGGATTCCTGCCCACAGTAGTAGATATAATGGTCATCTGAGTTAAATTCACCCATTCCAGTCCATTTTAGTTCTCTGATTCCTAGAATGTTGATGTTCACTCTTGTTATCTCCTGTTTGACCACTTCCAATTTGCCTTGATTCATGGACCTAACATTCTAGGTTCCTATGCTGCTGCTGCTGCTAAGTCACTTCCGTCGTGTTCGACTCCATGTGATCCCATAGACAGCAGCCCACCAGGCTCTCCCATCCCTGGGATTCTCCAGGCAAGAACACTGGAGTGGGTTGCCATTTCCTTCTCCAATGTGTGAAAGTGAAAAGTGAAAGTGAAGTTGCTCACTCGTGTCTGACTCTTCGCTACCCCATGGACCGCAGCCTACCAGGCTCCTCCATCCATGGGATTTTCCAGGCAAGAGTTCTGGAGTGGGGTGCCATTGCCTTCTCCGCCGGGTTCCTATATTTTACACTAGAAAGTAATGCTTAAAATTCTCCAAGCCAGGCTTCAGCAATACGTGAACCATGAACTTCCAGATGTTCAAGCTGGATTTAGAAAAGGCAGAGGAACCAGAGATCAAATTGCCAACATCTACTGGATCATCGAAAAAGCAAGAGAGTCCAGAAAACCATCTATTTCTGCTTTATTGACTATGCCAAAGCCTTTGACGGTGTGGATCACAATAAACTGTGAAAAATTCTGAAAGAGATGGGAATACCAGACCACCTAACCTGCCTCCTGAGAAACCTGTATGCAGGTCAGGGAGCAACAGTTTTAGAACAGGACATGGAACAACAGACTGGTTCCAAATAGGAAAAGGAGTATGTCAAGGCTGTATATTGTCACCCTGCTTATTTAACTTATATGCAGAGTACATCATGAGAAATGCTGGGCTGCACAAGCTGGAGTCAAGATTGCCAGGAGAAATATCAATAACCTCAAATGTGCAGATGACACCACCCTTAGGACAGAAAGTGAAGAATAGTAACTAAAGAACCTCTTTGTGAAAGTGCAAGATGAGAGTGAAAAAGTTGGCTTAAAGTTCAACATTCAGAAAACTAAGATCATGGCATCTGGTCCCATCACGTTATGGCAAATAGATGGGGAAACAGTGGAAACAGTGTCAGGCTTCATATTTTGGGGGGCTCCAAAATCACTGCAGATGGTGAGTGCAGCCATGAAATTAAAAGACGCTTACTCCCTGGAAGGAAAGTTATGACCAACCTAGACAGCATATTAAAAAACAGAGACATTACTTTGCCAACAAAGGTCCGTCTAGTCAAGGCTATAGTTTTTCCAGTGGTCATATATGGATGTGAGAGTTGGACTGTAAAGAAAGCTGAACACCAAAGAATTGATGTTTTTGAACTGTGGTGTTGGAGAAGACTCTTGAGAGTCCCTTGGACAGAAAGAAGATCCAACCAGTCCGTCCCAAAGGAGATCAGTCCTGGGTGTTCATTGTAAGGACTGATACTGAAGCTGAAACTCCAATACTTTGGCCACCTCATGAGAGAGCTGACTCATTTGAAAAGACCCTGATGCTGGGAAAGATTGAGGGCGGGAGGAGAAGGGAACGACAGAGGATGAGATGTTTGGATGGCATCACCGACTCGATAGACATGGGTTTGAGTGAACTCTGGGAGTTGGTGATGGACAGGGAGGACTGGCGTGCTGTGACTCATGGGGTCGCAAAGAGTCGGACACAGCTGAGCAACTGAACTGAACTGAACTGAACTCATACTTTAGCTGTGTCCCACAATTTTTAGTGGTTTATTACATGATTATCAGTCTAAATTATTTTAGCACAGGCAAGACTTGCCCATGGATACTTAAATTATAGTGAGAATAAAAGAATAAAATGAAAATAAAAGGAATATATGGTGGTTGTGGGAATTAAATGATTTAATATATGTAAAACTCTCTTAGGAAAGTGTCTGGTTAAAAGAAAGTTCTTTATATGTGTGTATTGTTAATCATTTTGATAGTTGCTTTTTAAAATTTTTTTTAATTGAAGGATAATTGCTTTACAGAATTTTGTTGTTTTCTGTCAAACCTCAACATGAATCAGCCATAGGTATACATATATCCTCTTGCTTTTGAACTTCCCTCCCACCTCCCTCCCCATCCCACCCCTCTAGGTTGATATAGAGCCCCTGTTTGAGTTTCCTGAGCCACACAGCAAATTCCCGTTGGCTATCTATTTTACATATGGTGATGTAAGTTCCCATGCTACTCTTTTCTTACATCTCACCCTCTCCTCCCCTCTCCCCATGTCCACAAGTCTGTTCTCTACATCTGTTTCTCCATTGCTGCCCTGTAAATAAGTTCTTCAGTACCTGTTTCTAGATTTTGAATATATGTGTTAGAACATGATATTTATCCTTCTCTTTCTGACTCACTTCACTGTGTAATAGGTTCTAGGTTCATCCGCCTCATCAGAACTGACTCAAATGCTTTCCTTTTTATGGCTGAGTAATATTCCATTGTGTATATGTACCACGGCTTCTTTATCCATTCATCTGTTGATGGACATCTAGGTTGCTTCCATGTTCTAGCTATTGTAAACACTGCTGCAATGAACAATTGGATACATGTGTTTTTTTCAGTTTTGGTTTCCTCAGGGTATATGCCTAGGAGTGGGATTGCTGGGTCATATGGTGATTTTATTCCTAGTTTTTAAAGGAATCTCCATACTGTCTTCCATAGTGGCTGGATCAATTTACATTCCCACCAACAGTGCAAGAACATTCCGTTTTCTACACACCCTCTCCAGCATTTATTGTTTGTAGGCTTTTTGATGATAGCCATTCTGACCTGTGTGAGGTGATATCTCATTGTGGTTTTGATTTGCATTTCTCTAATAATGAGCGATGTTGAGCATCTTTTCATGTGTTTGTTAGTCATCTGTATGTCTTCTTTGGAGAAATGTCTGTTTAGGTCTTTTTCCCACTTTTTGATTGGGTTGTTTGTTTTTCTGGCATTGAGTTGCATGAGTTGCTTGTATATTTTGGAAATTAATCCTTTGTCAGTTGTTTCATTTGCTATTATTTTCTCCCACTCTGAGGATTGTCTTTTCACCTTGCATATAGTTTCCTTTGATGTGAAAAAGCTTTTAAGTTTAATCAGGTCCCACTTGTTTACTTTTGTTTTTATTTCCGTTACTCTAGGAGATGGGTCATAGAGGATCTTACTTTGATTTATCTCATTGAGTGTTCTGCCTATGTTTTCCTCTAAGAGTTTTATAGTTTCTGGTCTTACATTTAGGTCTTTAATCCATTTTATCTTTGTGTATGGTGTTATGAAGCATTCTAATTTCATTCTTTTCCATGTAGCTGTCCCGTTTTCCCAGCACCATTTGTTGAAGAGGCTGTCTTTGCCCCATTTTATATTCTTGACTTCTTTGTTAAAAATAAGATACCCTTAGGTGCACAGGTTTATTTCTGGGCTTTCTATCTTGTTCCATTGGTCTATATTTCTGTTTTTGTGGATAGTTGCTCTTAAGACACATGTTTGTGTTATCCTTTCTCACTGATTTCTGAAATATTTAGATTTGCATTTTCTCCTAAAAAGTAGTTTGCCTCTTATGTTCCTTTCTTCTCTTTCTCTCCTATCCAGAACATTGGTGTTATACACATTCTAAAATTTTTAGCCTTCATTTTTATATATTTTCTTTTCTTTTCTTGTCCCTCTTCCTTTTATTAGTAAAATAAGACTTTACCAAGTTATTTGATTATCTTTAATTCTCACATCTCTTGCAGCATATTCTGTACGTACTTTTCTAATTCATTACTTCCTCCAAAAGCTTTTCAATGTTGATCTTCACTCGACAAACCTTCTGAGACTTTATATGAGAACATCTTTATTACACCTTCAGATTTGAATGGTAGCACAGTTAGCTATAAAATAATAGGTTCAAAAAAAAATAATAGGTTCACAATTCATTTCTTTATATATTCTAAAAATACTATGTTGCTTGTTTCCAGGGTAGTTATTGAGAAGTTTGATGTTATCTCAGTCTGTTTGAATTGCTAAAATAATTTACCAATAATTCATTATTGGTAAACAATAGAAATTTCTCAAGAAGTCCAAGATAAGGGTGCCAGCATGGTTAGATTCTGGTGAGAGCTCTTTTCTGGTTATAGACTACTGACTGACATATTGTATCTTCATGTGGCGTGGAGGCAAGAGAGCTTTTAGGAGTTCCTTTTACAAGGGCACTAATCCCATTTGTGAAGGCCCTATCCTCATGACCTAATTACCTCCCAAAGTCCCCCCCCCCCCCCCACTATCATCCCATTAAGGAATAGGGTTTCCACATAGGAATCCAAGGGGTATGTTCAGTCCCTAACAGATGTAAATCTGATCTTAATCCTTTTTAGGTGACTTGTGGTTTTCTCTGAAACTTTCAAAATTCTTCTGTCTTCAGTATTGCATCTAAATGTGGGTTTTCCCTTTTCTACTTGGCTTTCTGAGCTCTTTGAAGACCTCAAACTGTGTTCCTAATTTGGGGACATTTATTTCCATTATTCCTTAGGGGTTCAAAATAATGTAAAATAATTTAACTATTTTCTACATTTCTTTCTACTATTTTTCATTTCTAAGGCTCATTATTACCTGTATGTTGGCACTCCTGTACATACTCTCCATAATGGTCTTTTTACATTTTTGATCTTTTTCTGATATCTTCTGGAAGAATCCTCAATCTTATCTTCAAGTGCACTATTTTAAAGCTTTATTTATGCCCAATCCTTCCTTAAAGAAAAATAGTAGTATCAGATAACAAAATGTAACAAAAAAGCACTAATGGAAATATTAGGTATGAAAAAGTTCATAGTGAAATAAAGAACACATGGGGATTGCTGGTGCCTTGACAAGAATGGTTTGACTGGAGCAATGGGAATAAAGTGGTTAGAATAGGTCAAGAAGGAAAAGTGGGATGAAATTATTACAGAAGACTCTTTTCAAGGAATTTTTGCTATAAAGAGTACAAAAAAATGGAATGGTAGGGTTCCCAAGGGATTTAAAACTGAGAGGTATGTATACAAGTGGGAACAAGCCAATAGAGCAAAAATGACTAGGAATGTGGGCTTCATTGCAGGAGTCTTTAGAGTAGTAGAAGGAATGAACACTGGTCACAACTAGATGGAATAGCTAGAGGATTGAGATGGTTCATGGACATAACACGAGAGAAGGAAGTTATATGGACACAGTGAAAAAAGAAACAAGCTGAGAGTGAGATGGAAGGAGGATAGAAGGTCTGAGCAAAGAGGAGAAGGTGTGAAATACTTGTTGGGGAAAAAAAAAAGTGTGAATTGGTCAGGAAAATGTTTTAAGTATTCTTACAGGGTGTTGTGGGCCCTTGATTTTCAGGGCCATATTTCAAGTGAAAAGAGTCAGCAGCATTGTTTTTTTCTCCAGGCATTTTCAGCAACTTAGGTACAGGTGCAGAGTAGTTGAAGTAATTTCATATACACAAGATTTGAGTTTTCAGTTCACAGGGACAAGGGAGTTGAGAGTATATGCAAGGAAAATAATGCCTATGCTATATAAAGAGGAAAATGAGTGATGGACTTGTAGATGAGGGATAGGTGACAGAATCAACTGTCACAAGATTCTGTTAAGTGTCAAAGAATTGTCAGGATAGACATAATAAACAGTTACCTAGAAAGAGGAGGAAGTAGGATGCTAATAGTTAACAAGAGTTTTGGAGGTAATGACAAGATCTAGAGCTGTGTTTTCAAACTATGGGTTGAGTCCCATTAATGAGTCATGAAGTCAATATGGTGGGTCAGTTTCTCAATTAACATTTTTAAATCCTGGCCACACATGAGAGTCATCTAGAGTTTATAAACTTTAGGTGGTTTATAAACCACCTCAATTGGGATGTCTTTCCTCATGACTCCAAAAAAGAAAAAAGGGATATCCCCACAAGAAGCAATGGAATTACATTGTCTGAGTAAAGCAGTATGAGGTGATGGGGCAAAACATATCTTCATAGGGATGCCCATATTAAAAGTGGAGTAAACAATGACATCATGGTGTATGTCAGGATGGTGATGGTTTACTCACTAAGCCATGTCTGACTCTTGCAACTCCGTGAACTGCAGCCCACCAGGCTCCTCTGTCCATGGGATTTCACAGGCAAGAATACTGGAGTGGGTGGCCATTCCCTTCTCCAGGGGATCTTCCTGATCCAGGGATTGAACCTGGGTCTCCTGCATTGCAGGCAGATTCTTTACTGACTAAGCCACTAGCCCTCATTCATGTCAAGGATACATACTGTTAAGTAAATGACTTTCATGAACATTTCTGTATATTACACACAACATAAAAGTGAATTACTTTGGGGAAAAAAAAATCAGCTGAATTTGCTAGACAGCTATTTTAGAATTTGGATAGTGCTTAGAGGAGCTTCTACATACCTTTGGGGAAGTTGTTAAGTACATCACAGGTAGTATTTACTCTTGGAAAAATACTATGGCAAAATTGTTGCCACCTTGAGATACTTACTGTTCAGATTACAAACAGACATAATTTTGCAAAGATAATCCATTGTGTTTTTCACTCCTCTCTCCAGCAAATCCTGTTAGCCACTGATCACTATCCCTTTAAGCCCTAGAGAAGCCACGGAGGACAAAGACCAACTCAGAAAACAGGAAACAGTACGTGTGGTGTCGCCCCCTTTGTCAGGAAGAAGAGATGGAAGCCCAGAGGATTGTGGGAAAGAGGGGAAATGGAGGAAGGGTGAAAGGTCGTGGGAGAAGTGATTCAGACACCTTGCTCAGGAATGAAGTCCCAGGGGGACAGAGAGTGAGAGGAATAAACAAGCAGACGAGAGGCTTTCTGGGGGCCCGTGTGGAGTTTGGGGAGATCATCGTGTAGGGGCTGGGCAGTCATTACTAACAGTCTCCAACAGTTTCCGGTTTTCTCCCTTCCAGGCCCAGGCAGGATTGCGCTTCCCCGCCCCCTGGTGGCTGAGAGGGGCTACGTGACCACCGCTGGCCACAAGCTGAGTGGAAGCGATAGGTCACTTCTGGACAGGACGAAGTCATTCACAGGATTCCCCGCCCCCCCCACCCCCCACATGGTGACCCAGAATTCCCACAGGCCACCAAAGGGGGGCATAGAAGTTAAATGAGAGAGAGTCTGACTGATGTGAACAGGTTAACTTGACAAAGACAAGTTAAACCTGTAATCAAGGTAACTCAGGCTGGAAACCAAATGAGACTCAAGGTCAGGCTTCAGGGAGGCAAGGAGTGACACCAGACAGATTCCTAAAGGGACAGTGGCTTATTCCCTGGGAACATGATCTTAGCAAGAGGTATATCTGCCACAGGTTTCAGGAATGGGTGCCCAGTAACCGCCAGAGTTAAGAGCAGACAAACGTCCCTCAGCAGATAACAAGGAGCTGAGACCCCAACATGGGGCACCCCTCCTACTGTTCAGCTCCATGAGGGCAGGAGCCTGTCTGTAAACCCAAATACTGTCTTAGACAGAAGTAGGAGCAAGGAACTCTGAGCATCCCTGGAAGATGTTCTTCTGTTCAAAAGAGGCTATGAATCCAAAAGAGACAAGATTGCCTTATTTTGGGGGTAGTTCTATAATTTGGGCTACATGATAGACACAAACGACAACACTGTCTCCCTGGAGGTTGTTGACGACCCTGAAAACACGCTTGGTTTGTCCTGGTTTGTATCATCTAGTGCCTTAGGCTCTATGGGAAAACAGAAGACTCTAGTCTTGAAAAGGACCACTGAAGAATCAGAAAAGATGAGTTCTGTGCAATTCCATATGACAACTCTATGGCCCAGTCTACACAAACTCTGGGATTTGATGGTTTCTCCTCCCACATGCTACTAACATGCATTTTATTATTTTATTTATTTGTTTGGCCTTGCTCCATGGCATGTGAGATCTTGGTTCCCTGACCAGGGACTGAACCTAAGTCCCCTGTATTGGAAGCACGAGTCAACCATTGGATCCCAAGGAAGTCCCTACAATCGTGCATTTTAGAGGAGCTGTGATTTAATAAAGTTACATGGTTGTCAGGACAGTGCCACCCAGGCTTTAGTATGTGGGTGTACAGATGCTGTTACACTTGGCTTATTCATTGCACTCAACAACCACAGTGCATCTACAGGATCACTTGTTTAAAAAATAATAACAACAGAAAAAAAGTGGCTTCAAGAAAAAATGTGTATTGGCCTTAAATGGTCTAAAAATTTTTAGAAGCACAGACAAACAGAATGCAAAATCTGACATCCAGAGGCAAAAATTTCCCAGTACCTTCATATATCTATAAAAATTTAATTCATAAGCTCTTTTATGGCAATTTGAATT
The DNA here is from genome assembly GCF_023699985.2 of Odocoileus virginianus. Classification (NCBI taxonomy): domain Eukaryota; kingdom Metazoa; phylum Chordata; class Mammalia; order Artiodactyla; family Cervidae; genus Odocoileus; species Odocoileus virginianus. The sequence continues at coordinate 42,925,355 of NC_069702.1, forward strand.
GCTCAGACTAGTATTTGGGAATACTGACCAGGTCTACCAGGCTTCTAGCCTGTGAATAAATGATAGGAATATTTGAGAACTATGATTCTATGAAAAAATATGAGGGGAAAATTAATTATTATAAGATTTGCATCAGAAATTTTTGATGTAATATTCTGATTTATATCAGGAATTGACATACTTTTAGACATTTTAAATTATTATTCACTCTTTCCCTTATTTTTTAACTTTGTTATAACAAAGAATGAATTTTATATCATATCTTATTTGGGATACTGCAGAATCCAAATAATCAGACATTGCAGGTTATAAGAAAATGTTCACTATCTAATGCCCAAGTCTAAGCATTTTCCCCTAATGTAATCATACATATTTATTTTCTGCTAAAACCTATAGCATTAACTTGTACTAGTAAATGTACTTCCTAACTTGAAAAATAAGTATCTTAAAACTGAGAATAGTTCTAAAATTCTTAGTCATTCACTGTATTGGAACTTCAGACAAAAATCTTTCTTGGCTCCACCAAAATATATGTCTATTTTGAGGAAACGGGATCAATGTCTCAGTATGAGAAGGTGAAGAATTACAAAGAGAAAAGAAGACATCCAGTCATTTCAGCTTGTTTCCATCTACTTCCTGTTGGCAATACACAAATAGCAATCTGAAATGTCATTTTTGATCAAGCTAAATTTGAAGCAATCTCATTTGCGCTGTCACTGATGAGTGGCTTGCTGCAGTAGAGTGCATGAATTTCAGCATCTGGGCCATGAATAGAGTGGTTCCTCTTTCTGGGAATGACGGTTTATGCAAGCATTTTGGAAAACCAAAAAAGAACATGATACCATGCAGGGCCCTATGGGGCTCCTGGGCACAACTTTCTATGTCCCTCATTTTTTTGATTACAGGAAACAGCCTTCATTCAGCCTCTATGACCTCCCCTGAGTTCCAATGGGCAGATTCATGCAGTTGTTAATTAGGGAAGGGAGGGATGTGAGACCAGGAAGAAAGTCAAGAGCAGCCTTTGGACAAGGTCCTGTTTCCCCATCAACAGATATACACAACAATATCTTTGAGCTATTTTGCAGATGTTGAAGCTGCCTCGAGGTGGGAGAAGTTAACGATTAATGACAGTATGCTGCCCACAAGCCTGGAGACCCCAGGCCAGTTGGACCTGAAGGTTGACTCCATTTACCTCACCACCAAACCATCAGAAGAACGTCCATGAGCTGATCACATCCTCTTTGAACAACTGCTATAAAAACTCTCATTATCTCTCTGAAGTGTGGACACACGATTTAAAAAGCATTAGTCCCACTGTGGCCCCCTTTGCCTGGCAAAGTAATAAAGCTATCTTTTACCACTTCACCCCAAACTCTGTCTCTTATTCAATTCAGCACCAGTGTACAGAGAAACTGAGCAATCAGCCTCAAACAAAATGTGTGTGTGATGCTGTGCTTAGTCGTTCAGTTGTGTCCGACTCTTTGGGACCTCATGGACTATAGCCTGCCAGGCTCTTATGTCCATGGGGATTCTCCAGCCAAGAATGATAGGGGAAGCACACTGACTGAAACCACCCAGGCTGGCCAGGCACCATAGTAAACATTTGCATAAGTTGTTTTACAACAGGAGGTCCTGGTAAGGAACACAGAACTAATAAGCCACCACCAACAGGAAGAGTTTGGGAAAGGTCAAAAGGTGACACCATGTGTCCAACCACCTCCCGGAATCCTTCTTGCTGGCATCCATCTTGGCTGAGCAATGCGTGTGCCACCAGGAAGGACTCTGAGTCAGAATGATTGGCCAAAGACAACCCGGAAACTAATCCCATCACCATAAAATGGGAGGCTGCAAGCCACGTGACAGCAGTTCTCCCGGGTTCCCTCATCCTCCTGCTCTCCACCCAGGCACCGCCCTCCCCCAATAAAATCTCTTGCTTTATCAGCACATGTATCTCCTTGGAAAATTTAATTCTGAGTGTTAGACAAGAGCTGACTTTCGGGCCCTGGAAGGAGTCTCCCTTCCTACAAGAATGCTGGAGTGGGTTGCCATGCTCTCTTCCAGAGAATCTTCCCAACTCAGGGATCAGACCCAGGTCTCCAGGATTGCAGGCGGATTCTTTACCATCTGAGCCACCAGGGAAGCCCAAGAATACCGGTGTGGGTAGCCTATCCCCTTCTCCAGAGGATCTTTCCAACCCAGGAATTGAACTGGGATCTCCTGCATTGCAGGTGGATTCTTTATCAGCTGAGCCACCAGGGAAGCCCAAATGTGTGTATGCTTCCTTCTGAAAGTGAAAGTGGAGTTGCTCAGTCGTCTCCGACTCTTTGCGACCCCATGGACTGTAGCCCACCAGGCTCCTCTGTCCATGGGATTCTCCAGGCAAGAATACTGGAGTGGGTTGCCATTTCCTTTTCCAGGGAATCTTCCCGACCCAGGGATTGAACCCAGGTCTCCCGAATTGCAGGCAGGCGCTTTAACCTCTGAGCCACCAGGGAAGCCCATACTTCCTTCTAATCAACTTCAATTAGCTTCTGGTCAGAACCACACATGGAGAAGGCAATGGCATCCCACTCCAGTACTCTTGCCTGGAAAATCCCATGAATGGAGGAGCCTGGTGGGCTGTAGTCCATGGGGTTGCGAAGAGTCGGACATGGGACTTCACTTTTACTTTTTGCTTTCATGCATTGGAGAAGGAAATGGCAACCCACTCCAGTGTTCTTGCCTGGAGAATCCCAGGGACAGCGGAGCCTAGTGGGCTGCCGTCTAAGGGGTCGCACAGAGTTGGACACGACTGAAGCAACTTAGCAGCAGCAGCAGCAGTAGAACCACACATTTCACCATCACACCTGTGTTTACAGATCACATGACCAAAGAGAACACAGCGATGTTGGAAAGCAGCATCTGAAATGCTACAGAACCAGTCTGAGGAATAACAATAATTGTAAAAACAAAAGGCTATTTTTATATGCAAGATACAGAATGAAAGTCCAGCATGGTTTACCCTAAGATAGTCTTTGGTTTGGGTTTTGTTTTTTTAACTTTCGTCTGGAAAAACTTGGATAAACTGGATAAAGTTTCCTTAGGAGATTTTTTAGAAGAAAAGAATGAAGTCATATTGCTGCTGCTACTAAGTCTTTATATTGATCCAACATTCTTATTTAGAATATACAGATTTCAGCAATCTTATTTTTATGAGAAATATTTGGTAACATAATTCTAGGAAATATCAACTTAATATTAATGGAAACAAAAGCAGCCAATATGATTAGACTCTCTGCTTGAGTTCTGCCTGTCCCTGGAAACATGTGGATCTACCCTGACTTCTCTGCTCATCCCTCTCAATATCCTTCTCAGACCTCTTTTTTCTATTTATTGTAAAGTCTTCTCTAAGAAATAGTTTACTCCTTTTCATAAATTAATAGAAAACAAAATAAATACATAAATAAAATGTGAAAGCAAAAATATATATAAAATGAAAAACATTAAATGTGCAATAAATTCTAATAAATCAGTATTGTTATGTGTTGAATCAGTGATGTACTTTAAAGTCATCAGATACCTTCAATTTTGAATGTTTTGACTTTGGTTTATACAGGGGGTCAAATTTATAGATAGACAGATACACACTCACACAATCAAAAGTTATACATAGATTATTCTCTTATCACCTTTATGTATCAGGTAGATGAAGTGATGGGCTATTATGTATAAAGCTCTTGGTGGAAGCTGTAATATTGGAGGCATTTCTAATTCTAATGAACATTCTAGAAGTTCAGTGATTTCTGGGCAAAATAAGAAACTAGGAATGTAAGACAGGCCACCTTCTTTAAAACCTGTGAATATTATAACATAGACCAAGGGAATTTTAACCATATATCAGGGAGTCCAACATGATTTTCATTGCTAGATCATATACAAAATATTTTTTTAAAGATAAAACTACTATATATGAAGAATCATCATCATCACTATGCTCATTCTGCTCATCCACATTTTATACTATCCATATTTTACCTCATAGTAATCTAAAGTGAACTAATATGTTCTCCAGCATTCACCAAGGCAAAGGAAATGCCAAAAAAAGACTCCAAGATGCTGACTTTTAACAGAAAACACACATAAATAATCCCTTAGTAGGAATATTGATAAATTGTGCTATCTAAAGCATGCTTTAGAAATGGGTCTGAAATCAGGTGGTAGCATCTAGAAATATTTAGCAAAATCTACACTATATACAATCAGTGTAGCAACAACCATTAAAAAAAAAACACCTCATTAGCTGATTGCCACTCTCTTTAATTAATTTAAATATGCAAAGAGAGTAGTTTAAATATAGAAGATAAGCTTTGTACTTAGCATTTTATAATGATGGCTTATCATACTCTGAGTTATTAATTTTTTAATTAAATCTAATAGAAATAAGTTTATCTTAAACTTCAGAATTTTCCCTTCTAATGTTTATAAACTTTCCAGTGCTACCATACTGACAGTGCTAGAGTCCTGAATCAGAAACATATTCGACATATGCAAATTTGAAACACAACACACAAGCCCCTTGAGCTTCTTTAAACTAATTAAATATGGCTTATTTAGGTTTTACAATTTTAGGGTACCACTGGAAAGTTTATATGATAACCTGATATTAGAGTAACTATCAGACCAAAAATGGGTAATTTTAATTTAATTGATCTCATTGAAATCTAGATTATGGATGATGCTTTGAGGAGTAAATATCTGCCCATAAAATGCCTTTTCCTGGGCAAAGATGATGAAGGTAGGCAATTAACGGACATGCCTTCCCACCATGAGCTCAATGAATTTCTTCACCTGTTTTCTTACTTTTCCCTGCCCATTTATTGATCACTTACTGGGTTTTGGAATTTGATTCTTAAGGACACAGTAAATTCAAGCTAGAAAATCTTGAACGCTTAAATGTTAATCTTAGAAAATGTCAAAGAGGGAGAAACACAGTCAATCCCCTAGTAGTATCTCCAGAGTTTACAGCAGTGCTTCTACATGAGGCAGTTAATTTTAACTTTTACTTTCTGAATAAATCTTTCATTTAAAAAATCTATCTCTTAAAAAATATCAAAACATTTGAGCTTTATGTGTATGTATTCACGTGTTTAATCCACTGAATTAATATATGTGCAACAGAAAAAGTGATTTACTCAACAACATTCAAATAGCAAGAGTGGATGAATAACTCTCCAAAAAATTAAGTCACTAACTCCTTTCCCACTAATAGGAAGGGGATCTTTATTTTCAGTAGCAGCCTTCACCTGGTTTCCTCAGGCCAAGTCCGGGGATGAAGTCATTTTCCCACCATATCCTATGGCAGCTTCACATCTCACAGACATATGCAGTGGCCTATTGAGTTTTCCCCGGTGGCTGTGACCCTGGCTCTTCATGTGTTGTTTTAGTTATTCCTGACCAGCACACTTGATTAGTCACCCTTCTATAACCTGTTCTAAAACTAAAAAGTAGATGAACAAGCAAACAGTTGCAGACTCACCATCCCTGCGATTAAGACTTGCAAAGCCAGGGCCATGGCTACTAGACAGCTCTGAGGAACTGGTGAAGGAAGCCCGGGGCAAGGAGGATGCCAAAGGAGCATCACAGTTATCTGGGGGGAAAAACACCACATTCTGGTTAACACATTGATTGACGCTTCTCTGTCTTCTTCCTGTCTTCTTCCTTTTACTTTCATTTCCTTCTCATTCCCCTCCCACTCTCCATCTTTTTCATCCTTAATTCCTTTCCTTTAACCAACAGGCTAGGAAAGCGCTAGAGCCTGTGGTAAACATTAGTCTTGATCAGAGGTTTATTAGTAAACCTTTAACATCTTGGTAGAATTTGTCACTTACCCATGGTGTATATTGTTCCTCCTGCCAAGCAAGAGACTTGGGTTAGATCTCTCAGTCAGGAAGATCCCCTGGAGGAGGAAATGGCAACCCACTCCAGTATTCTGCCTGGCAAATGCCATGGACAGAGGAGTTACAATCCATGGAGTCATTAAAGAGTCAGATATGACTGAACTAGACAACAAAAACACTGGTGTAAATACTTATACTGTGGCCAATTCAAGGCTATCAATGTGATGTCACTAATCATGGAGTTGAAAAGAGAATGCATGTATTACATCATTATATGGCATTTTCACCACACAGATTCAAGGTATGTAAATAACCTCAAGAGATTAGATAAGAGTAAGATGCCATAAAATGAAGTGGCAAACACCCTCTTCCAACAACACGAGAAGACTCTACACGTGGACATCACCAGATGGTCGACACTAAAATCAGATTGATTATATCCTTTGCAGCCAAAGATGGAGAAGCTCTATACAGTCAGCAAAAACAAGACCGGGAGCTGACTGTGGCTCAGAACACAAACTCCTTATTGCCAAATTAGACTTAAATTGAAAAAAGTATGGAAAACCACTAGACCATTCAGATGTGACCTAAATCAAATCCCTTATGATTGCGCAGTGGAAGTGAGAAATAGATTTAAGGGGCTAGATCTGATAGACAGAGTGCCTGATGAACTATGGATGGAGGCTCATGACATTGTACAGGAGACAGGGATCAAGACCATCCCCAAGAGAACGAAATGCAAAAAAGGCAAAATGGCTGTCTGAGGGGGCCTTACAAATAGCTGTGAAAAGAAGAGAAGCCAAAAGCAAAGGAGAAAAGGAAAGATATACCCATTTGAATGCAGAGTTACAGAGAATAGCAAGGAAAGAGAAAAAAGCCTTTCTCAGTAATCAATGCAAAGAAATAGAGGAAAACAATAGAATGGGAAAGACTAGAGATCTCTTCAAGGAAATTAGAGATACCAAGGGAATATTTCAGGCAAGTCAGTTCAGTTCAGTCGCTTAGTCGTGTCCGACTGTTTGTGACGCCATGAATCACAGCACGCCACGCCTCCCTGTCCATCACCAACTCCCGGAGTTTACTCAAACTCATGCCCATTGAGTCGGTGATGCCATCCAGCCATCTCATCCTCTATAGCCCCCTTCTCCTCCTGCCTCTAACCCCTCCCAGCATCAGGGTCTTTTCCAATTAGTCAACTCTTCGCATGAGGTAGACAAAGTACTAGAGTTTCAGCTTCAGCATCAGTCCTTCCAATGAACACCCAGGACTGATCTCCTTGAGGATGGACTGGTTGGAGCTCCTTGCAGTCCAAGGGACTCTCAAGAGTCTTCTCCAACACCACAGTTCAAAAGCATCAATTTTTCGGTGCTCAGCATTCTTCACAGTCCAACTCTCACATCCATACATGACCACTGGAAAAACCATAGCCTTGACTAGAGGGACATTTGTTGCCAAAGTAATTTCTCTGATTTTTAATATGCTGTCTAGGTTGGTCATAACTTTCCTTCCAAGGAGTAAGCGTCTTTTAATTTTATGGCTGCAATCACCATCTGCAGTGATTTTGGAGCCCAAAAAAATGAAGTCTGACACGGTTTCCCCATCTATTTCCCATGAGGTGATGGGACCAGATGCCATGATCTTAGTTTTCTGAATGTTGAGATTTAAGCCAACTTTTTCACTCTCCTCTTTCACTTTCATCAAGAGGCTCTTTAGTTCCTCTTCACTCTCTGCCATAAAGGTGGTGTCATCTGCATATCTGAGGTTATTGATATTTCTCCCAGCAATCTTAATTCCAGTTTGTGCTTCTTCCAGCCCAGCATTTCTCATGATGTACTCTGCATATAAGTTAAATAATCAGGGTGACAATATACAGCCTTGATGTACTCCTTTTCCTATTTGGAACCAGTCTGTTGTTCTATGTCCAGTTCTAACTGTTGCTTCCTGACCTGCATACAGGTTTCTCAAGAAAACCACTAGACCATTCAGGTATGACTTAAATCATATCCCTTTTGACTATACAGTAGAAGTGAGAAATAGATTTAAGGGACTAGATCTGATAGACAGAGAGCCTGATGAACTACAGACAGAGGTTCGTGACATTGTACAGGAGACAGGGATCAAGACCATACCCAAGGAAAAGAAATGCAAAAAGGCAAAATGGTTGTCTGAGGAGGCCTTACAAATATCTGTGAAAAGAAGAGAAGTGAAAAGTAAAGGAGAAAAGGAAAGATATTCCCATTTGAATGCAGAGTTCCAAAGAATAGCCAGGAGAGATAAGAAAGAAAGCCTTCCTCAGCGATCAATGCAAAGAAATAGAGGAAAACAATAGAATGGGAAAAACGAGAGATCTCTTCAAGAAAATTAGAGATATCAAGGGAACATTTCAGGCAAAGATGGGCTCAATAAAGGACAGAAATGGTATGGGCCTAACAGAAGCAGAAGATATTAAGAAGAAGTGGCAAGAATACACAGAAGAACTGTACAAAAAAGATCTTCACAACCCAGATAATCACAATGGTGTGATCACTCACCTAGAGCCAGACATCCTGGAATGTGAAGTCAAGTGGGCCTTAGAAAGCATCACTACGATCAAAGCTACTGGAGGTGATGGAATTCCAGTTGAGCTATTTCAAATCCTGAAAGATGATGCTGTGAAAGTGCTGCACTCAATATGCCAGCAAATTTGGAAAACTCAGTAGTGGCCACAGGGCTGAAAAGGGTCAGTTTTCATTCCAATCCCTAAGAAAGGCAATGCCAAAGAATGCTCAAACTACCGCACAATTGTACTCATCTCACACGCTAGTAAAGTAATGCTCAAAATTCTCCAAGCCAGGCTACAGCAGTACATGAACCGAGAACTTCCAGATGTTCAAGCTGGTTTTAGAAAAGGCTGAGGAACCAGAGATCAAATTGCCAATATCCGCTGGATCATCGAAAAAGCAAGAGATTTCCAGAAAAACATCTATTTCTGTTTTATTGACTATGCCAAAGCCTTCAACTGTGTGGATCACAATAAACTGTGGAAAATTCTGAAAGAGATGGGAATAACAGACCACCTGACCTGCCTCCTGAGAAATCTGTATGCAGTCAGGAAGCAACAGTTAGAACTGGACATGGAACAACAGACTGGTTCCAAATAGGAAAAGGAGTACATCAAGGCTGTATATTGTCACCCTGCTTATTTAACTTATATGCAGAGTACATCATGAGAAATGCTGGGCTGGAGGAAGCACAAGCTGGAATCAAGATTGCCGGGAGAAATATCAATAACCTCAGATATGCAGATGACACCACCCTTATGGCAGAAAGTGAAGAAGAACTAAAGAGCCTCTTGATGAAAGTGAAAGAGGAGAGTGAAAAAGTTGACTTACAACTCAACATTCAGAAAACTAAGATCATGGCTTCTGGTCCCATCACTTCATGGGAAATAGATGGGGAACAATGGAAACAGTGAGAGACTTTATTTTTTTGTGCTCCAAAATCACTGCAGATGGTGACTGCAGCCATGAAATTAAAAGATGCCTACTCCTTGGAAAGAAGGCTATGACCAACCTAGACAGCATATTAAAAATCAGAGACATTACTTTGCCAACAAAGGTCTGTCTAATCAAGGCTATGGTTTTTCTAGTGGTCATGTATGGATGTGAGAGTTGGACTGTGAAGGAAGCTGAGTGTTGAAGAATTGATGCTTTTGAACTGTGGTGTTGGAGAAGACTCTTGAGAGTCCCTTGGACTGCAAGGAGATCCAACCAGTCCATCCTCAAGGAGATCAGTGCTGGGTTTTCATTGGAAGGACTGATGTTGAAGCTGAAACTCCAATACTTTGGCCACCTCATTGGAAGAACTGACTCATTTGAAAAGACCCTGATGTTGGGAAAGATGAAGGTGGGGTGAGAAGGGGATGACCAGGGATGAGATGGTTGGATGGCATCACTGACTCAATGGACATGAGTTTGAGTAAGCTCCAGGAGCTGGTGATGGACAGGGAGGCCTGGCATGCCTCATGGGGTCACAAAGAGTTGGAGATGACTGAGTGACTGAACTGAACTAAACTGAAGATGCCATAAAATAAAGTAGTGTATGTCAAAATTTCAGAATGCATTACTTTGTTTTTATATGATTTACTTTATTATGCTAATTTATAAATTACTAAATTAATAAGTAATTTAATTTTATAATGATTGTATTTTCATACAAAATTCACTGAAAATTAATGATTAGGTCTTCATAGCTGCTAAAAATTGGCTCCAGCACAATACTCAATGGGAAAATATTAAAAGTACTTCCTTGAAAGTCAGAAAGAACACCTTAACCACTGTTTCTATTGAACACTGCACTAAAAGTCCTATTAGGACATAAAAGAAAATTTAAAAAATAAAAGCACAAAATTGGCGGGAAAAAAGGAACTTTTATCATTTCCAGATGTTATATAGGCTGAAATTCTGAAAGTCATGGGCTAGCTTCATAGTTCCTTATACAAAAGCTGATTACATTTCTAAACTTATTCATAGTTAGAAAATCAATTAAATAGAACAGCAAATGGTAACAAAACATACAAAATACCTAAGAATGAATGTTACAGAGTTTGCAGGACATTTATGGAGATTATGATAAAAATTGTACTAAAAGACATTAAAGAATAACTGCATAAGCTCAGACTACAATGATCGCAAATAGGAAGACAGCATTTCTAAGATATCAGTTTTCCCTAGTTTGAACTGAAGACTCATTAGAAGGTCAATCAAAAGCCCAGGGGGGGTTTTCATAGAACTTGAAACACTGAACCACACAGTTCAAGGGTTCTTAAGAACATGCAGTATAGATATACAGTATATATAGATATATAGTATAGATATAGCAGGTCTGTTGAAATGAATAGAAAAAATTGCATCTTTATTTTAACTAACCTCTAGCTAAATGTTAGCATATTCTTCAATCACAAGTGTAGACAAGAGACTGTATTCACTAGGTCTATGCATCTGTTGCCAACGTAAGTTACAGATACCTAGAAATATTGTTTACGGTCCTCCTTACTTCAAAATAACAGTATTGATTAAAATCACCACAGATCTTTTTATTTAATGCTCTAATAATTAAGAAGACATATTATAATTTCTAATATATTGATATCAGCATCTCAATATAACTATTTACTTTGTAACCAGATGTGTACATTACACACATTTACAAGCATTGCTCTGAAAAGAGGTCACAGCTTCAGCAAAGTGCAGAAGGATCCATGGCACGAAGAAGAGCAAAGAATCTCCCAAAGTGAGTGTGTGCATTAAAGGTACAAAGCTATTGAGATATTACTGGGACATCATTATTACTGGTACATTTTTCAGAAAATTCCAGAAGATGGGGACCATGCACAATCCATAGTCAGCTCTGCTAACTCAAATGTTAACATGACAGTTTCTCAGGGGGGACAGCCTGTTGAGACGGAGCCTGTATCATTTCCCCCTTTAAATAATGGAATTCCTAGGGTCTAAGCAACCTCCTCAAAGTCACAAAGCTGTTTGAGGGTAAGTGAGGAATATTTCCATCAACTTCTTACCTCGGCAAGCCTGCTCCTTTCCCAGCTTCCACCTCACCCCAGCACAGCTTTCTTTCTAAGTCTGGACAGATGCTCCCCACTTAGGCACATCTTTCTCATCTCACCATTTTGGGATCTCTCCTTACTGGACTGAAAACTTACTGAGGACCAAGTGTGGATTCTGGAGCCAGATGGGGTGTGGGTTTGGCATTTACCAAGCTGCCTACTGTTGGGATGTCAGTGGCCTTCCCTAAGCTTCAGTTATATCATCTGTACAATGAAGATGTTACACAGCTGGGAAAAAGGAAATCATAGAACGACAGAGTTTCTATGAGGACTAAAGTATTTGTTTTTATTACTTTCAGTATGGTAACACAAGTCATCAAATAAACTTCTTCAAAATAGTCTATAAGCATATTTTCTCCATAGAGAGATATAGAAGGCGGCATTCACAGTTCCAAGTCACATTTTCATTTTTTATTATTTCTTCAAAAGAAACCACATGAATCTTAGTCTTTTTAAAAAAGAGTGAGATATAATCATTTTGTGATGCAATATTTGTTTTTGAGAAGCAAGTTTAAAAGTAATAGCTTTCTTTACAACCCTAATTGTTCCAATTCAATTTCACAGTCAAATCTGAGAATGCACATGATCAAAAACATGACCATGTCCCACTACACAGAAGAGCAACTCTGTATATGCTTTCTGTGCATCCACTGTGTTTCCAAGTAAATTATATTCAACAGCGTGAAGGCTCAGATGCCATCCAATATCTCCCTAACTATTATTTTCTACCTGAAATGTCTATATTTTATGCTATAATTCCTGGGGACAAAGTTGTAAAGACCCAATTTAATTTTTTCTGGAATCATAAAAAATATTTGATTTCCACTGACTATCATTCTTATCAATATTCTGATAAATACTGTTTCTATCCCCCAATAAGGGTGAATCCTGAAATGCTTCAAAGCAACAAGAATTATTCATAAACAATTGTTTTTAACAAATGAGATAGCAAAACAATTGATAAGTACAACTATTTACCACCTAAGCAGGAAAAAAGAAGTGAGTACAAGTAATAAACTTATAAGAACTAACAAGTGAAAATAGATAATATACAGTTAAATAGGCTAAAAGTAAGTTTATTTCTCTTCATCATAACCACTCGTAATAATGACCACTTTGTAATACCCAGGAATACTCCCTGGAATGAAAAAGACAGTGTGGTGTGCTTAATCCACATAACTGGGGTTCCATTTTCATGCAGACTCCCAAGCCAAGTCTTCACTACTTTGGACTCCAGTTCTGAACGTAGCCAACTGTTCTGGGGGCACTGGCCAATTTCTCACCCTCAGCTACAAACACAGCGCAGGGGAGGTGATGACCCCTAGGAATCCACAGGATGTTCTAAGCTTATAAGACTGGCACGCAGGACACTCTAGGGACGCTTGCATAATTTCCCAGCTTCAGTTCATTTGCCACCACCCTCACTTGCTCCCAAAAATATGTGCTGCAGCAGGGCCCAGTGTGTTCATATCTGCAGCTACCCAATGTGGGTTTGCCTTTTGGCACCTCTCTGCATGCCATGAGCTTGCATAACTACACTAGATCCAGCTGTTTAATTTCATGACCCTCAATGCCCACTCTGATGGGAAATAGGGTGGAGGACAGCAGAGGTGATTTCTAATTTCTTGCTTTTTCCAATAAGTTATGCATTCTAATAGTAGAGCATTCTTGGTGGCTCAGACAGTAAAGATTATGCTTGCAGTGCAGAAGACCTGGGTTCCTTCTCTGGGTTGGGAAGATCCTCTGGAGAACGGAATGGTCACCCACTCCAGTATTCTTGCCTGGAAAATTCCATAGACAGAGGAGCATGGTGAGCTACAGTTCATGGGATCACAAAGAGTCAGACACAACTGAGCAACTAGCACTTTCACTTTTCTAATAGTAGAACAAATTTATATATTTGCCAGAACAGTCAGAAAGGGAGCATTAGATCATGTTCCTGGTTAATTTATTTCACACGTGCATATGCATTATGACTAGACATTAGAAGAGTCCAAAGGTAAGCACTTTTATTTTTACTTCTTTGTTGTTCAGTCCCTCAGTCGTGTCTGACTCTGCGATCCCATGGACTACAGCATAACAGACTGCCCTGCCCTTCACCATCTCCTGGAGCTTGTTCAAACTCACGTCCATTGAGTCAGTGATGCCATCCTCCTGCTTCCAACCTTTCCCAGCATCAGGGTCTTTTCTAATGAGTCTGCTCTTCCCATCAGGTGGCCAAAGTATTGGAGATTCAGCTTCAGTATCGGTCCTTCAATTACAAATAAATATTCTTTCCCTCCTCAATTTTGCATCATAATCATTTCATCAAGTCATAAAAACTCCTTTCTTTAATGAAGACTCTTGCTTATCAGTTCAGTTCAGTTCAGTCGCTCAGTTGTCTGACTCTTTGCCACCCCACGGACAAGATCACTCCAGGTCTCCCTGACCATCACCAACTCACAGAGCCTACTCAAACTCATGTCCATTGAGTCAGTGATGCAATCCAGCCATCTTATCCTCTGTCATCCCCTTCTCCTTCTGCCCTCAATCTTTCCCAGCATCAGGGTCTTTTCCAGTGAGTCAGCTCTTCGCATCAGGTGGCCAAAGTACTGGAGTTTCAGATTCAACATCAGTGCTTCCAATGAACACCCAGGACTGATCTCCTTTAGGATGGACTGGGTGGACCTCCTTGCAGTCCAAGGGACTCTCAAGAGTCTTCTCCAACACCACAGTTCAAAAGCATCAATTCTTCGGCACTCAGCTTTCTTTATAGTCCAACTCTCACATCCATACATGACTACTGGAAAAACCATAGCCTTGACTAGATGGAACTTTGTTGGCAAAGTAATGTCTCTACTTTTTAATATGCTATCTAGGTTGGTCATAACTTTCCTTCCAATGAGTAAGCATCTTTTAATTTCATGGCTGCAGCCACCATCTGCAGTGATTTTGGAGCCCCCAAAAATAAAGTCTGTCACTGTTTCCATTGTTTCCCCATCTATTTGGCATGAAGTGAAGGGACCACATGCCATGATCTTAGTTTTCTGAATGTTGAGTTTTAAGCCAACTTGTCCACTCTCCTCTTTCACTTTCATCAAGAGGCTCTTTAGTTCCTCTTCACTTTCTGCCATAAGGGTGGTGTCATCTGCATATCTGAGGTTATTGATATTTCTCCCGGCAATCTTGATTCCAGCTTGTGCTTCTTCCAGCCCAGCGTTTCTCATGATGTACTCTGAATATAAGTTAAATAATCAGGGTAATAATATACTGCCTTGACATACTCCTTTTCCTAATGGGAACCAGTCTGTTGTTCCATGTCCAGTTCTAACTGTTGCTTCCTGGCCTGCATACAGATTTCTCAAGAGGTGGGTCAGGTGGTCTGGTATTCCTAGCTCTTTCAGACAGTTTATTGTGATCCACACAGTCAAAGGCTTTGGCATAGTCAATAAAGCAGCTGTAGATGTGTTTTGGAACTCTCTTGCTTTTTCAATGATCCAGCGGATGTTGGCAATTTCATCTCTGGTTCCTCTAACTTTTCTAAATCCAGCTTGAACATCTGGAAGTTCATGGTTCATGTACTGCTGAAGCCTGACTTAAAGAATTTTGAGCATTATTTTACTAGCATGTGAGATGAGTGCAATTGTGTGGTGGTTTGAGCATTCTTTGGCATTTCCTTTCTTTGGGATTGTAATGAAGACTCACCTTTTCCAGTCCTGTGGCCACTGCTGAGTTTTCCAAATTTGCTGACATATTGAGTGCAGCACTTTCACAACATCATCTTTCAGGATTTGAAAAAGCTCAACTGAAATTCCATCACCTCCACTAGCTTTGTTCGTAGTGATGCTTCCTAAGGCCCACTTGACTTCCCATTCCAGGATGTCTGGCTCTAGGTGCGTGATCACACCATCGTGATTATCTGGGTCATGAAGATCTTTTTTGTACAGTTCTTCTGTGTATTCTTGCCACCTCTTCTTAATATCTTCTGCTTCTGTTAGGTCTGTACCATTTCTGTCCTTTATTGAGCCCATCTTTGCATGAAATGTTCCCTTGATAGCTCTCATTTTCCTGAAGAGATCTCTAGTCTTTTCCATCCTATTGTTTTCCTCTATTTCTTTGCATTGATCGCTGAGGAAGGCTTTCTTTTCTCTCCTTGCTATTCTTTGGAACTCTGCATTCAAATGGGTATATCTTTCCTTTTCTCCTTTGCTTTTGGCTTCTCTTATTTTCACCGCTATTTGTAAGGCCTCCTCAGATGGCCATTTTGCTTTTTTGCATTTCTTTTTCTTGGGGATGGTCTTGATCCCTGTCTCCTGTACCATGTCACAAAACTCCATCCATAGTTCATCAGACTCTCTGTCTATCAGATCTAGTCCCTTAAATCTATTTCTCAATTCCACTGTATAATCATGAGGCATTTGATTTAGCTCATACCTGAATGGTCTAGTGGTTTTCCCTACTGTCTTCAATTTAAGTCTGAATTTGGCAATAAGGAGTTGGAGTGGTGATTGACAGAGAGGCTGAGAGGTCATACCCCATGACCAACATAGGCAGCAGTGGCTAAGCTTTGCTGGAGTAGCCCCACATCCAAGGTAAGAGAAATCCCAGTAAGACTGTAGGCACTGAGAGAGGGCATCAGAGTGCAGACAGAGTGAAACCACAATCACAGAAAACTAACCAATCTGATCACAGGATCACAGCCTTGTCTAACTCAGTGAAACTAAGCCATGCCATGTAGGGCCACCCAAGAAGGACACTTCATGGTGGAGAGGTCTGACAAGAATGTGGTCCACTGGAGAAGGGAATGGCAAACCACTTCAGTATTCTTGGCTTAAGAGCCCCATGAACAGTATGAAATGGCGGAAAGACAGGACACTGAACGATGAACTCCCCAGGTCATTAGGTGGCCAATATGCTACTGGAGATCAGTGGAGAACTAACTCCAGAAAGAATGAAGAGATGGAGCCAAAGCATAAACAACACCCAGCTGTGGATGGGACTGGTGATAGAAGCAAGGTCTGATGCTGTAAAGAGCAATAATGCACAGGAACCTGGACTGTTAGGTGTACGAATCAAGGCAAATTGGAAGTGGTCAAACAGGAGACAGTAAGAGTGACCGTCGACATTTTAGGAATCAGTGAACTAAAATGGACTGGAATGGGTGAATGTAACTCAGATGACCATTATATCTTCTACTGTGGGCAAGAATCCCTTAGAAGAAATGGAGTAGCCATCATAGTCAACAAAAGAGTCTGAAATGCAGTACTTGGAATGAATTAAAAAATGACAGAATGATCTCTGTTCATTTCCAAAGGCAAACCACTGCATATCATGGTAATCCAAGTCTATGCCCTGACCAGTAATGCTGAAGAAGCTGAAGTTGAATGGTTCTATGAAGATCTACAAGACCTTTTAGAACTAACACCCAAAAAAGATGTTCTTTTCATTACAGGGAACTGGAATGCAAAAGTAGGAAGTCAAGAAACACCTGGAGTTACAGGCAAATTTGGCCTTGGAGTACAGAATGAAGCAGGGCAAAGGTTAATAGAGTTTTGCCAAGAGAACACACTGGTCATAGCAAACACCCTCTTCCAACAACACAAGAGAAGACTCTACACATGGACATCACCAGATGGCCAACACCGAAATCAAACTGATTATATTCTTTGCAGCCAAAGATAGAGAAGCTCTATACAGTCAGCAAAACACTACCAGGAAGTGACTGTGGCTCAGATCATGAATTCCTTGTTGCCATTTATATTAGCACCTAAAATAAAAATACTCAGGTATAAACCTATCAAAATATGTATTAGATCTATTTGAGGAAGGGCTTCCCTAGTGTCTCAGATGGTAAAAATCCACTTGCAATGCAGAAGACCTGGGCTCAATCCCTGGGTCATGAAGTCCCCTGGAGAAGGAAGGTATTCTTGCCTGCAGAATTCCATGGACAGAGTAGCCTGGCTGGCTACAGTCCATGAGGTCACAAATGACTCATGTCATTTGTCACACTTGACTGAGTGACTAAAACAACAACACAATTTGACAAAAACTATAAGATTCTGATGAATGAAATCAAAGAAAAGCTAAATATCAATAAATGAAGAGATACTCAATGTTCATGGACAATAATACTCAATATTGTCAAGATTTCAATTTTTTCCAATTTGATCATAGAGTCAAGGCAATCTCAGTCAAAATTCTAGCAAATTATTTTGTGGATATCACCAAATCTATTCTAAACTTTGTGTGATGAGGCAAAAGACACAGAATAGTAAACACAATATTAAAGAAGAACATGAAGAAGTTGTATGAATGATGCTACCTGATTTTAAGACTTACCATCAAGTTACAGCAGTCAAGACAGGATCTTGGCAAAAGAACTGACAAATAGAAACAGAATAGAGAACCCAGAAGTAGATCTAGAGAAATATAATCAATGGACCTTTGCCAAAGGAGCAAAGGCAACACAACAGAGTAAAGATAGTCTTTTCAACAAATGGTACTGGAACAAATGGACTTCCGTAAGCAAAAACATGAATCCAGACACAGACTTTTCACCTCTAAAAAATTAATTCAAAAGAGATCACAGATATAACTGTAAAGCACAAAGCTATAAAAATCCTTGAAGGTAACATAGGAGAAAATCTAGATGAAAGTGTGTTCTGCAAAGATTTTGCAAATACAAAGGCACAATCCATGAAAAAAAATTGATAAGATGGACTTTATTAAAATTAAAAATGCCTGCTCTGCAGAAGACACTGTCAACAGAAATAAAACACAAGCCAAAAGATGGGAGAAAATATTTGCAAAAGATACATCTGACAAAGGACTGTTGTCCAAATTATGCAAAGAACTCAAACTCAACAATAAGAAAACAAACAAATCCATCTAAAATGGTCCAAAAGTGACTTTAACAGACATTTCACCGAAGAAGACACACAGATGACAAAGAAGCATATGAAAAGATGCTCCATGTTCTATGTCTTCAGAGAAATGCAAATTAAAACAACAATAAGATACCACTGCACTCCTATGAAAATGGTCAGAATCTGGAACACTAATGACACCAAATGCTGGTGAGGATGTAGAGAAATAAAAACTCTCATTTATTCCTGGGGGGAAGCAAAATGGGAAGCCTTTTTGGAAGACCATGTGGCCAAGTTTTTACAATACTCAACATATTCCTACCATGCAATGTAAAACATCCTCCTTGGTATTTACTCTAAATCATTGAACAGTCATGTCTACACTAAAACATGCACAAAAATGTTTGTAGCAGCTTTAGCCATTCAGCTCTAACATTTGGAAGTAACCAAGACATCATTTAGTAGGGAATGGATAAACATACTGTAGTACATCCATACAGTGAAATATCAGTAACAAAAAGAAATGATCCATCAATGCATGAAAGGACACAGGAGAAACTTAAATGCATATTACTAAGTGAAAGAAACCAGTCTTAAAAGCATGAGAAATGTAAGAGTTTAGCTATATGATATCCTAGAAAAACCAACAGTATGGAGCACCTAAAATGATGAGTGGTTGCCAGTGTTTAGATGGGAAGAGAAATGAATAGGAGCATGAGGGATTTTTTTTTAGAGCAGTAAAACTATTCTGTACAATAAGGTAACACTGGATACATGAAATTATACATTTGTTCCACAGAATGTACAACAATAAGAATAAACCATAAAGTATGGACTTGGGGAGATTATCACATGTTAGTGTAGGTCCATCAATTATAAAAAAATGCACCACTCTGAGAAGGACGCTGATAACAGAGGGGCTAAGCATGTGTGAGGGAAGGAGCTATTGGGGAAATCTCTGTACTTTCTCTTCAATTTTACATAAGCCTAAATTTGCTCTAAAAAATAAAGCTTTTTTTTTTTTTTTTTTTTTAAGGACAGGGGAGCTTTCTCTTTATCAAGATCCCTGAGACTTCACTTAAAAATAAAAGTCACGATTGACCTATCCGGCCCACCCTCTCCTCCTCCCGCAAGTCTGTTATCCGCGTTTCCATGGCCACTGCTGCTCTGCAGTCCATTAGCGCCATCCCTCTGGATTCCGTATACATGCACTGATATATGATATTTGTCTTTCTCTTTCTGACTTACTTCAGTCTGTATAACAGGCTCCAGGTTCATCCACCTCATTAGGACTGAGTCAAATGTGTTCCTTTTTATGGCTAATATTCCATTGTGTGCATACACCGCAGCTTCCTTATCCATTCATCCATCAAGTGGGTGGGCGGTTCAAGAGGGAGAAAACATATTTATATCTATGGCTGATTCATGTTACTATATGGCAAAATGTCAACACTATTGTAAAGCAATTATCCTCCAATTAAAAATAAATTAATTTAAAAATAAAGACTATATTCAAATAACTCACTGAGAAAAGAGATACCATTTCCATTGCTTTTTTTGTTTCTGTGTTATATATCCAGGAGACTTTTTATAAAACTTAGTTCTTGCTCTTAGCCTGGCAACTGAAAGAATCCAGTATATCCCTTCATGGTTTTAAAATTATGCAAGATGGTGTGACTCTATCAACCTTCAGATGAATCAAATACCTGGAGAGAGAATGGTTCCAGTTTTCATGGATTGTCCTCTTCAGCACCCTAAGCAGCCAAAGATTTAAACCTGCTTGAAAGGTCAGTTTTAATTATCTCAATAATTATTCACCCATGGCCACTGAAAAATTGTATTCGACAAAAAGAACAGATTCCCAATGATGGGAGTGGTTCTAAAATTACAACTGGTGCCAGTTTAATGAATCAACTTGTTTCTCATACAGGATCAGCAATTAAAAAAATATATATATATCTTTATTTCTTCAGCTTCTATCACAATGCCTGGTACATGGTAGGCATTTGATAAATGTTTGCTGAATTAAATTGATCACAAGTCTGAGAGAACTTTCTTAAATCTCCATATCTAAGTTATATTTCAATCCTGACATATATTGAGCTTAAAACATTGAAACAGCCAAGCTCATCCTAACAGAAAATTCATGCGGCCTTAATGTCCATGGAGGTGGGGTAGGTGTGTGACAGTGGGGCCCAGGAAAATATAGATAGAGAAGTGAGATCTAACTAATAGGAAGGGACTGCCAACAAAGCATTTATTTTAAAAGACATTCTTGTTCCTGCTTAAGTAGGGCATGTCAGTAAAATTTAACAGTCCACCACACTCAGATATTTTTCAGAAAGAATTCACAAATGGAAAGATTAGAACATATCTGCATTAGAAGTCACATCTCTAGATTTATCAAGATTGTAAAATGCTGTGCAATAAATTTCAAGGGAGAAACAGACACAGTAGTTTTTCGGACCATGAAAGTGCCCAAGGGATAATTCCCCACTTCTGCCCCTGAGATTCTGATTTGTGAGAGGATTTCATTTGAGTTCCACCAAAACAGAGTATTTGAGCCACAATTTATGATACTTGTGTACTTAAGGCAAATACACTCTGTTCTTCAGAGAAGGGAATGTACACTGCTTGGGGGCCGAAGCTGGGAAATCTCTGCAGTGGATGAAAACCTCAATGGTTCCTGAAAAGACCATCAATGTGACCACCAGGATGATACTGCAGTGTTCATATGAGTAGCCCTGGCACCTGTACTGTGTTTTGTGGTTATTAAACTAGAATTGGAGACCTGGGCAGTGTAAAAGACACACATTCAGAAATCTGAAACCTTATCAAGATTCTGTCTAGAAGGATGCACTTGGGAAACTCAGCTGTCGATTCACATTAGTAATGATATTACATTAAATGTGTAGTTTTAAAAGATGTTAACTATCTGTAGCTCATTAACTAGAGAACTTCCTTGCTTGCATAGAAACCTGAAATGTCCACTTAAGGAGCAAAGTCTCATATTTCACAAACTTTATTCAAATTATTGAAATAGTCACAGAGCAATAAAATATGCAATTCTGAAGTGATGTCAGTATCATGGAGAAGGAAATGGCAACCCACTACAGTATTCTTGACTAGAAAATCCCTGGACAGAGGAGCCTGGAAGGCTGCAGTCCACGGGGTTGCCAAAGAGTCAAACATGACTGAGCAGCTAAACAGCAGCAGTATCATGGCACTGATGCGGAATCATTCCTTTTTTTATTTTTCCCTCTCTCCTTTGATTTATAATGAAGAGGACATCCATAACCAGAGCGGGGGAGGACCTTTGCACCGCATGCATGGACAGCCAAGAGCTCATCCATCTGTGCCCCAAAGAGGGTGGACTGGACCGTGGAGTAGGCAGCTGAGTGAGGGAAGCAGCAGGAGCTAGGGGCAGGAGGCGGAGACAGTAGGAAAGGAGGTGGCTCCTCTGGCACAGAGCAAGCACAGCCTTTCTGCCGGAAGGGATGGAGCGTGAAGGCAGTAAGTGGGAGTCTGCCCAGCCACATGTATCCCCGCTGGAGGGACCAGTTGCTCTCTGTAAGGAAAGACTCCAGTGAATGCAGAAAGAAAGCTTAGTGAATAGACAACTGAAGGAAAGTTTCTCTGGCTGTCTGCTCTTGGAGGCAAGAGGATCACCCAAGGGCATCTGGGGCTCCCCTCAAATTGAGGCTATCTCTACCAGAACCCGGGCATTCACAAAGCCCTGTGCTAACTATTCACATCTCTCTCACTCCCCATTTGCCACCATGCTTTGCTTTTGTTGTTGTTGTTGTTTTTAACTGTGTGAATTCCTAATCTTAGAAGCTGCTGGTTAACTTTGGTGGTTGTTGTTAAGTCGCTCACTTGTGTCTGACTCTTTGTGACCCCGGGGACTGCAGCACGCCAGGCTCCTCCGCCCTCCACTACCTCTCAGAGTTTGCTCAGATTCATGTCCATTGAGTCTGTGATGCTATTTAACCATTCTTTTGCCTTCAATCTTTCCCAGGATCAGGGTCTTTTCCAATGAATCAGCTCTTTGCCTCAGGTGGCCAAAGTGCTGGAGCTTCAGCTTCGGCATCAGTCCTTCCAGTGACTACTCAGAGTTGATTTCCTTTGGAATTGACTAGTTTGATCTCCCTGTTGTCCAAGAGACTCTCAAGAGTCTTCTCCAGCACCACAATTCGAAAGCATCAACTCTTCAGCACCCAGCCTTCTTTATGATCCAACTCTCACATCTGTACATAATTACTGGAAAACCAAAGTTTGGACTATATGGACCTTTGTCAGCAAAGTGATGACTCTGACTTTTAATACACTGTCTAGGTTCGTCATACCTTTCCTTCCGAGGAGCAAGTGTCTTTTAATTTCATGGCTGCAGTCACTGTCCACAGTGATTTTGGAGCCCAAGAAAACAAAATCTATCACTTCTTCCACTTTTTCCCCTTCTATTTGCCATGAAGTGATAGGACAGGATTCCATGATCTTAGTTTTTGAATGTTGAGTTTCAAGCCAGTTTTTTTGACTCTCCTCTTTCATCTTCATCAAGAGGCTCTTCAGTTCCTCTTCACTTCTGCCATTAGAGTAGGATCATCTGCATATCTGAGGTTGTTGCTATTTTTCCCAGCAAACTCCCTTTTGTTGTTGTTTTCTTAACCGTGTGAATTCCAAAAACAAAAGACAAAAAACAGTGTGAATTCCCAACCTTAGAAACTGCTGGTTAACTTTGGTTGTGATTCATCCAACCCAGCATTTCACATGATGTATTCTGAATAGAAGTTAAATAAGGAGGCTGCCAATATACAGCCTGCCGTACTCCTTTCCCAATTTTGAACCACTCTGTTGTTCCAGGTCCAGTTCTAACTGTTGCTTCTTGACCTGCATACAGGTTTCCCACGAGACAGATAAGGTGGTCTATATTCCCATGCATTTAAGTATTTTCCAGTTTCTTGTGATCTACACAGTCAAAGGCTTTACTGTAGTCAATAAAGCAGAAATAGGTGTTTTTCTGGAATTTTCTTGCTTTCTCCACAATCCAACAAATGTTGGCAACTTGATCTCTGGTCCCTCTGCCTCTTCCAGACTCAAGCTTGTACACCTGGAAGTTCTCAGTTCAAGAACTGCTGAAGCCTAGCTTGAAGTATTTTAAGCATAACCTTACTAGCATGTGAAATGAGAGCAACTGTGAGGTAGTGTGAATATTCTGTGGCATTGCCTTTTTTGGGACTGGAATGAAAACTGACCTTTTCCAGTCCTGTAGCCACTGCTGAGTTTCCCAAATTTGCTGGCATATTGAGTGCAGCACTTTCACAGCATCATCTCTGGTTAAGATAAACCAAAAATTTGTGCCATAACACCTCCTTCTGGAAAACAAAAGGGAATCTCCTAACCACCAACCTATTGAATTCTTAGGATTAAAGAGTCTTACCTAAATAAAAAAGGATGTTCCCTTTTTAACTTAGGGAATCATGGTAATACAATATCACAAAAGAGAAAATGTCAATTTTCCAGCAACCAAACCCAAAGGTATGGAATATTGTGATCTAACTTATAAAGTATGTTAAATGCTGCTATGATGTAATTCAATGAACTACAAGAAAACTCATAAAGGCAATTCAGTGATATCAGAAGTAAAAATATCAAGCAGAAGGAATACTTTACCAAAGAGATTAAAATTCTAAAAAGGAATCAGATTTCTAGAGCTGAGGAACTCAATAAATGAGATAAAGAGTGCATTACAATACATTAGAAATAGATCAGAGAGAATTAGCAAGCTTAAAGATAGAAATATAGAAATAATTCAGGTGGAAGAGGAAAGAGAACTATGGTTTTTAAAAAGTGTACCCTGGCGGGGGGGGGGGGGGGGGATTGGAATGGGGAATACATGTAAATCCATGGCTGATTCATGTCAATGTATGACAAAAACCACTACAATATTGTAAAGTAATTAGCCTCCAACTAATAAAAATAAATGGGAAAAAAATAGATAAATAAAAAGTGTACCCTAAGAGAACCATCTGATTCCACTGGAAAGGCCAACATAAGAATAATGTTTATCCCAGAAAGAGGAGAAAGGGGAGAAAGGGGAGAAAAAGCAGAGTTTGCTTAAAGAAATAATAGTTGAGAAATTACCAAACCTAGGGTACAGCTCAGTATACAAATCCAGGAAGCTATCAGAATACCTTATTATTTCGCCACAAAAAGTCCTCGTCCAAGACATACCTTAATGAAACTGTCAAAAGTCAAAAATCAATCATAAATAAACAATTTTCAAGGCATCCAGGAAAAAAAAAAAGGACATACTAAAAGCTTCCATCCAAGATACCCTATCCAGTAAGGTTATTCTTCAGAAGGAAGGAGAAATAAAGCCTTTCCCAGACACAGTAAAGCTGAGAGCATTCACCACCCCAGTAGTCCTGCCTTACAAGGAATGGCGAAAGGAACTCTTCAAGCTGAAACAAAAAGATCAAAGTATGCAAAACTTTGATTAAGAAGCAGAATGCTGCAAATTATTTTAGAATAGTGTGTTAAACTCCTAACTGTAAGTGTTAAAGGAGAAGAGCATTAAAAATAATGCCTTTATGGCTGAGGCAGTAAAGAATCTGCCTACAAGACGGGAGAACCAGGTTCAATCCGTGGGTTGAGACTGGAGAAGGAAATGGCAACCAACTCCGATATTCTTGCCTGGAGAATCCCACGGACAGAGGAGCCTGGCAGGCTACAGTCCATGAGGTCA
Source organism: Odocoileus virginianus (assembly GCF_023699985.2). Lineage (NCBI taxonomy): Eukaryota > Metazoa > Chordata > Mammalia > Artiodactyla > Cervidae > Odocoileus > Odocoileus virginianus. The sequence continues at coordinate 42,950,423 of NC_069702.1, forward strand.
CAAAGAGCTGAACATGACCGAGAGACTAACGCTTTCACTTTTTCATAGATACTACAACTTGGTGATGAAATTAGAGCATAGGAAGAGATAACATCTGTCAAGGATATTACAGGAAAAGAAAATTCAATAATTAAATTATTATCTCTGATGAACATAGATGCAAAAATTCTCAACCAAATGTTAGCAAAACAAATTCAAGGACACATTAAAATAATTAAATTAAAAAATCACTCCCTCAGAGAATCTTCCATTGGCAGGGTATAAGAAGGACCCCATCAAAAAGGAAGGACCCTGGTTCTTCTCAAGGGTCAGTCACCCTCTCATTTCCCTTTTAATAAATTTCCTTTTCTTGCCTGACCAGAAAAAAAGAAGTTTTTGACAAAATATATGCACCCTTATGTTTATCACAGCATTACTCACAATAGTCAAGCTATGGAGACAACGCAGGAGACCATCAATGGAGGAACAGATAGAGTGGTATTCACGCACAGTGGAAAGCTATTCAGCCACGAGACGGGAAGACAGCCTTCTGTTTGCTACAACAGAATGCTAAGGTGCTTCCTGGCAGCTCAGCTGCTAAAGAATCCACCTGCAATGCAGGAGACCCTGGTTCAATTCCCAGGTCAGGAAGATCCCCTGGAGAAGGGGCAGGCTATCCACTCCAGTATTTTTGGGCTTGCCTGGTTGCTCAACTGGTAAAGAATCTGCCCACAATGGAGGAGACCTGGGTTTGATCCTTGGGTCGGGAAGATCCCCTGGAGATGGGAATGGCTACCCACTCCAGTATTCTGGCCTGGAGAATTCCATGGACTGTGTAGTCCATGGGGTCACAGAGAGTCAGACACAATTGGATGACTTTCACTTTCAGTGCTTAGAGAAAAAGGGGAACATAGAGAGATGTTTCATTTTTTATGTTTAAAAATTTGGGAGAAAATCTGGGAGTTTGTAAGGGAAAACGGGGAAAAAAAAATTCCTGTTGCTGATAAAAATTTCAAAAAGTTGGAAAACAAACAAAAACCTTAAAATAAAAAAAATTAAAAAATACCCCTTTTGGGTTTTCCTTTTTTGGGGGAAAAAAGGGAACCCCCAAAAAAACCCTTTTTTAACAACCCCTTTTTTTAATTTTTCTTTTCTTGGAAAAAAAAAAATTTTTAAAATAACCCCCTTTGAAAAATTATTCCAAAGAAAAGTTTCGGGGCCTTTGGGGGAAAAAGTAACAGAAAACATTCCCAAAAAAAGGGGAAAAAATTTTTTTGTTTTAAAAAAATCAAGGGCTTTCAGAAAGGCTGTCCCCCTCAATAAAACCCTTTCAACCCGGTCAAACCCCCCCGGGAAAAATACCCCCTTTTTTTTCCTTTCCTTAAAACCCCCTCCTTTTCCCCTTGGGGTTCTTTTCCCTTTTTTCTTCTTTTTTTTCCATGGATTTTAAGGGGGGCGGGGCGACAAAATTGGATGTTTCCCATGTTTAAATTTGGGGCCAGGGTAAAAACCCCTTTCCCCAAAGCCCCGGGTTTTTTTTGGGAAACCCCCATAAGGGGAAAGGGTTTTTCCCCCCTAAAATTTTTAGGAGAAAAAAGGGGCCCCAGGAATCCTTTGGGGTAAAACAAGAATGTGTACAAATTTTCACAATGGAGAAAAAAAGGAAAAAAACTCTTATGAATTTTTGGGGAATAAAAAAGGAAACCCTTAAAAAAAATTAAAAAAGGGACGGGGGGTAAAAGGTAAAGGGGGGTTTTTGGGTAAAAAAAATATAACACATTAAAATAAGCATTAACTTTTAATGCAAATGTTTAATTAAAATTAATTTAAATTTTTTTTTAATATGAACCGGGTTCCCCTTAAAACTTTTTTCCCCTTTCCCAAAATTTCCATAAAAACTTTCACCTGTTTTTTTCATGTTAATTTTCCCAAATTTGGGGGGTTTTCCGGGGGGGGGTTGAATTTTTGGGGGGGCGGGGGGTTTTGGGTGGGGTTTGGATTTTGTTTGGAAAAGGTTTAACCCCCCTTTTGTCTTTTTGGGGTTTTAAGTAATTTTTAAAGGAAAAAGGGGGGGAAAAAGGGTTGTTTGAAAGGGAGGGGGATTGTTTTTAGGGGGAAGTTTTTTTTTGGGGTAATTGCGGTTTGGAGGTTGGTTTGTGTTTTTGTTTTGGGCCTTTTTTGCCGGGGGCAAAATTTTAAAAAAAAAATTCCCGGCCCCGGAAAAGTTGATGGGGGGGGGGGGCGGGGAGGGGGAGCGGGGGGGGGAGGTTTGCTGTGGGGGGGGGAGGGGGGGGGAGGGGGTGAGGGGGGGCGGGGGGGGGTTTTGGGGGGGGAGGGGCCGATGGGGGGGTTTTGATTTAAAAAATTTTGTTTTTTGGAAGCGATTGAAATTTTTCCTTTTTTTTGGGTTTTTGGGGGTTTTTTAGGTTTAAAAAATTGGGGGAAAAAGTTTTTTTGCGGAAAAAAAGTGTTTTGGGGATTTGGGTTTTTTGGGGATTTGGGGTTGAAAAAGGGGGGGTTTTTTTAAAGGCACAAGGTAATTTCCCTTTTGTTTTTTTTTTGTCTTTTTTTTTTTTTTTTTGGGGGAAATGGGGGGGGTGAGGTTGAGGGGGGGTAAAAGTTTTGGGTTTTTTGGGAGTTTTTTTTGGGTTTTTTTTTTGGGGGGGAAAAAGGGGGTGGTTTCCCAAGAAAAAAATTGGGAGGTTTTTTTGAAGGTTAAACGTTTTGGTTTTTGAAAAGGGTTGGTTGTTTTTGGTTTTTTGGGAAAAAATTTTTTTGTTTGGGTTTTTAATTTTTTTTGCGAGTTGGGGCCAAAAAATTAAAAAAATTTTTTTTTTTCTTTTTTGGTAGGGACTGTTGTTATGAGAGTGAAAAATCCAATCATTTTAGGAATTGTGTATGTGTGTGTGCATGCCCATGAGCACATATGTTTAAGTAAAGACAAAATTAGATTACTATTGAATAAAGAAGTGCATTCTCATATCTCATTAGATTCATGTATAAAGATAAAATACCTATTTGGTATTATTTTCACAAGGTACAGTAAACATTTCTTTAAAACTGTGCCTGAAGAGTGAGCTTTTTACCAACCTTCCAAGCTGTGCTGGTACGCAGCGCTCATGTCAGCTGGAAGGTAAGACGTTTTAATTTAGCAGAAAGTAGGAATTAGAGACTCACATTATACCAGATATGAAAATGGCCTTTTCTTTCGTAAACCTGACTATAGTTTATACATAAGACTACATATAAGCATTATATAAGACTATAGTACTTAAAATTAGTTTATAAAAAATGTCTTTTATAAATCTGTTAACTCAGGGAACTCCAGATTTTTACAGAAAATGCATAATAAGATCCAAATTCATTCTATTTAAAAATCTGAGAAATAGCTAAATATTTTAACCACTCACAGAAAAATGCTTCAATTAGTTTTCAGCAATAATAACGGGTGATTGTTTCTAAGTATACTAGTATGATGGTAGAGGTGTGAATTAAATTGTGTCACCCAAATCCTCCCAGAGCTGCTACTCATCAACCTTTACGGTTTTCATGGGTAAGCTCCCACAAGCCTACAGAGGTCCAGAAAACAACTAAGTTGGGTAAAACAAACAAAAACAGAAACCCCACATGCTTAAATAAGCTCCTTCACTCATTCTAAAATACAAACACCCCTTTTTAAACTATGAATACTCTTGCTAGCAGATGAAAGGAAGAATCTTTTTTTCATTAAAAAAATGCGACCATATTAAAACATGAAATAGGAAACATGACATTTGTCTAAAGAGTTAAATCAGTTTCATGATTTTGAAAAGCACAGAAAATATCACATTTAATTTGTTTCTACTGATCCATCCTTCTATTTATAACACAATTTTAATCTCAGTTTTTACAGTTAAATTTGACCTATTTCTCCAAGAATATTAACAAGAATTTAGACTCCCTCTTTATCTTCTCTGCTCATGTTTTATGATGGTTTAAACAACAGTTTTTAGTTAAAAAGTTATTTTCCTCAGAACTCATATTTATTTCTATATTTCTTTCTGCTTCTGGTATTACTGCTTTGCTGAGGTCAAACTAGCTCTCATTCTTTCATAGAAAATCAGTTTATATCATTATTGTTAGTGGTTTAAAATGTGGCCATGTTTCTAGGTGTGTGTATGTTTGTGTGTGTATGTTTCTGTTTTAATTATTGTTTCCCATTCATCTAACTCAGCATAATATGAGCTTTTATAATTGAGACACATTATTCTTTACTGTTTAAAGAAATTTTATTTTTTGCTACTAATTTTTAAATTATCGAACCTGCTTTATTGCTAAGTAAAAATATAAATATTCCATAAACAATTGAAAAGTCTGCAGATTTTTCATGTAGAATATTTACACCCTGTCCCTTAACTTGGCTTTCCTATTTTCCATCTCTTTATCTGACTGTAGTTTACACTGGTTATTTATCTCAAATTTGTCTTCTAATTTGCTGAGTCTCTCTTTACTAGGGTGTAAACTGCTGTTTCAGCATCTACTAAATTCTTTATTTCAGTGATTGCACTTTTTATTTCTCTATACTGCTCTTTTTCAGTTCTACTTGATCATTTTGTTAGTCTCTTATTCCTTCCATTCTTTTAATCTTTTATTTCTTTATACATATAAAACATTTTATATCCTAAATCTATTTCAATATCTACATTTATTTTGGTTTGATTTAATAGCCTGTTATTTCTGCTGATTTTTACTCATGGTGACTTGTTTCCTCATTCATTTGATGTTTTCATTTTTATTGTGAGCATATGTTTCCTGGAAATGGATCTGTACGCCTAGATGACTGCATTCAACAGAAAGACACGAAGAGAAAGCGCCGTAAGTAGAGGGACGGGAAAGTGAAAGTCCTGATGTAAGAACGCCAGCGTAGGTAGGTGGTTGTAGTTTGGGGTCAGTTAAAAGAGGGATTGGGAGCAATAAGTGAAGAGAAGTCACCTTTCAAGGAATAAATGAGTGAATGAGTGTGTGATATGAGGGAAGACTTGAAAAGCTCTACCAGAAATGCAAGATCATCAGGTAAGTCATCTTTAGGTAGACTACTCTGGCTGCAGGATGGCAAACGGATTAGAAGGAGGTAAGGCAGAGACAGGAAATCATGGAGAAAACAGTAGTAAATGCCAGAGATATGGAGAGCTTGAACAAGTCAGTGATGGGATAACTGAAGAAAAGGGACATAAGAAAATTCAAGACACAGAGTTAAACTTAACCTTTTAAAAATCAACCAGTAATGCTCTCTTTCCAAAGATCCACACCAATGTTTCATACCCATTCTAATAGAGATCACATCCTAAAGCATCCAAAGTATGTTTTACTTGGGAGACTAACACTCATTTCACAATCATAAATGTTAGACTATCGGTATTAACAGTCATATACTACATGTCTTAGAAGACTTCAAGAAAACAGCCAGATAACAAGAACTTAATGTTTCAGGGGTTTACTATCTTGATCTGGGGAACTGTTCTCAGCTAATAAAAAAATGTTAAAAACTTGAAAGACATTTTCAAGATTAAAGTTGCTAATGCCAAATTAATCAAGTAGCCAAATCAGAAAAGTTTTATTGTTTAGGGATATGATATTGCATAAAGCTGAAACATTTCAGTATACTGTTAGAGTTTTTAATTCTGTAACATAAACTTCTTTTTAATATTATCCTTTTGTAATAATATCTTAATCTGCACTATTAGTGACAACACTTTGGACAACAGAAATACCCAAAGATGTTTACTTCTTTCCCTAAAATTGCTTATCTAATTATTCTACCCAAAGTCATGAACCAAAGTCACATTTCTGACTTTACACTTGAGATCAACAGGAGCAGTAATGATAATAGCTAAAATTCACTGAGGACTTAATATATTCCAGACAATATTTACACATAGTAAGTAATTTAACCTTCATGTATGCATACTAAGTCTCTTCAGTCGTGTCCAACTTCTGTGACCCTATGGACTGTAGTCCACCAGGCTCCATGGGATTCTCCAGGCAAGAATACTGGAGAGGATTGCCATGCCATCCTCCGGAGGATCTTCCCAACCCAGGAACTGAACCCGCCTCTCTAACGTCTCCTGCATTAACAGGTGGGTTATTTCCCACTAGCGCCACCTGGGAAGCCCAATTTAATCTTTAATCCTATGAGATGGGTTATAATTATTACTTACATTTTTAGAGACAAGAAAACTGAGATACAGAAAGGATAAGTCCATTACCCAAGGTCATACAGCGGGCATTAACCTGTGAAGTCAGAATTCCAATCCAAACATTCCTCTCATAACCACTCCACTCTACTGCCTATCTAAAAGTGTGGTTCATTACATTAGTATGTTTGGTTGAATTTTGTAGTTTTATGATGCTTGAAAGAGCACTGCTGGAATCATCTTCACTTATATTACCTCCACTGTGGCCTTCTGTGTAATTCTCAAAATAGAAACAATCTTCATTTGAAAATACAGATATTCTCTATGTGACAGCATGTGCATATTGTCATGCCCTTGAGCTAGCTAGTCATAAAAACTTCAAAGATAATAGCAGATTTTGTTGACAATAATAACCAGACTAGAAATCCCTCAGCCCAGACTGGGGGCGGGGGTGGGGGTCAAGTTTGCAAGCCCAGTGGGAACTTCCTCCTGAAGTCACAAGTTACTGGACACAGAGTCCATGGCTCCTCCTCCCAGAGGCAGGTGTGGCTCAAAGAAATTTAGACTCGTGGGTGTCAAAGAAATACCTGGACACCTCACTGAAGGGCAGCGGCCACCTGGCCATGTGCAGGCCCTTTGCCCTGATGTTCAGCGAGCCTTTCCCACCTGGATTAGATACTGCTTCAAGTATCAGGTGGACCCTAAGAGCCAGACTGGTGGAGAATGCCACTTTCACACTGCTTCCGGACACCTCTGTTTAGGCCCCTCCTGGACACAGAGCCTGGCTGAGACCAGACTGGACCGAGACCTCCTGAGACACAGTCTTCTTGTCTAATGATGCTTGCTGGAAGGGCTGTCTGCTGCTTGTCGGTCCTCGGCAGCTCTCTTGACACTTGGCCTTTTCAAGCTCTCCCTCCAGGACTTCACAGCAACTCTTAGGGCACATAACATGCTTTTTAGCAAAGCCTTGGGCTAGAAATTATGTCTGAAATTTTGCTACTAAAAGAAAATAAGACACTCAAAATGAGCCAGTGGATGCTTCCATGAACAAATCAGTGGCTGGTAGAGAGTTCAGGGACAGTCACATGAAAATTCATTTTTATTAGGTCACCTAAAATAAAAAAATATATAAAATACACAGGGGGATTCTGCAGATCTTCCATATACTTTCAAGGTAGCATGTTTAAAATATATTAATTTCTCCATTTATTTAGGTACTTACTGAGTACCAACAGCAGAGCAATGTAGGGACAAAGAAAGAAGACTCAGTTTTCAGGAAGTTTAAAATCTGACTAAGGAGGAAGACCCTTATCCAACCATCTGTTCTATGAAGCAGATAAGAGCCTGAAAGCTAATACTTTTCATAATAGATGTTAAACTAATTACTTAAATGGATGGTGCATGTTGCTTTCTTTTCAAAGTGATGCAGTCAAAGCACCTGGTCAAGGATCAAGTTGCAGTCACTTCCTGGCTCCTCTCTTGGTCACAAGAAAGCCACCCTTTCCTGTCATAGTAACTGGAAAAGGGCAATCACTGTCCAAACAGTGGAAGTTATAATAGACCTGGGAATCTTGCTGGATGTTTTGCGAAAGAGAATCATTCACACTTTTACTTACCCAAAAATATATACTGAGAACCCACTGTCTCACCCCTGTGACTCACCCCTGTGCTCTGGGGACCATGAAGTGGAAACAACAGAAAAGAAAAAGGAAGTCTCTGCTTTCTTGGAGCTTGGGTTGAGGGGATGAATAAATAAGTGCATGCTTAATGCTTCAGGGTAACAAGGACCAAAGTCCAAACAGAAGAAAGCATCACTGTGGCTAGGAAGGTCGACTTTGGATATGGAACTACCAAGCAGATTGTTTGCCTGAGCATCAAGCCAACACTGGAAAGACAGGCTTGAAAGACAAAGAGTGGCTGACACCAACGGCATCACCTCACCTGGCTCTAATCTTGCCTGAAATGAAATGATGTGAGCAATTCGCCTTTTTGTTTAGGTCACTTGCCAATACCCCAGTCCTTGACGCTCCCATTTCTCATTACTCCACATATAATCAAACAACCACTAAGTTCTGAAAGTATTCTTTATGTGCAGAGCCACTTTTTCATTCTCACTGCCATCCTCCCACTTCAGTCCTTCTTACACCTGTAAAACGGAGCAACAGCAGAAGGCCTCAGGGTGTCTCCCAGAGGAAATAATGAAGGAGGAAGGACCACTCTCTGGCGGACGAAATCCACGCAAGTCGGCCCAGGCAGCCAGTCAGCTTCACCTCATCGAAGAAATCGGGAGGCTCTGGGGTGTGGGTGCTGGGGGTTGGGAGGGAAGGGAAGCGAAGGTGGGTAGCCCAGTCTCATTCCTAGGAAACTGGGATGGTGATTAATATACAACATAGGTCCTTTTCCTGCTCAAGTGCACAATAGTCTGCAGGATGTATCTTCCCACTCCTGCCTCACCTTACAACAAAATTCATGAGGAAAAGCATCTTTCTCTAGACAAACATGCAGCCTCTCTTCCAAAAACTGAATCAATATCACCTATAAGAACAAGTGAAATCAGTCAATAGCAATGCAAATCTCCCAAAGATCAGATTTTCAGATTTCTTAAAAGAGATCAGCAGCTCATCATGTCAAAGTATAGTAAATTATGATAATGAAACATTTATTCTTATAATCTGGAAAATCGATATTATGTTTCTTAACCTTGTACCAGAGTTCAAAATAGATCATTCAACTTTCTCTAATTGGTAACTGACTCTGAGATTTGTCAATTCTACTGTGTTCTATGCCCCTCAATTTTTTTTTTTTTCAGAAATGTTCCCTGTAAATTTAAGAATGCAAAAAGTAATTGGTGTTTGCCCCCTTAAACTCCCTTAAATATATCTTAACTAAACTCTTCATATCCTCTTCAGTCCCCCAATTTTTTAACCCCTCACAGTGATGGAACAGTTCACACATAGAGAAGGGTATGCTGGAAGTGTCAAGCTCACAGGTTTTCTTATCAGAACGTCCATGAATCAAGACAACATTGTAGAAAAGCCTAAGAATTACTCACACACAGCAGCTGGCTAGCTTAATGACATTACACAGCTATTTATTTTTCCTTTTTATGTTGTATTACTTTTAGTGTAGCAATGTCCTTATTCTCAAGTTTTTTAATACCAAAAACTCAGCAAAAGTCAAGCTACGTGACAAATCTTTAATTTTTGTAATCTCCAAACATTCAAATAGATGTCAATAGATACATATTATTTTTCTTAAATCAGCCAAATCTGAGACATTTAAATATAAACAGTTGTTAAAATATTTTCTTTATAATAGTTTTGATTAAAATGACTTTCTCTGACTTGAGTCAAATTATTGAATTATTTTCTAATGCTAATCGGATTCCCTTTATCATATCTACTGGCCCTTAATAGAAAATCCTACCAGCCATCCCTTAGTACTGTATTAACAGGAACCAGGACCCGGGAAGGCCTCAGAGGCAGGTGAAGTGCTGCTGGCTCTAAGGGTGACTGCATACCAGTATTCTAGAACACAGACTGCCTCAGACACACGGACGCAACAGTTTCACCTGGGTTCAACTGGGTCAAGACAGATGTCGTTACATTTCTTGGTTGCTTACATACTCAGAAATCCTAAGTAAATAATATTTGCTTTTGCATGGTAGTGAATAAGAAATAGTTCAATCCCACATAACTGGATTGTCACCTAAGCCAATCTGTGCCTCTCTTATAACTATTGACAGTTTTTAATTCCATCAGCAGCTCTCTCTGCCCTACCAGAGAGAACTGTGTGTCTGTCCCCTAAGACCCACAGATATATCTGCACACATGAGTGTCATTCTGCCACTTCCCCACCAATTCACCATTCCTTATGCATTCATTCAGCTTAACCTTATCAAGCTCTTCGGTTGCCTGAGGATTTAAAAATGTTCAAATAAAAAAACTAATTACAACCTTGAGAGGTGCAGGTGGCACCTGATCTGTGTCTCAAGGCAGCAGGTCACTCCCGTATTCATCTAAACAGCAATATCATGCTTACTTCTAAACTCCAGAGAAACTTTCTATTGAGTCTTTAACTGTAAGTAGTGAGATGATGCTGAAATGAGGATGTGGGAACACAAGGTCTAAGCCACAGCATTGTATGGCTACTGAGGTTATTTAAACTGCCACAGATTCAAAATAAGGTGGGATCTTATTTGGAATAAGCCCCTTCCTCCCACAGTGGTCTGGTGAACATGCAACATAAAAACCTCTTCTCTTCAGGTGACAGCAACCAAGGCGAGTGATGGAGCCACAGGTGACACGTTACCAAAGCCACATCTCAGTAAAACGTGGGCGTGCATATGCTCTCAGTTGCTCAGTCACGTCTGACTCTTTGTGACCCCGTAGACTGAAGCCCACCAGGCTCCTCTATCCATGGGATTCTCCAGGCAAGAATACTGGAGTGGGTTGCCATTTCATCCTCCAGGGGATCTTCCCGACCCTGGGATCGAACTCATGTCTCCTGAGTCTCCTGCATTGGGAGGTGGGTTCTTTACCACTGTGCCACCTGGGAAGCCCTCAGTAAAACTTAGGGACAGACAAATTTAAATATCTGATACACCATTTATCGTATCACTGAAGTGACACATCTGAAAATATTATACTTGCCAGTTAAAAAAGCAAAGATTTTTCATGTTTCTCTCCATAAGTTAGGTATAACTAACACATCCTCCATGAGTATCATATCCTGGCATACTACTGAGTAAAAACTTAATAAAATCCATATTCTGGTAGGATATACCTTTTTTTTTTTTTCATTTGTGATTAACAGCCTTGGAGGAATTTTTTTTTTAATTTGCCCATGAAATGGGTATATATTTTTAAATAAAAATTACTTAGCTTAAATTTTAAAACTTTTAACTCCAAACTGCTTAAACTGTCAAGTACTTTCTGTTTCAATTCTATTTCAAATCAGTGCACTGAAAATACCCATTACCTGGAAACCAAGGAGAGGATTTTCACTGTTTATTGTGAACCAGACTCCCTACTTTATTATTAAAAAGGGAAGTTTCCAATGAACCAGAAAGAAAATTTATTCTAAAGCAACAACCAAATTAAGCATATTTACTATCACAAAAGATTATAGTTTTTACCTACCAGATATGTGCAATCTCTATGTCAAAGCAATATTTTTAAAAAGTTAAAAACACAGCACATACAAATATAGAACAAATGTATGCTAAAGATTTATAAACTCATTAATGCCTAGTCCAGTAAGAGTATTTTGAGAAACTAGGAATTTACAAGCATTTCTAGAGGAAGGTTAGAATGATACTGCTAGGTTACATAAAAGCTGACCAATGCTCTACAGGGCAATACAACCTTTGTAGTTATCATGTGTACCTGACAGAAAAAGAAATCATCAATTGTAATGTCCAAACTCTAATCAAATACTAAATGACCAAGTCAGACAAAGGTGTATTCTTCTAGATACTTAAACAATCATGTGCATCTATTAAACAATTTTCCTGCATGATGTCAAAAGATCATGCTATCATAATATCTTTACTTTTATTTATTTTGTATTGGAGTACAGTTGATTTACAAAGCATTAATTTTTGCTTAACTTAAAAGTTGTGTATAATTGTTCTTAGCATATTGACTTTATGCCACAGAACTCGAACTGGGATAAACAAGTATGATATTTTGAAAGAATGTGTTACACATGGTCTAATGCCGTTCAGAAACAGGCGGACATAAGTAACTCAGTTTTTTAAAGTTACCCAATATTGTGCAAAGACACTGAAAGCAGTCCACGCTCCAGCAGGCCACAGGTGGCAGGTGGAGGGAGCACCTCAGAAGTTACTGTAAAGAACTCTAGACGTTGCAGCCAGGCCTTTCAGGGCTCTAACATGTAAGTAGGGAGAAGATGTAGAGGTTGATTCCATACTTGCTTTTGAGGATTTAAATCAGAACTTTAAACCCTGGCTCTATTAATTCCACATTGTTTGAGCTCTTTTAAACTTAATAAGTATACTTACATGTTGAAATTCTGATTTTGGTTTAAAGGGAAAGATTCAAGGTAAAACTTGCTCAGTTAACTGAGATTTTTGTTACTGAGAATATCCTTTATTTAGTACTTTTGAATTTTTTTGTTTAGGAATGGATTCCTGATTTGGTGGGTTTCCCTTGTGGCTCTGTTGGTAAAGAATCTACCTGCAATGTGGGAGACCTGGGTTCAATCCCTGGGCTGGGAAGATTCCCTGGAGAAGGGAAAGGCTACCCACTCCAGTCTGGCCTGGAGAATTCCATGGACTGTATAGTCCATGGGGTCGCAAAGAGTTGGTCACGACTGAGCAACTTTCCTTCCTTCCTTCCTGATTTGGTTGATTTACTCAAAGGAGCAGATTTTCTTAAGCTCCAGTGTTCTCCCCAAAACAGGTTTTCAGGTGTGGTAGGGTCACTGGTAATCTGCCCTTAGTCCTTAGAGTCATTATGTTTGTTTGCTTAAAGAGTCTCCCCAAACTGCATAAGCTTCAGGCCCC